>NC_044556.1:130067009-130384610 GCF_007565055.1 Rhinopithecus roxellana | reverse complement strand
TTTTTTTTTCTTTTTTTTCTTTTTTTTTTTTTTTGAGACAGAGTCTTGCTTTGTCGCCCAGGCTGGAGTGCGGTGGCGCAATCTCGGCTCACTGCAAGCTCTGCCTCCCAGGCTCACGCCATTCTCCTGCCTCAGCCTCCCAGTAGCTGGGACTACAGGCGCCCGCCACCACGCCTGGCTAGTTTTTTGTATTTTTAGTAGAGACGGGGTTTCACCGTGTTAGCCAGGATGGTCTTGATCTGACCTCGTGATCCGCCCGCCTCGGCCTCCCACAGTGCTGCGATTACAGGCGTGAGCCACCGCGCCCGGCCATGGCCTGTGTTGATTTTCAATATGCCTTCCTCACTAAGCTTAATCATTTCTGGCATTTGAAGGTGAGAGATGGTGCAACCCTTTTCCTTTCACTTGACACTAGGTTTTACTTGAAACTTAGTGACTATTGTATTACTGGCTAATAATTTCAGTATTTTTGTGTCTCAGTCAGTAGGGAAGCCTGAAGAGAGCTGGAGAGACCAGGAATAGCCAGTCAGTGGAGCAGTCAGAACACACAAAATATCTATTGGTTAAATTTGCCATCTTTCTCAGTGTGGTTTGTAGCACTCTAAAACAATTATAATAGTAACATCAAAGATCACTGATCATTACCCTAACAGATATAATAATAATGAAAAACTTTGAAATATTGCAAGAATTATCTCAGTGTGACACAGAGACATGAAGTGA
The DNA here is from genome assembly GCF_007565055.1 of Rhinopithecus roxellana. Taxonomy (NCBI): domain Eukaryota; kingdom Metazoa; phylum Chordata; class Mammalia; order Primates; family Cercopithecidae; genus Rhinopithecus; species Rhinopithecus roxellana. The sequence continues at coordinate 130,383,887 of NC_044556.1, read as the reverse complement.
GCACATCTTGTTGGAAAAATGGCAATAATAGTTGGCTTAACCCAGGGTTGCTACAAATCTTCAATTTACAAAAAACACAGTATTTGCAAAGTACAATGAAGCATAGTGCAATAAAATAGGGTATGCCTATACAGCTTTCTTTTTTTAATAAATTCGCATGATTGTTTCCCTTGATTTTTTTATTTGTAGTTTTTTATCTTTGTGCTTGTGAGTTAAAATTTTTATAAAGTTAATACATTCATTCTTTTTTTTTTTTTTTTTTTTTTTTTTGAGGCAGAGTCTCGCTCTGTCGCCCAGGTTGGAGTGCAGTGGCCGGATCTCGGCACACTGCAAACTCCGCCTCCCGGGTTCACGCCATTCTCCTGCCTCAGCTTCCCGAGTAGCTGGGACTACAGGTGCCTGCCACCTCGCCCGGCTAATTTTTTTGTATTTTTTAGTAGAGACGGGGTTTCACTGTGTTAGCGAGGATGGTCTCGATCTCCTGACCTCGTGATCCGCCTGTCTCAGCCTCCCAAAGTGCTGGGATTACAGGCTTGAGCCACCGCGCCCGGCCAATACATTCATTCTTAAAAAAAAAAAAAATTAAATGTTACTATTAGTCTTATAAACAAAAAGATTATCTCTTACCTGCATCCTTCTTACATTTTTTTCTAGCTCCCTTAAGGCAAAAGCTTTTTTTTTTTTTTTTTTTTTAGACAGATTCTCAGGCTGGAGTGCAGTGGCATGATCAGGACTCACTGTAGCCTCTGCCTCCTGGGCTCAAGTGATCCTCCCACCTCAGTCCCCGTGTAGCTCGGACCACAGGTGTGCACTACCACCCCTGGCTAATTTTTGTATTTTTAGTAGAGATGGGGTTTCACCATGTTGCCCAGGCTGGTCTCGAACTCCTCAGCTTTAGTAATCAGCCTGCCTCGGCCTCCCAAAGTGCTAGGATTACAGATGTGAGCCACTGCACCTGGCCAGACTTCCAGTTCTTTTAATGTGTCTTTTGCACCTTACCTATATAACTCTAAATAATATACTTCTATTTCTTGATTTTTCAACTTTAGACATTATTGATTTGTTTCTGTTATATTTAGATTTAACTGTTTTACTCATCTTCTCCCTCTCTCTCTGACCCTTCTAACATAATTATATCACAACTTTTAATTTTAACTTTCTGATTGAATCTCTGTTGAATCAATGTTAATATTATTATGACTATGTAAATACTCATCGCTAAGCTGTGGATTGTACTTGTATCAGTCAGCTTTTGCTGCAGGACAAACAACCCCCATATTTCAGTTGCTTACAGCAACAAACATTTTTTTTTGCTTATATCACTGTCTCATGAGGTGAGTGACACCATCTCATTTATATATTCTGATAATGCTCTTACTTGATTTATGTTTATCTGGTATTTCAGAAGGGTTTTGGATCAGTTGAGACCGTCTGTATATTTTAGCTACTTTTATTATTAATAGTATGAGTGAAGGATGATGGTAATATAACAGAAATAAATAAGTAAGCCACTTAAATTTTCAAAGTCACAGGTTTTTCACTGGAAGTATCTTGTGTGTACTATATGTTGCCTGTTAAAATTTATCTTTCAAATAACACGTAATACTTTATATAATGCATGTGATAGTTTACAGAGTACTTTCACTTATTACTATATTATCTTTACAACAGTTCTCTTTCTTTTTTTTTTTTTTTTTTTTTTGAGACGGAGTCTGGCTCTGTCGCTCAGGCTGGAGTGCAGTGGCCGGATCTCAGCTCACTGCAAGCTCCGCCTCCCGGGTTCACACCATTGTCCTGCCTCAGCCTCCCGAGTAGCTGGGACTACAGGCACCCGCCACCTCGCCCAGCTAGTTTTTTGTATTTTTTAGTAGAGACGGAGTTTCACCGTGTTAGCCAGGATGGTCTCGATCTCCTGACCTCGTGATCCGCCCATCTCGGCCTCCCAAAGTGCTGGGATTACAGGCTTGAGCCACTGCGCCCGGCCTACAACAATTCTCTAAGGCAGATATTGTTCTTGTTTTACAGACAGGAACTGAAGTTCAGAGACCTACATTTACTTGCTCAAATCCATATAACTGCTAAGTAGAAACCAGGTCTGGGAGAGTATTCTTCCGACCACTAGATTTTAGAAGGATAAATAAAAGGAAGAAAAAGAAGGATAAGCAGTTGTCATTTGGCCTTCCTTGTGTTATGCTCTGGTTTGCAACAATTTCTTTTATAGAATATTACTAGAAGTCAAATCCACATGTGACCTCCACAAAGATCACTGATGGACAGCTGTGATGGGGGTGGAATAAGTGCCTAGAACACAGATAGCTTACACTAAATAACACATATTTTGTATGTGTAAAGATAAGGAAAACTTGTGTATTTCATTACTTTGATGTAGTGCTGCTTTCCAGATCTTCCAGTTTGTTAACCATGCAGCTACCTTTATCCTCAGCCTGCCAGAACATTGTATTTCGTGAACAGATTAAGTGCTTACACATTCATAGACTGAGACGCCAAGAATTCAGTTGGGTTCTCTCATTGCTCCAAGCAGATTTCTGCCCTCTCAGCCATGACAACTCAGGCTGGGCTTTGAATACTGATGGCAAACCCTTTTATTATTAATCAGGGATTTGTATGAATTAATTTAAGAACATAAGGGAGGTGGGAGCTTAAAATCAAAATCAAACTTAACATCCCAAAATAAAATAAATGGTATTGCTTCATCACATTTAAAGCTCTAGCAAATAAAACAATTTGGTAAGCCTTGATGATGGAGTAAAATTGTGTAGCCTCAAAATTAAACTTCTAGTTAAATACTTTTAACCCTTTCTGTTCTTTTGACATTTTCTTATTATAAGTTGGGTAACAATTATAGTTTTGAAAGGACATTCTGTTCTTTTTTGTGTTTATGTGATATTTGAACTTGAGATATTTCCCTACTGATTCCCTAAGATTCTCTGGGATAATATACATTTTTACTTAAAATCTTCATTCAGCAGGTTCAACCTAATTTTATGACTAAAAGTCACATTTATTGCACCTAAAATTTGCTGTGAGCACATAGAGAAATTTAATAATAATTTTAATAATAAAAATGATAAGCTATATTTGTATTCCCACACATTGAAATAAATACATTATTCACTGATAACTATGAATTTATAATTTATAAATTATTTGAATACATACATTTGGATCTAAGTATTGTATATGAACAACAAATATATATGAAACGCCTTTTAAATAAAATGTATTTGTATTTCATAATGAAGTTATTTTATTGTATATAAGTATAATTCCTAGTGTACATCTTTTATTCATTTAAGTTGTAATTACTACAAGTTGGGTATTCCTCATCTGAAAATCTAAAATCTGGAATGATCCAAAGTCTGAAACTTTTTAGCAACAGTGTGACACTTCAAGGAAATGTTCGTTGGAGCACTTTGGATTTCAGACTTTTGGATTAAGGAGGGGCAGTCAAGTATATAATGTAAATATTCCAAATTTTTTTTAAAATCTAAACTTTTAAACACTTCTGGTCCCCAGCATTTGGGATAAGGGGTACCCAACCTATGCAAATATAGTAAGGCATATATTTCTAATTTGAGAAAATTACCTGGTATTTCCTACTAGTATAGTAATTAGGGGACATTGTCTGTATTTTGCATAATAGAAAAAAGTTTCATAGTTATGCTTAGATGTTTCAGGGTCCGAGTTTATAACACCATGGTGTCATATGTACTTTTTAAAAAAACTAAATTACAACTTTTAGTGTATTTTCAATCATTTGAGAAATGCTTGAAAATTGAATTTGAAATATGAAGGGAAAAGTTAAAGAGAAGATCTTAAAGCCTATTTATTTTTTTAAATGGTGGTTCGATTTTTATCTTTGACCCACGTTAGTACAGCTCTTCACACATACCAAATATTTTTGGTTCTTCCAGGAAAATATCTTTTAAGGGGAAGGGATGATTTCAATAATTTGTAAAAGCATATTCGAAGTATGGGGAGAATATTTGCTATCAAGCATCAGGCTCAAATTATGTTTATATAATTCTTGTCACACACATTATTTCTCAGATTAATGTACAATCAACACTAAATACATGCTTATTGATATTATTTAAATAGTATTTTAAATCTTTGAAGTAATTTAAATGTTTTAGATCAAATGTAACAGTGTAATATTTTAGCAAAATAGATGACATTATTCCAGTACAAATGTTTATCATCAGTCCCCCCAAAAGCATTCATACATATAGTTCATTGGTTTTCCATAGATTTTTTTTTTTTTTTTTTTTTTTTTTTTTGTGAGACAGAGTCTCGCTCTGTTGCCCAGGCTGGAGTGCAGTGGCTGGATCTCAGCTCACTGCAAGCGGTTTTCCATAGATTCTTATCTAATGCACTCTCAAATCCTGCTTTCATTGGGTGCGTCTTTAGTTACATTCTTTCCTTTTCTGTCCTCTTGGCAGTATAATTGTTGTCATTAGCCATTTTCCATAGTCTGTTGATTCTTTCAGATACTTTGAAGAAGGCTTACCTTTCTCTTGACTACTATTCCTTTCCTTTTCTTTTTCTTTTTTTTTCTTTTTCTTTTCTTTTTTTTTTTTTTTTTTTTGAGACGGAGTCTTGCTCTGTCGCCTGGGCTGGAGTGCAGTGGCCGGATCTCAGCTCACTGCAAGCTCCGCCTCCCGGGTTTACGCCATTCTCCTGCCTCAGCCTCCGGAGTAGCTGCGACTACAGGCGCCCGCCACCTCGCCCGGCTAGTTTTTTGTATTTTTTAGTGGAGACGGGGTTTCACCGTGTTAGCCAGGATGGTCTCGATCTCCTGACCTCGTGATCCGCCCGTCTCGGTCTCCCAAAGTGCTGGGATTACAGGCTTGAGCCACCGCGCCCGGCCTTCCTTTCTTTTCTACTTTGTTTTAAATCTGTGACTCCTAATACAATTTGCATGCTTTTGGCTTGAGAAACTGCTGCAAACTCTGGTGAAACTGTGACAGTACTAACGTAACAGAAAAGCAAAAGATTTAAGAGGCAGGGTCAGTATACTGAGACTAAATTTATGCAGTTATATGAGATTTGAGAAAGGAAGGAAGAAAAAATGCATCCTCTTAAATAACTTTGTATATCATAGTATATGTTATTTTGGTTATATAGTTGATTAAGATGTTAATTTGAAGGAACTTTGTTTATTCACACGAATGACTGGGAAATGCATTACAAATTGTCTATTATGCTTATTTGCATTAATGTAGGCAGTGCCATTTAAAAATCAAGCCTATGGTTTTGCTTTGCATCAGAAACTTAGATTTAATACAAAATCAGAAAGTAGTGAAAGTAGCTTAGGCCGGGCGCGGTGGCTCAAGCCTGTAATCCCAGCACTTTGGGAGGCCGAGACGGGCGGATCACAAGGTCAGGAGATCGAGACCACCCTGGCTAATACGGTGAAACCCCGTCTCTACTAAAGAATACAAAAAACTACCCGGGCGAGGTGGCGGGCGCGTGTAGTCCCAGCTACTCGGGAGGCTGAGGCAGGAGAATGGCATAAACCCGGGAGGCGGAGCTTGCAGTGAGCTGAGATCCCGCCACCCCACTCCAGCCTGGGCGACAGAGCCAGACTCCGTCTCAAAAAAAAAAAAAGAAAGTAGCTTAAATCCTATGAGCTTTGGCAACTTATGTTTGGTATGTTTTAATAGTGGTGAAATATATATAAAATGTATCATTTTAATCATTTTTAAATCTACAGTTCTGTGGCATTAAATATGCTCACATGAGGCTGAGTGCCATGGCTCGCGCTTGTCATCCTAGCACTTTGGGAGACCAAGGCAGGTGGATCACCGGAGGTCAGGAGTTCAAGACCAGCCTGGCCAACATAGTGAAACCCCGTCTCTACTAAAAATACAAAAATTAGCTGGGCATGGTGGCACATGCCTGTAGTCCCAGGTGCTTGGGAGGCTGGGGCAAGAGAATCACTTGAACCCAGGAGGTAGAGGTTGCAGTGAGCTGAGATCATGACACTGGATTCTGGCTTGGGCGACAAAGTGAGACTCACTCTCAAAAATATACACATGTATATTTTTTTTCACATGAGCCAAGTGTGGTGGCTCACACTTTTAGGCACAAGGAACTCTTGAGCGCAGGAGTTTTAAGACTAGGCTGAGCAACATACTGAGATCCCGTCTCCAAATAAAAAATGAATAAATAAAACAATATATTCACATGTGTAACCACCACCACCATGCAACTTTTTTATCTTCCCCAATTGAAACGCTATACCAAGCCAGGTGCCGTAGCTGATGCCTTAATCCCAGCACTTTGGGAGGCTGAGGCGGGCGGATCACCTGAGGTCAGGAGTTCGAGACCAGCTTAGCCAATATGGTGAAACCCCATTTCTACTAAAAATACAAAAATTAGTCAGGCTTGGTGCTGCACATTTGGATTCCCAGCTACTCCGGAGGCTGAGACAGGAGAATCTCTTGAACCCAGGAGGTGGAGGTTGCAGTGAGCCGAGATCACACCACTGCACTCCAGCCTGTGTGACAGAGTGAGACTTCGTCTCAAAAAAAAAAAAAAAAAAAGAAACTCTGTACCCATTAAACACCCCCCATTCCTCCCTTCCCCTGGCCCTTGGCAACTACTATTCTATTTTCTATCTGAGTTTGGCTACTCCAGGTACTTCATTTAAATGGTGTCATAACAATATTTGTCCCTTTTGATTGGCGTATTTCACTCAGCGTAACGTCTTCAAGGTTCGTTCATTTTGTAGCATGTGTCAGTTTCCTTCCTTTGTAAGATGAATAATATTCCATTGTATGCGTATGCCACATTTTGTTTATTCAGATATCTGTTGATGGACACTTCGTTTTGACTGTTGTGAATTATGCTGTGAACATAGGTGTACAAATTTTTGTTTGATTTTTTTTTCCCCAAGAGTATATTATGAAAAAATTTAAACATAAAGAGAAGTTGAATTTTACAATGAACATCTATATTTCTACCATCTGGATTCTACCATTATTATTTTACTACGCTTACTTTACCAATATCTAGCCATTCGTCAAATCTTTTTTATTTTTTGATACATTTTAGACTATACAGACAACAGTACACTTTCTTCTAAGTATTTTAACATGCATATAATTAACGAGAATTCAGTATTTGGTTTTTCTTTTAAAATAATATTTATATACAATGAAATGCACAAGTCTTAAGTGCACATTTCATGAACTTTGACAAATACATATACCTGTATAACCGAAGCGCCTATCAAGATGTAGAACGGTGCTGTCACCCCAGAAAGTTTCCTCATGCCCCTTCCCAGCCACTCTTTTCTTTTAATCTCAAAAAGGTAACCACCGTTTTGATATTATTCTACCATAGATTAGTTCTGCTTGTTCTCAAACTTCATATATATGGGATTATACATATGTACTCCTCTGTGTAGGGCATCTTTCATTCAGCATAATGTTTTTGAGACTCATCCTATTGCTATAGTTCAGTACTTCCTTCTTTTATACTGCTCAGTATGTTCCATCATGTGAATATACCATTGTCTTATGATGGATACCTGAGCTGTTTTCATGGCAACTTCCTATTATTATTGCTATTAATTACCTCCTTTATACAGGATGAATTAATACCTCCCTTTCATGTTCCTTCACCCTTAAGTCACTGACATTATAGCTTAGAAAATTCTTGTGAAGGGATTTTTTTTTTCCTTCTTTTGAAACACGAGTGTCACTGTGTTGCCCAGGCTGGAGTACAGTGGCTTGATCATGGCTCACTGCAGCCATGACTTCATGGGCTTAAGCGATTCCCCTGTTGAGCTCAGCCTCCTGAGTAGCTGGGACTACAGAAGTGTGCCACCATGCCCAGCTAATTTTTGTATTTTTTGTAGAGACGGGGTTTCACCATGTTCCCCAGTCTGGTCTTGTACTTGCCTGCTTTGGCCTTCCAAAATGCTGGGACTATGTGCATGAGCCACCACACCAGCCAGATTTTTTAAAGTAGTGTATTCGAAATCTTTCTCAATTTCCTAACAAATTAGCAACACCATTTTTCCCTACCGTAGATCTTTGCCAGTGAAAGAGATCCAGTAGTTGCTGATTTTAAGCATACACATTAAAACCATACACATACTGGTGTATGGTTTTCTTTTTAATGCTGGTAAGTAAATTATCCCAGGAGGAGTCATTGGCTTCCATGCTAGGTATATCTTGAGATGTTAGACTATCTTTCAATCTTATTCCTAAGTTTTTGAAACAACATTGTCATTTTACTATGGACAGGGAAGTGAAAGAAGGAGGCATTGTGTAATTTCTGGTGGTTGCAGGTAGCAGAGTTCTCACTATGGCCAGCTGCTACAGTAGTAGCAGCAAAAGGTAGAAGATAGTACAGAGGAGATGGGGACATTACAGGTTGTTGGTAGGTGAAGTCAATCTCTACTACAATTATAAATTGATACCCAGTTTTTTTGCAGAGAGAAATTGAGGTCCACCTGTTTGCAGTATTTCATTTGCTAATTAGACAGTGCCATACCGTATACCATATGTGTTTGATAGAATGACAAAAGGACAATTCTTACAAATTTAAATATACCAACTTTGCCATGTTTTTATCTATTGTATATATGGTATATATACTTTGAATTTGATCTCAAAATACCATAAGAACATCAAGACTCATTTTATACTAGAATCTCCTTCGTTCCCTCCTCTCCCCTCACCGCCCCCCCCCCCCTTTTTTTTTATTTGACAGAATTTTGCTCTGTTGCCCAGGCTGGAGTACAGTGGCATGATCTCATCTCACTGCAACCTCCACTACCCCAATTCAGGCAATTCTCCTGCCTCAGCCTCCCAAGTAACTGGGATTACAGGCACATGCACCACCACACCCCGCTAATTTTTTGTATTTCTAGTAGATACAGGATTTTGCCATGTTGGCCAGGCTTGTCACAAACTCCTGACCTCGGGTAATCTGCCCTCCTCGGCCTCCCAAAGTGCTGGGATTACAGATGTGAGCGACCGTGCCTGGCTAAAATCTCCTCTTTTTTAAAATTTTGTGATATTGAGGAGAAAAGTCTAATTTAAAAAAAAATTCTACTTGGTTTAAGGATGAGTTACTAAGGAAATCAGAGAAGCATTTCATATATTAAGATGTGCTCTCTGTATTTTCCAGAAGGTATGAAAGTAATACCACTTAATAGGTTAGCTGCTACCCTGCACTTTCAAAGCACTTTAGAGTCATTCATCTGTCTGAGGTAGGACAGTGTTAGCAACCTTGGTTAATAGATGAGAATTCTTTTTCTCCCTGCATTTTACTGTATTTGAGTTCCAGAATTTATTCAGAGCTCTCCAGTGTTTGTGGTCTTCTGGTGGCCTAACAAAAGTTCCTTTTAATAATGGCTCTCCCTCACCAATCTCCTGAATGCTTCTGGGATATTTTTCCAGAAGAGTTTTTAAAATTAGAAACAAAGAATTGTCACTTATTGTGGTAGCAATAAAAATAAATTTAACTTGAAAATTTATAAGAGATTATATCACTCATGGAAAAAGATAAAACAATTATATAGACAAATAGGTAAACTATTTCGTAAATTTAGATAAAGTCTTAGAAGATATAACTTTAATGCACACCTAATTCATGGTTTTCCTTCTGGAGGAGAGATTATGGAATTCTTTACCTAAAATAATTTAATAATTATATTGAACTAGGTGCGTTTGTGGTTAACAAGGGAAAGAAACCACAGGTGTTTATTTCCTGCATCTCTGCAAATTACTGGTTATGTTAGTGAGTGAATAATAAATTAGAGTATGGTTATAGGAACTTTATAATTTGAAGAAGTAAAAGGTATCACAGACACCTCATTGTGCTGGTTTTTATTCATTTAAATATAGAGCTTCTTGAAGGTTAAAATTCCAAAGCCTGATTTGTTTTCTCTGTGTTTGTTTACAAGTATGTTTAATCCTACTCTTGTTTTTGAGCTTTGTAATACTGCATGGAATATTAATCATTATGTGATCTTATTGTAGATATCTTCAGTGCTTCCACAGAAAGTCATTGTCAGAGAATTCATTCTAATTCAAGGTTAATTAGTGTACCATTAAAATAATGTGTTACAAGAATTAATTGCATTGCAGGTCAGAAAACGTGTTAAAAAGTATGGTGTAAATGTCTGAGAGCACATCATCCTTTTTAAAACATTACTATACATGTGCCCCGCTTCTGGAAAATATATCCAAAGTGAAAATCACTACGGAGGTCCAGTCATAGGTGTTTCCCCTAAAGTAAATTTTTGGCACCACATGGAAAATTTAAAATATGGGAAATTTAAAATATAACACCCATTAACAGTAAAATGTGTTGCTTCTCAGCTTTACCATTGAAACAGCTAAGGATTTATATTTTAGCTTTAGTTGATATAACCCTATTGGGTCAAACCTAAGGAAAATTCAGGAACGTGGCTGAGAGATATAAATTATCTATACATCTTATGGTAAAAGTACAAGATATATTATGTTGTCCTACTTAACTATTATGTAGTTTTTGTAAGTACCCTATGTAAATATATCACACATCGTCTTAACTATGTAGTAAGTCTTGTCTCTAGTTTAAGCTAATAGCCATAAAATGCACACTTAACAATTAGAACAAAAAATGATAGACTTTGAAATTTTGTGTGATTATTTTAATGTATTAGTAAATGCTGTGAAACAATAACGTGGACCTATAGAATATTTATTCATTAGTATTTGTTCAGAGTCTCATTAAAATATCTAATTGTTCATATGGAGGATTTTTGAATTAGGGCCCTAGTAACAGCAGATCACATTAGAGCTACAAAAATTTTAACATAGGAAACTGCTGTAGTACTCAACAATACATTTTCACCTGGACTTTTAGAATTGTCTCCACTAAAAAATAACTCCTGGCTGGGCGTGGTGGCTCATGCCTGTAATCCTAACACTTTGGGAGGCCGAGGTAGGCGGATCACAAGGTCAGGAGTTCGAGACCAGCCTGGCCAACATGGTGAAACCCCGTCTCTACTAAAAAAAAAATACAAAAATTAGCTGGGTATGGTGGCGGGTGCCATCTATTTGGAAGGCTGAGGCAGGAGAATTGCTTGAAACTGGAAGGCGGAGGTTGCAGTAAACGGAGATCCCGCCACTGCACTCCAGCCTAGGCAAAAGAGTGAAACTCCATCTCAAAAATAAAATAAATAAAATAAAATAGAATAGAATAAAATAAAAATAACTCCTACTGGGCTCTGAACAAGGCAAAATAAAACAGTTTTGATACTGTAAAGTGTGAATGATTTGCCCACATTTTTTCTCTGCTTTTCTCCCTCTTAGGATTTTGCGTAAGCCTGTTAGAAAACAGGTATTCACAGGTAAATAAAAGTAAATCAAGCAAGTGAAAGCAAAAGAAGACAATTTGTAGGGAAGAAGTTTTCCTACTTTGTTGTTTGTTTAAAGAATAGATCCTAGTTTAATTAGTTGAACTAATAGGTGTGTGAAGAGAGTCTGGATGATAAAAAGAATGTAGGCAGTTTTAGAAAAGCTGTTTTTTGAAAGGTGCTTTTTACTTTAAATCAATCCTCGCCCCAGCTTATATCTTTTCTAAAATGACATAAAGTAGGGATTTCAACTTAATGTGGAAAAACATTCCATTCTTTATAAATGGCAACATCATCACCATCCTCAGAAAGTAGTAAGCCATGCATCCCTCATTTATTCAGAAAAGCCCTTAGCTTTTGGGGTTTTGTTTATTCTTTTGAACCAAGTAGGCTTTTTTTCATTAACTAAAACAAGATTTAGCAGTAGAGAATAGAAATAACACATGTAACAGTAACTGTGAGTCTTTGGTAGACAAATGTTAAAATTAATATTTCATATTTGGTATTTGTCTCCTAATAGTTAATCATCCATTCTCTTTTACAAGTGGCTTTCACAGTCAGCTGTTTGATGATAGACACTAATAGATTGTACTAGTGTTTTTGAGGTATTTCAGATTGTAAACTTGCAATAGTAAGGAGAAATGCTTATTTTCAAACTGGTTAAATAATCTTTTTAAGGAATAAACTTGAGGAAATTTAGATATAGTACATTTGGATTATGATTTCTACTTAGGTTTAAGTGCTTGCTTTTTTATTCTTATGAATTCATTGGACATAACATTTTAGAAAACTGGAATTTATAAAGTACAGTTTACAAAGCATTTTCTTGTAGTTCATTTAGCAGGTATTATTGATATTATTGTTGTTATTACTATCATCGCCACTCTGTAAGTGAACTGATTGAGCTGAAAGCAGGCATTGGGCTAGTACAGACCCAGAAGTAGATATTGGGGCTTCCCATTGATTGTTTTCGTTGTTGTTGTTGTTTTTGAGATGGAGTTTTACTTTGTCACCCAGGCTGGAGTGCAGTGGTATGATCTCAGCCAACTGCAACCTCCACCTCCCGAGTTCAAGCAATTCTCCTGCCTCAGTGTCCCAGGTAGCTAGGATTACAAGCGCCCATCACCATGCCCGGCTAATTTTTGTATTTTTAGCAGAGACAGGATTTCACCATGTTGGCCAGGCTGGTCTTGAACTCTTGACCTCAAGTGATCCACCCGCCTCGGCCTTTCAAAGTGCTGAGATTACAGGCGTGAGCCACCGTGCCCTGCCCTATTGATTGTTTATTGCTTTTCCCGTAGTGCATTTTTATATCAATCATTCTTAGAATAATTAACCCTTACTTTTACATATTTCCTTATCTTTCTTAAAACATTAGCCGGGCGCGGTGGCTCAAGCCTGTAATCCCAGCACTTTGGGAGGCCGAGACGGGCGGATCACGAGGTCAGGAGATCGAGACCATCCTGGCTAACACAGTGAAACCCCGTCTCTACTAAAAAATACAAAAATCTAGCCGGGCGAGGTGGCGGGCGCCTGTAGTCCCAGCTGCTCCGGAGGCTGAGGCAGGAGAATGGCATAAACCCGGGAGGCGGAGCTTGCAGTGAGCTGAGATCCGGCCACTGCACTCCAGCCCTGGCTACAGAGCGAGACTCCGTCTCAAAACAAACAAACAAACAAAAAAAAAAACATAATATCTTTTACATGGACCCACCACTGAGGTAACAAATTCATTTATCTTGTTCTGTGTTTTAGGGTAGGGCTCTACTTCACTGGGCCTGTGATCGAGGACATAAGGAACTAGTCACAGTCTTGCTGCAGCATAGAGCTGACATTAACTGTCAGGTAAGAGTGACAAAATAAAGAAGAGCTTTTATTTTTTAAAGTATAATTCACATAACATAAAATTTACCAGATAAACTCTTTTGAAATGTGCAATTCAGTGGCGTTTAGTACATTTCACAATGTTGTGTAATCATTGCTATTATACAGTTCCGTAATACTGTTGTCACTGCAGAAGAAAACCCTGTTCCCACTAAGCAGTCACTTTTTAAAATTTTTTTATTTCTCCCTTTGCCCCAGACCTTGGCAACCACTAATCTGCTTTCTGTTTCTATAGATTTGCCTATTCTGGATATTTTATATAAATGGAATCATAACAATTACGGTTGTGTTTGACTTCTTTTACTTAGCATAATGTTTTGAAGGTGTATCTATATTGTAACATGTAACAATACCTCATTCCTTTTTATGGCTGTATTTTTTGAATATCCCACATATTTATCCATTAATCAATTGATGGGTTGATGGGCAGTTTGGGTTGTTTCTGTCTTTGGCAATTGTGAATAATGCTACTGTGAACATTTGTGTACTTGTGTTTTTGTTTGAATACCTGTTGTCAGTTCTTTTGGTTGTAGACATAGGAGTGGAATTACTGGGTCATAAAGTAGTTTGATGTTAACCTTTTGAGCAACTGACAAACTGTTTTCCATAGGAGCTACACCATTTTTCATGCCCAGCAGCTATGTATGATGCTTCCAGTTTCACCACATCCTCACCAATACTTGTTACTTTCGCTTTTTAAAAAATAATTATCTTGGCCGGGCGCGGTGGCTGAAGCCTGTAATCCCAGCACTTTGGGAGGCCAAGACGGGCGGATCACGAGGTCAGGAGATCGAGACCATCCTGGCTAACACGGTGAAACCCCATCTCTACTAAAAAATACAAAAAATGAGCCGGGCGAGGTGGCGGGCACCTGTAGTCCCAGCTGCTCGGGAGGCTGAGGCAGGAGAATGGCGTGAACCCGGGAGGCGGAGGTTGCAGTGAGCTGAGATCCAGCCACTGCACTCCAGCCCAGGCGACAGAGCAAGACTCCGTCTCAAAAAAAAAAAAAAAAAAAACTATCTTATGTTTTTTTGAATGTATGTTCAATGTTATGTTTTTTTTTCGGGTATGAAATGATGTCTCATCATGGTATAATTTTGATTTGCATTTCCCTAATGACTAATGATATGGAGTATCTTTTCACACGCTTGTTGACTATTTGCATATATTTTTTTCCTTTTGTTTATGGTGTCATACTTTAGAAACCATTGCCAAATCCAAGGTCACAGAACCTAAGGTTTTGGGTTTCTTTCTCCTTTTTATTGTGGTAAAATACTCATAAAATTTACCATTTTAACCATTTTAAGTGGATAGTTATGTGGCACTAAATACGTTTATATTGTGTGCACCCATCGCCACCACCCATCTCCAGAACTTTTTCATCCCCCACAACTGAAACTCTAACCATTAAACACTAATTTCCTATTCCTCCCTTTCCTTAGCCCCTGGCAACTACCATTCTACTTTCTATTTCTGTGAATTTGACTGCTCTAGGTACCTCATATAAGTGGAATCATACAAAATTTGTCCCGTTTTGACTGGCTTATTTCACTCAGCATAACATCATCAAGGTTCATCCGTGTGGTTGCGTGTGTCAAAATTTCCTTCCCTTTTAAAGCGGAATGTTATTTGTATGTATTTACAATACTTTGTTTATTCCAATATCTATGGGCACTTGGTTTGCTTTTACCTTTTGGCGATTATGAATAACGATACTGTGAACATGGATGTACAAATGTCTGTTCAAGTCCCTACTTTCACTTCTTTTCAGTATATACCCTAGAAATAGAATTGCTGGATCGGATGATAATTCTACGTTTAATTTTTTGAGGAATTGCCATATTTCCCACAGTAGCTGCACCATTTCACATTTCCACCAGTAATACACAGATATTCGAATTTCTCCACATCCTTGCCCACACTTGTTATTTTCTGTGTTTTTGACAATAGACATCCTAATGACTGATTTGGGTGCCTTTTATTTCATTTCCTTGCCTAATTGCTCCAGCTGGGCCTTCCAGTACTAGGTTCAATAGAAATGGTAACATAGGCATCTTTGTCTTTTTACGCTTAGGTTCTGGAAAAAGCTAAAAATAAAAATAAAAATAATCACACAACACTGTTGTTACCATAAATCATGGTAATATCATCATTAAATTTGACTACCTAATCTTCTGGTCTTTATCTTCAGAATACCTCCTATTTCACAGAGAAAGTAGAATAAATGTTTATGACCAACCCAGATCTCAGCCAGTAGCTCCAGACACAGATATCTCTTTGATGTCCCTCAGACACTTCAAACGCACAATATCTAACACTAAGCACCAGCATCCCTCAACAGCCCACTCTTCCCTGCCCGCCACTCACCATAATTGGCACCATCATCCAACAAGTTCCCAGGAGAATGTGTCATAATTTAGTTAACTAGTACCATATAAATGGACTGTAACAATTTATACTTCGACCAGCAATGTATGAGAGAATTCCTGTTTCTCTAGCCCTGCCAAATAGTTCATCATAACACTTTTTGTTCTCTGCCTGTTTGATGAATGGTATATCATATTTTTAATACAGCTTTTCCTCAGTTTCCCATTGTGTTGATGGTATTTTTCTCCTTACAGGAACTTTTTATATAGTAAGGAAAATCACTTTCTTTGTGATACAGTTGTTAAAATTTTCCCCCACATTTTCTTCTAGAATTTTTATTATTTCATGGTTTTTATCAACTCATCTAGAATTGATATACATATCCTATGTATGTAATAGGAATTTTACTTTTGTCCAAATGGTGCCAACTTTATTTTTGTCCATATGACTAGCTAGTTCCAGTAATGTTTATTGAATCATTGGTATCTTTTCTATAGCAATTTGAACTGTCTTATCATAGTCTCAATTCTTTTATGTATTTCAGTCTATCTTGGGGGCTTCTTCTTCCATTCCATTGCTCTGGTTTTCTGTTCATGTATTTGTGCTACACTGTTTTAAGTATTATAGCTTCAAAATATATTTTTAAATCTGGTTGGGCAAATTTCTTCACTACTCATTCAAAATACTTTCTACTATTTTAGCTTATTTGTTTTTCTGTGTAAATTTCAAAATCATTTTTTCAATGCCCAACTTTCCCTACCACTATTAAAGTTAAAACAACAAACAAGAAGAACTGGCCAGATGGCGATGGCTCATGCCTGTAATCCTAGCACTTTAGGGGGCTGAGTCAGGAGGATCACTTGAGACCAGGAGTTTGAGACTAGCCTGGGCAACATAGTGAGACCCCATCTCCACAAAATTTTTTTAAAAAATTTGATATAGTGGTGGGTGCCTATAGTCCTAACTACTCTGGAGGCTGAGGTGGGAGGATCACTTGAGCCCAGGAGTTAGAGGCTACAGTGATCTATGATTGCACCACTGCATTCCATCCTGGATGACAGAGCACAAGACCCTGTCTCTAAAAAACAACAAAACGATATTTTTAACCAAACACATTGTTTGGAGATATTGTATATGGAAATTTCCCCAAGTTAGGCATTGCCTTAGGTTTTTGCCTTACGGATTTCTTATGTTCTGTTTGTTTGGATAGTGTAAGACAAACAATCCAAAAACTATGGGTGGCTTTATAGAACATTCTTTACTAAACACCAAGCTTTAATGCAAAGTAAAAGTTCGATGTAGGTTTTTAGGACGGATCTGTTAGTATTATATGCCTGGCACAATGTATTCCTTTGTATTCACATGACCATTGTGTATAGCCACCAGCTTTGATTCTGTTTTGACAGTCATAATCTATACAATCTAACTTTAGTTAATGGGATGCTTTTGGCTTTTCCAGTTTGAGTTGCTAACATGCTTCGAAGTCAAAGGGCTTCTGGAGGTTAGCTCTCAGAATAGCTCTTTCCCTTGTAATATCTTCTTTGGTTTCGTTATTGAAAACTCTTTTCAAATATAGACAATACAAACATAATAAATGGAAGGAAAGGTTCATCTCCCTCATGACTCAATATATCTTAAACAACATTATTATTGACTGGCCTATTGGTTGCCAAAAAGGAAAATCAATTTTATTAGAAGTATTTGCTTGGCCACAGATCTTGGTACTAACTCAGCACAGGCAGTCTGATGTTATCAACTATCTGAAGACTAATTTTTACCATTAGTCTGGAACGAAGCAGTAATTAGAGATATGTCAAAGTCTGCTCTGTGTTTTCCTGTCGTTTTTTACCCTTCAGTCTGTCTCATACATTTTTTTTTTGTACTGCGGCTTCTATTTTGTGTGACTGTGATGGAATTGAAACTTGAAATTTTATTTCTAAGGAAGATGTTGTATAGATTTCATTTGTTATCTGACAGTATTATGGATACAGTTTTGTCTCTTCCACTGCTTGGTACTGATTTTTAATTCCACTCTGGAAGTTAGGTTCATACCACATTTGGGATTAGGATATGGCTTACATGCACGCGCGTGTGCGCATGCATACACACACACCCTTCTCTGACTTCTTGAGTAACTTTGATTTTTTAAGCCCTGAAGAAAGATTAAAACTACCCCCCAAAGCACATTAAAAGGTATTTGAATGCTGAACATTTATTGGTAGGAGGAGTAGGAGCATCTTTGGTGTATGTGTCAGTACTGTGTACTGGTGTTATGCAGTTTAAAAGAAAAACATTTTGTTTAAGTGGTACAGAAATGTATAAAGGCTTTATGACATATACATTATATAAGCTTACAGTTTATAGACTACCCTGTGCCTTCTCAGTGAATACCTTGTGCCTATCTGTGTCTTATGAAAGATTTCAAAAACATGAGAAAAGTATAAAGCAATAAATAAAACCATCTGTAATCCCATTACATAGTGCGTATCTGTGTGCAGTGGGGTGGGTAGGATATAACAAGTATTTAGTGTTTACTATGTGTCAAGAATTTTATGTGTATTGTCTCTTTTAGTCATTGCATCAATCCATGCTCTACATTTTACGGTGAAGAAACAGGAGCTTAAAGAAGTTATAGAGCTGGTGAAGGCCAAAGCCTAGATTCCAATATTCTAACTCCAAAGCCCAAGCTCTTAACCTTTTCACTGTAAAATTTGAATATATTTCATTTTCATCTTTATTTTTTCTACTTACATATATATATTTTAAAGGTATTTAGTATAATGTATATAAAGTATTTTTCTTCGCTAATTAAAATTAAGTCTAAAATAAATTCAGTGAGGTAAATGTACACAAATCTTAAGGATATGGCGCAATGTGTTTTACATACATACACACACACACGCATCTATACACGTACACATACCCTTGTGTGACTACCACCTATTTCAAATTAGAACATTCCTGGGATCCCTAGAAAATTTGTTCCCTAAAGTTACTTCCTGTCAATATCCATCCTTCACTTCCACCCTGAGGTGACTATTATTCTGAACTTCTGTGACCCCTGATTAGTTCTAACACTTCTTAAAATTCAAATATTTGGAATAATAAAGTATATATACTTTTGGATTAAGCTTATGTTCAATATAACATTTGTGAGAGTCATCCACGTTACATGTATCAATTGTTCCCTTATTGCTGTATAACATTTCATTGTATGTTTATACCATAATTTTATCTGTTCTCCTGTTGATGGACATTTAGGTGTCTTTTTTTTCCTTCAGTGTTTGGCTATTATGAATAAAGGAGCTGTGAGCTTTCTTGAATGTGGACATATACACGTATATTTTCATTCCTCTTAGGTATATACCTAGGAGTAGAATTGCTGGGTCTTAGCATAACTCTGTGTTTAACTTTTTGAGGAACTGCCTGTTGTTTTTCAAAGAGGCTGCACCATTTTATATTCTCAGCGCAATGTATGAGAGTTCTAGTTTGTCCACATCCTTGCTATTACTTGTTATCATCTGTCTTTTTGATTATGCCATCCTAAGGTATGGGAAGTAGCATCTCACTGTGGTTTTGATTTTCATTTCCTTGGTGGTTAATGATGTTGAGGATCTTTTCATGTACTCATTGGTCATTTGTATATGTTCATTGTGGAAATTTCTATTCAGATTTTATGCTTATTTAAAAAATGGTGTTATTTGTCTCTTTATTATCCAGTTTAAGAGTTACATGTTTTGGATACAAGTCCCTTTTCAGATGTATGATTTGCAGATACTTTCTTCAGTTCATTGAATTGTCTTTTTACTTGCTCGAAAGTGTCCTTTAAAACATAAAAGTTTTAAATTTTTTTGGTCTTATTTATTTTTTGGGTTTTTTTTTGTGGTTTTAAGAAATCATTGTCTAATCAAAGATCATGATGATTAAGCCTTTTTCTTCTAAGAATTTTATAGTGCTATCTCTTACATTGAAGTCTTTGATTATTTTGAGTTAATTGGGTAGAGTGTGAAGTAGGGGGTCTAACTTCATTCTTTTACATATGGATATCCAGTTGTTTCGCCACTGTTATTGAAAAGACTGTTCTTTCCCCCATTAAGTCATTGTAGCACTCTTGTCAAAAATAAATTTGTTTATAAATATGAGGATTTATTTCTAGATTCTTAGTTTTATTCCATTGATCAATATGTCTTTCCTTATGTTACTACCACACAGACTTCATTAATATGCCTTTGTAATAAGTTTTGAAATTGAAAAGTGTGATTCTTCCACCTTTTTTCAAGGTTGTTTTGGCTATTCTGGGCCCCATGAATTTCTATGTGAATTTTTGGATCACATTTTTGCAAAAAAGGCAGCGAAGTTTTTAATAAGAATTGTATTGAATCTATAGATCAGCTTGAGGAGTAGTACCATCTTAAAATATTAAGTCCATGAATACATGATGCCTTCCCATTTATTTAGGTCTTATTTAATTTCTTTCAGTGAGGTTTTATAGTTTTCAGTGTACAAGTCTTGCACTTCTTTGGTTAAATTTATTGCTAAGTATTTTATGTTTTTGATGTTATAGATGGAATTGTTTTCTTCATTTCCTTTTCTGATTGTTCATTCTTAAGGTATAGAAATACAATTAATTTTTGGCCAGGCATGATGGGTCACTGTAATCTGTAATCTCAGCACTTTGGAAGGCCAAGGCAGGAGGATGACTTGAGGCCAGGAGTTTGAGACCGGCCTGGGCAACATAGTGACGCTGTGTTGCTACAAAAATTAAAAAAGTTCTGTGTTTATTGATCTGTATCCTACATTCTTTCTGAATACTTCTATTAGTTCTGACAGTTTATTAGTGGATTCCTTATAATTTTTATATACAAGATTGTATCATTTGCAAATAGAGATAGTTATATTAGCTGCATAAAACCAGATGGGAAATACTACTTTATTCTCTGAAACAGTGCATAAAAACAGTGCATAATTTAAGATTAGTATTAACTATTCTTTAATGCTTAGATAAAGGGTCTTCAGTTCCAGATAAGACTTATTTCTGCCTATTCTTCCTATTCAGTTCAGATTTAAAACGCTGGACACATACAGCAAATAAACGTAAGAAGACTAAAGGGTTAGAAGAAGAGAGCTGACTGACTAGGGACCTCAAGAATTGAGAAATGACACTGCGGTGATTTCTCTGGGTTTTCTTTTTGTTTCTTTATAAGCTGAAGTGGTCTCTGGAGAAGCCCACAACCCAGAAATACCAACAGGTGCAGACAAGAAAAGCCTGTTATCTCTTGCCAAAGGACAGGAAAAGGGGCAATCTAACAGAACGGAACTCTTCAACAATACCCACCCTACCCCAGCCAAATACATGGAGGAAGAATATGCCACCCCCTTGCTTGGAGGCTGAAAGGGAAGCCTAGACATCACTGGCTTATGGTAGCAAGCAGTGCTTCTCTTCTCCATCAAGGTGTTATCAACAGATGCTGAATAAGATCTGGTCTTTCAGTTCCTGCCCAGTGGTAGCAGGGAGTGATTTCTTTTCCTCACCAGGGTGGTGCCAGAAGAGGCCAAATGGGAAGCCTAGACTTTCATATCCTGCCCAGAGGTAGCAGGTGATACTCCCCTTCTGTCACAAGTGTGGTGTCAGTGGAGACCAAGTGGTAAGCTTGGATATCCATCACCTCCCACCCTGGAATTACAGGCAATAAGGTAGTACTTCTCCCCTTCCCAAATAAGGAGTGATGGTGTGGGGGAGAATTTTAGAGAGAAGGGAGCTGGAGAAAGAGATGCTTTCAACTTGTATGTAGAGTTCTGTAAAGATCCCAGAGTGACTCATACATAATACTGACCAAAATTAACATGACAGAAGGGTTGAGAACTGAACTACAGTGTGGAATAGTGCCTACACTTTCACATTGACCTCTAGGTAGCACACAATCAAGGCAGACCCAAATAGTATTGTGAGGGCTCTGAAAATGAAATTATTGTTGGAACTACAACTCCTAAAAGTAGGTCAGAACCTACACAAGAAACCCAAATAGAGAAACTGCCTGCTAAACTAGAAGATTTAAATAGAATACAGATTCACATACTCAAAATTGAAAATTACTCATCATACCAAGAACCTGGAAAATCACAACTCGAATGGTAAAAGGAGGTCAACATACACCAAATAGTGAGATGTTGAAATTATCTGACAAAGGTTTTAGAACAGTCATCATAAAAATGTTTCAGTGAGTAGTTACAAACATTCTTGAAACAGATGGGAAAAACAAAAAACAAACAAAAAAAAAAAACAGAAAATCTCAGCAAAGGAATAGGAGATCTAAAAAGGATATAAATGGAAATCATAGAATTGAAAATATAATAGCTGAAATAAAAATTCACTGGATGCACTCAATACTAGATGGAAATGATAAAAAGATCAGTGAACTTTAAGCAAAGTATATCATTTGAACATCAGAGAGAAGTAGATGGAAAAGAAATTAACAGAGCCTCCAGGACTGTGGGACAATTGTAAAAGATCTAACTTTTTTTGTCATCAGAGTGCTAGAAGGAGAGGAGAAAGAGTGTGGAACTACAAAAAATATTCAAAGAGTTACTGGCTGAAAACTTCCCAAATTTGATAAAAGGCATAAACCTATATAGATTTAAGAAACTGAGAGAACCATAGACAGATATACCTGAAAAAATTCACAGCAAGACACTTTAAAATCAAGCTTTGGGAGATTAATGAGAAAAATAAAAAACAACATTGAAAGCAGTTAGAAGGAAAAAGTACATTGCTCCTCAATTTATGATGGGCTTACATCCTGATAAAACCATCATAAGTTGAAAATATCTTAAGTTGAAAATGCACTTAATACACCTAACCTATCTCATAGCTTAGCTACTGAATGCATTTATTTATTTATTTATTTATTTATTTATTTATTTATTTATTTATTTATTTTTGTGAGACAGTGTCTAGCTCTGTCGCCCAGGCTGGAGTGCAGTGGTGCAGTCTTGGCTCACTGCAACCTCTGCCTCCTGGGTTCAAGCAGTTCTTCAGCCTCAGCCTCCAGAGTAGCTGGGGCCACACTCGGCTAATTTTTGTATTTTTAGTAGAGATGGGATTTCACTGTGTTAGCCAGGCTGGCCTCGAACTTCTGACATCAAGTGGTCCACCCGCCTCAGCCTCCCAAAGTGTTGGGATTACGGGTGTGAGACATTGCGCCCAGCCTTTTCTATCCTTTTACTTGTACCATATGTGTATGTGTTAGTCTTCTTGGTCCGCTATAACAAAATACACAGACTGAATAGCATAAACCACAGACATTTATTTTCCCACAGTTCTGGAGGTTCTAAATCAAAGATAAAGATGCCAACAGGGTTGGTTTCTGGTGAGGCCTCTCAACTTGGCTTGTAGATAGCCACCTTCTTGCTGTGTCCTCACAGGCCCTTCCTCTGTGCTAATATATCGAGAGATCTCTAGTGTCTCTCTCTCTTGTAAGGGCAGCAGCCCTATCACATTAAGGCCACACCTTTATAACCTAATTTAACCCTAATTAGCTCTTTAAAGGCCCTGTTTCTAAATTTAGTCATATTGAGGGTTAGGGCTTCAACATAGGAATTGGGTGTGGGAGAGCACATTTTAGTTCATAACACTGTATCTTCATATTTAAGGCATGTCTCTTATAAACAGTGTGTAGTTGGGTTTTGGTCTTTAGTATGATAATCTTTGTCTTTTAATTGCAGTATTTGATTATTTATGTTTAATGTAATTACTTGTATAGTTGTTTAAGTTACCAGCTTGCTATTTGTTTTCTGTTTGTTCCATCTGCTCTATTTCTCTATTTTTTCTTTCCTGACTGATTTTGTGTTAGTAAGTATTTTCTATTTTTTCTTTCCTGACTTCTTTTGTATTTATAAGTATTTTACTGCATGCATAGAATGTGTAATGATCAGAGTATTTGGGTAACCTGGAGTTTTTATCATTTTTATGTGTTGGGAGCATTTCAGGTTCTCTCTTCTAACTGCTTTGAAATATACAATACATTGTTGCTAACTATAGTAACCCTACTCTGCTACAAAATATTATACCTTCTATCTAACTGTATGTGTATACCTATTGATGAACCTGTTTTCATCACCACTTCCCACCAGCACACCTTTTCCAGCCTCCGGTATCAGTCCTTCTACCCACTACCTTCATGAGATCAACTTTTTTAGCTTCTACATATGAATGAGAACATGTAAAATTTGTCTTTCTGTGTCTGGCTTATTTCACTTGACATAAGGACCTCCAGTTCTATCCACATTGCTGCAAATATCATGATTCATTCTTTTTCATAGCAGACTAGTATTCCATTGTGTATGCATACCACATTTTCTTTATCCATTCATCTGTAGATGGACACTTTAGTTGATTCCATACCTTTGGTATTGTGAATAGTGCTACAGTGAACATCAAAGTGCAGGTGTACCTTTGATACACTTATTTCTTTTCCTTTCAATAAATACCCAGTAGTGGCATTGCTGAAATGTGTGGTAGTTCTGTTTTTAGTTTTTTATGAAATCTTCATACTATTGCCCCATAGTGGCTGTACTGATTTACATTCTCACTAACCATGTGTAAGAATTTTTCTC
The DNA here is from genome assembly GCF_007565055.1 of Rhinopithecus roxellana. Classification (NCBI taxonomy): domain Eukaryota; kingdom Metazoa; phylum Chordata; class Mammalia; order Primates; family Cercopithecidae; genus Rhinopithecus; species Rhinopithecus roxellana. The sequence continues at coordinate 130,359,640 of NC_044556.1, read as the reverse complement.
TGCATCCTTGCCAGCATCTGTTATTTTTAAATCTTTTTAATAATAACCATTCTAACTGGGTTAAGATGGTATCTCGTGGTCTTAATTTACATTTCCCTAATGATTAGTGATGTTAAGCATTTCTTTCATGTAGCTGTTAGCTATTTGTCTACTTTTGAGAAATATCTGTTCACACCCTTTGCTCATTTAATAGGATTATTATTTTTTAACTATTGAATATTTTTTTTTGTATATTCTGGATACTAGTCCCTTGTCAGATAATTTGCAGATATTTTCTCACATTCTGTAGGTTGACTCTTTACTCTTTTGATTGTTTGCTGTGCAGAAGCTTTGTAGTTTAATATAGTCTCATTTAGCTATTTTTTTAAATCTCTGCTTTCAAAGTCTTAGCCATAAAACCATTGTCTAGACCAGGTTCCCTATGTTTTCATCTAGTAGTTTTGTAGTTTCAGGCCTTATGTTTAATTATTTAATCCATCTTGAGTTGATTTTTATATATGGTGAGAGATGGGGATCCAGTTTGTTCCCCTGCGTATGGATATCCAGTTTTTCCAGCACCATTTATTGAAAAGGATGGCCTTTCCTCAATGTATATCCTTGGCGTCTTTGTTGAATATCAGTTGACTCTAAATACCTAGATTTACTTCTGGATTCCCTATTCTGTTCCACTGGTCTGTGTGTCTGTTTTTATACCAATACCATGCTTTTTTGGTTACTATAGCATTATAATATATTTTGAAGTCAGGTAGTGTGATGCCTCCAGCTTTGTTCTTTTTGCTCAGGATTGCTTTGTCTGTTTGGGCTCTTTTCTGGTTCCATACACATTTTACAATTATTTTTTCTATTTCTGTGAAAAATGACATCAATATTTTGATAGGGGTTGCATTGAATCTTAGATTACTTTGGGCAGTAGGGTCATTTAAACAATATTCTTCTAATTCATGAGCATGGGATGTCTTTCTATTTTTTTGTGAATTTCTTTCGTCAGTTTTGTAGTTTTCCTTATAGACATCTTTCACCTCCTTGGTTAAATTTATTCCCAGGTATTTTTTTTTTTTTATAGCTATTGTAAATGGGATTGCCTTCTTGATTTCTTTCTCAGCTAGTTCATTATTGGAGTACAGAAACACTACTGATTTTTTATATGTTGATTTTGTATTCAGCAACTTGACTGAATTTGTTTATTAGATCTAGGAGATTTTTGGTGGAGCCTATAGGTTTTTCTAGATATAAGATCATATTATTGTCAAAGGAGGACAGTTTGACAGTTTTCCTGTTTGGATGGTTTTTATTTCTTTCTCTTGCCTAATTGCTCTCGCTAACACTTCCAGTACTGTGTTGAATAGGAGTGGTGAAAGTGGGAATTCTTGGCTTTTTTCAGTTCTTGGGGGAAAGGCTTTCCGATTTTTCCCCATTTGGTATGATGTTAGCTGTGTATTTGTCATATGGCTTTTATATGTTGAGGAATGTTCCTTCTATGCCTAGTTTGTTGAGAGTTTTTTGAAGAGATGTTGAATTCTATCAAATGCTTTTTCTGTGTCTGTTAAGATGGTCATATGGTTTTTGTCCTTCATTATATTGATGTGATATATCACATTTATTAATTTATGTATGTTGGACCATCCTTACATCCCTGGGATAAGTCCCACTTGATCATGATATATTCTGTACTGTTGGATTTGGTTTGTTAGTATTTTGTTGAGAATTTTTACATTTATGTTCATCAGGGATATTGGCCTGTAGTTTTCTTTTTTTGTTGCACCCTTACCTGATTTTGATATCAGGTAATGCTAGCCTTGTAGAATGAATTGGGGGGAATGCCTTCCTCTTTAGTCTAGTTTTTTTTGGGGGGGGGGAATAATTTGAGGAGAACTGGTGTTAGTTCTTTGAAAGTTTGATAGAATTCAGCGGTGAAACCATCCAGTCCTGGACTTTTCTTTGTTGAGAGACTTTTTATCACTGATTCAATTTTATTACTCACTATTGGTCTATTCAGGTTTTATTTTTATTTTTTATTTTTTTTGAGATGGAGTCTTGCTCTGTTCCCCAGGCTGGAGTGCAGTGGCGTGGTCTCGGCTCACTGCAAGCTCCACCTCCTGGGATCATGCCATTCTCCTGCCTCAGCCTCCTGAGTAGCTGGGACTACAGGCGCCCGGCACCGCGCCCGGCTAATTTTTTTTGTATCTTTAGTAGAGACAAGGTTTCACCGTGGTCTCGATCTCCTGACCTTGTGATCCGTCCGCCTTGGCCTCCCAAAGTGCTGGAATTACAGGCGTGAGCCACCGCGCCTGGCCCAAGGTTTTATTTTTTTCCAGATCCAATCTTGGCAGTTTGTATTTTCCAGGAAGTTTCCCATTTTCTCTAGGTTTTCTAGTTTTTTTGTTGTGTAATTGTTCATAATTGTTTCTGATGATCCTTTGTATTTGTATGGTATCAGTTTCAGTGTCTCCTTTTTCATTTCTGATTTTGTTTATTTGGGTTTTCTGTCTTTTTTTCTTGGTTAGTCTAGCAAGTGGTTTATTAAGTTCTGTTTATCTTTTCAGAAAACCAACTTTTCGTTTTATTGATTCTTTGGTTTTGGGTTTTTGTTTGTTTTTTAGTCTTTCTTGTTTAGTTCTGCTGTGATTTATTATTTCTTATACTAATTTGGGGGTTTGGTTTGTTCTTGTTTCTCCTTTTCTTTTCTTTCTTTTTTCTTTTCTTTTTTTTTTTTTTTTTTTGAGATGGAGTCTTGTACTGTTACCCAGGCTGGAGTGCAGTGGCGCAATCTCGGCTCACTGCAACCTCTGCCTCCTGGGTTCAAGCTATTTTCCTGCCTCAGCCTCCCTAGTAGCTGGGATTACAGGCATGCACCACCACACCCAGCTAATTTTTGTATTTTTTAGTAGAGATGGGGTTTCACCATGTTGGCCAGGCTGGTCTCAAACTCCTGACCTCAGGTGATCTGCCCACCTCAGCCTCCCAAAGTGCTGGGATTACAGGCCTGAGCCCCTGCACTCGGTTGTTCTTGTTTTTCTAGTTCCTTGAGGTGAATTAAGATTGTTCATTTGAAATATTTCTACTTTTTTGATGAAGGTATATATAGCTATAAACTTCCCTCTTAACACTGTTTTTACTGTATCCCATAAGTTTTGGTACCTTGTGTTTTGATTTTCATTCGGTTCAATACTTTTTTTATTTCCTCATTTTTTTCCTTGACCCAATGGTGATTCAGGAGTATGTTGTCTAATTCCCATGTATTTGTACCGTTTCCAGAGTTCCTATTATTATTGATTTCTAGTTTTATTCCATTGTGGACTGAGAAGATACTTGATATTATTTTGATTTTTTAAAATTTGTTGAGACTTGTTTTGTGTCCTAACATATGGTCTATCCTGGAGAATTTTCTGCATGTTGATGAGAAGAATATTTTGTAGCTGTTGGATAAAACGTTTTGTAAATGTCTCTTAAGTCCTTTTGGTCTAATGTGCAGTTTAAATCCAATATATCTTTGTTGATTTTTTGTCCAGTGGTGAGAATGGTGTATTAAAGTCCCCAATTGTTATTGTATTGGAGTCTATCCCTCCCTTTAAATCTAATATTTGCTTAATATAACATTTGGGTGCTACAGTGTTGGGTATATGTTTAGAATTGTAACCTGTTTCTAAATTAATCCCTTTATTATTGTATAATGACCTTCTTTGTCTCGTTTTACTGGTTTTGACTTAAAGTTCATTTTGTCTTATATAAGTATAGTTACTCCTGCTTGCTTTTGGTTTCTATTTGCATGGAATATCTTTTTCATCCTCTCATGTTTGGGCTGTATGTGTCTTTTCAGGTGAGATGAGTTTCTTGTAGGCAGTATATAGTTGAGTCATTTTTAAAATCCATTCAGCTGCTGTGTATCTTTAAAGTGGAAAATTTAATTTATTCACATTTAAGGTTATTATTGATATATGAGAGCTTATTCTTACCATTTTATTGCTTGATTTCTGGTTGTTTTGTGTATCCTTTGTTCTTTTATTTCTCTCTTACTTTTTATCATTGTAGTTTAGTGATATTCTGTAGTGGTAACATTTGAGGTTTTTCTCTTTCTTGATTTGTGTGTTTGCTCCACCAGTGGTTTTTATATTTTCATGTGTCTTCATGATGGTAGTTATTGTTGTTTCACTTCTGGGTGTAGGACCCCCTTAAGCATTTTTTTTTTTTTTAACTTTTAAAAACCTATACAGTATGTTATTATACTGAATATCCCTTAAGCATGTCTTGTAGGACCAGTCTAGGGCGATGAATTCCCTCAGCTGTTGCTTGTCTGGGAAAGACTTTAAGAAAAAGACTTTTCTTTTTCATTTCCGATGGATAATTTTGCTGGGTGTAATATCCTTGGGCAATTTTTTTCCTTCAGGACTTTGAATATATCATCCAATTCTCTCTTGGCCTATAAGGTTTCTACTGAGAAATCTGTTGTTGTTCTGATGGGGGTTCCTATATAGGTGACTAAATGCTTTCCTCTCTCTGGTGTTAGAATTTTGTCTTTGATTGTTTTTTGTTGTGTGTTAGTTTTGTTTTGTTTCTTGTTTTTGCCACACGATCTCACTCTTACCAAGTAGCTGGGACTGCAGATGAGTGTTACCATGCTCAACTAATTTGTTTATTTTTTGTAGAAATGGAGTTTCACCATATTGCCCAGGTTGGTCTCGAACTACTGGGTTCAAGTGATCCTCCTGCCTCACCTCTCAAAGTGCTGGGATTGTAGGCATGAGCCACTATGCTTGGCCTGTCTTTGAGTTGACAGTTTGACTATAATGTGGCGTGTAGAAAACATTTTTACATTGTATCTATTTGGGGATCTTTGAGCTTCCTATATCTGGATGTCTAAATCTCTTGGTAAACTTCGGAAATTTTCACTTATTATTTCATTAAATAGTTTTTCTAACCTTTCATTTTCTCTTTGCCTTCTGGGGTTCCAAAAATTTGCCTATTTGGTCATTTTATGGTGGCCCATATGTCACAAAGGTTTTCGTCACTGTTTTTTTGTTTTTTCTTTATATTTGTTTCACTGAGGTATCTATGAAGACCTGTCTTCAAGTTCTGAGATTTTTTTCTTCTGTTTGATCTACTGTATTGTTGAAGCTTTTGAATGTATTTTGTATTTTATTCAATGAATTCTTCATTTCCAGAATTTCTGTTTAGTTCTTTTTTTTTATATCTACCTCTGACAAATTTCTCATTCATATCCTGAATTGTTTTTCTGATTTCTGTGTATTGTTTTTCAGAATTCCCTTGTATTTCACTGAGGTGATTTAGTATCATTTTTTGAATTCTTTTTCAGGAATTTCATAAGTTTCTTTTTGATTGGGATATGTTGCTGGAGAATTATTATATTCCTTTGGAAGTATCATATTCCTTTGCTTTTTCATGTTTCTTGTGTCCTTACATTGATACCTACAATCTGTTGTGACAGTCACTTCTTCCAGTTTTTTGAATTTGCTTTTGTAGGAGAGAACTTTTTCCTAAAGATGTATCTATGGTGTTGGTTAGGTAGGTCACTTTGGTTTTGATTCTGGTAGTGTAGTTTCTGGATGATTTCTTCAACTGTAAACAGCATCAGTATTACCTGTGATTTCCTTGGTGGCTTAGCATACAGTTGTTAGTGAAGTTTTTCTGGGGACTGGGGTGCCAAGTGGGCCAGTCTTGAGACCCCAGGGTGGTGTACCCTGGCATTGGTATTAGTGGGTCCAGGCAGACTGACTTGTAGGCCTCCAGGTAACTTGCTTGGTGCCAGGAATGGCAGTGGTTGGTCAGTCAGGTGTTATGTTCTCGAACCCCTAGGTAATGAGTGTGACATGGGCAGTGGCAGTAGCAGTGGTGGGACAACCCTCTGGGACCCAAGCAGAGGTTCTCACTGGTGGTGGTGGTGACTGGGATGGGTTGAGTGGGCCAGTGCCCAGACCTGCAGGTAGCATATGCTGGTGGATGCCATCTATGGTGGCAGTGGTGGGCTGGGTGGGCCCAACCTCCAACTCCAGCGGGGAGTGCTCAGGTGCCACTTGTAGTGGTCTGGGCTGGGGGCATTCCCTAGGCCTCTGGAGCTACTTTCTGTCTTGAATCCAACATTAACAGTTTACACTGGATTTTTTTTCAATTTTTATTTGGAAATAATTTTAGACTACAGAAAAGTTGCAAAAGCAGTACAGACTTCCTGTATACTACTCATCTAGCTTTCCCTAACAATTAACTTCTTGTATAACCATAATATAACTTTCAAAATTAGGACATTAAGATTGGTATTATACTGTTATTTAAATTACAGTCCTTATGTGAATTTCAACAGTTTTTCTGCTAATATCAAGAGTGTTTTCTGTTCCAGGATCCTACCCAGTATTGTAATTTGGATTTAGTTATTCAGTTCCTCAGTTATTCCTTATTCTTTAATTATCCTTATACTTTTGAAGATAACTAATTAGTTTGTAGAATGTTCATCACTTTGGGTTTGTCTAATGTTTTCTCTTGATTGGAATTAAGTTATGCATTTTTGGCAAGAATATCACAGAAGTGATATGCCCTTCTTAGTGCATCGTATTAAGGGATTCATAATATTATGTCTGATTACTGGAGATGTTAACCTTGATCACTTTGTTATGATAGTGTCTGCCTGATTTCTTTACTGTAAAGTTGCTGTCTTTTCTTTGTAGTTAATAAATATGGGATGGAGTGAGATACTTGAACACTGTGCAAATCCTGTTTCTCCTCAAACTTATGGCCATTATTATTATTATTATTATTGTTATTATTATTTTGAGACAGAGTTTCACTCTTGTTTCCCAGGCTGTAGTGCAGTGGAGCAATCACGGCGCACTGCAACCTCCGCCTCCCGGTTTCAAGCAAATCTCCTGCCTTGACCTCCCGAGTAGCTGGGGTTACAGGCATGTGCTACCATGCCCAGCTAATTTTGCATTTTTAGTAGAGACGGGGTTTCTCCATGTTGGTCAGGCTGGTCTCAAACTCCTGACCTCAGGTAATCCACCCACCTCAGCCTCCCAAAGTACTGGGTACAGGTATGAGCCACCACACCTGGCCTATGCTCGTTAATTTTAGCATCCATCAATGGGTTGTGTCTCCAACAGTTGTTATTGTGGTATTTGCCTAATAGTGATTTTCTGATTTCCTCTTTTCTTTTACATTTACTAATTGGAACCCTCTATAAAGAAGAACTGGCCGTTTCCCCCAATTCTAGGTTCATCTTATATTTTCCCTACCCCAGTCCTGGAACCAACCGTTTCTCCAAGGATCAGTGGTTCCCTTTGTTAGAAAATGTGTTTAAAAACTAAGAGCTGGACACTAGATGTGCTCAGTTCTGTTGGAACGGCATTGTTTCTTTGTTCTCTTAATGGTCAGAGCTGCAAAATACATGTATATGTAGGAAATGTATGTATGTATACTAAACCATGCATATACACATACTCTGTTTCTGTGTATCTGTATTTCTACTGAATATCATGTGTTTACAATGATACTTTGCTTATAATCCAAAATTACAGGGTTTAGTTTAGCCTTTCATTATTTGTAATTTGTTCTCGCAGAAACTCAGCTGTTACTATTTGCCGTGTTTTTTTCTGTTCAACTCTAGTATACACATAAAGGAGTTTCAGAATTGTTAACTCATACCTCTGTGTGAAACATTTACTAACTATGTTAAAACATTTATGTATAGTTCATTTTGCCATTAGCCTTAGGGTTTCCAGTCAACATACTGTTTTCCAAAGTTACTTATGTTTGTTTCTTCCCCACCCGCTTCAGTATAGTTATGTTGTTCAGTTCAGGTTCATTTGTGGGTGTTTGCAATTTTAGATTCACTTCAAGTACATGGTTGGCTTTAATGTTTTGTTTATTTTAGGGGTATCTGAAACATTGCTATAGATATGAACGTAAGAGCTGTATAAATAGATGTACACAGAGATTGTTATTTTTCTCCCATTCCTGCTACCCGAATGCCATCTCCATCTTTTCAGTCCTTTTTCACCCACTCTCTATAGGTAACCAGTCTCCTTTGTTTCTGACTTATCTTTTCTGTATTTCTTTTGCACTAATGAGAGAGTACATGCACATTTTCATATCCCATTTTTCTTACATGAAAGGTAACATACTTTGCTCATCACTTTTTCATGTAACAGTATATCCTAGAGTTACTCCATATCACTTCATGAAGATTTTTCTCTTTTATTTACAGCTGCATAGTACTCCCTTATGCGGATGTACCATAGTTTATTCAAACACTCTCCTGTGGGCATTTAGGTAATGTCTGACACTTTGCAATTACAAACAGTGCTGCAACTAATAACCTTGTACATACGTATTTTCATGTTGTTGGAAGTGTACCTTCAGGATAGATTCCTATAAGTGTAATTACTGGGTGAAAAGGTAGGTGCATATGTAGTGTTTTGTTAGATGTTGCCAAATTTCCCTCTAGAAGGGTTTATTAATTTTTATTCCCACTAGCAGTTGATAAGAGAGCCTGTTTCCTTATAGCCTTTTCAATAGATGGTGCTCTCTCACATTTTAACATTTTTGCCCTGGTAGAGAAATGGCATCTCAGTGTTGTTTTAGTTTTCATTTCTCTAATTATGAATGAGTTCTTATTTTTATATATTTCAGGGCCATTTTTATATCCTGGTTTTGGTGAACTATCTGTTCACATTTTTTCCCATTTTTCTATCAGGTTTTTGGCCTTTCGTGACTCAATTTTTTCAGAGTTCTAACCCTCTGTCTATGGTATATAGACAGAGATATTTTCTCCCATTTTTGGGATATTTTCTCCCATTTTTGTTTCATTTGTCTGTTGATTTTGTTTATGGTATCTTTCATCATGCAGGAACTTTTTATTTTTATATAATCAAATTTATTAGAAATGTTATTGCCTCTGGATTTTAAGTCATAATTAAAAGCATTTTCAAGAGGGATTCCATATTTTCTTATAGTACTTGTATGGTTTCATAGTTTACATTTAGATTCCGAAATGTATGATTGGAGATGTGGTTCTAATTTTGTCTTTTTCCAAGTGGCTTTCCTGTTGTCCTGGCACCATTTATTTAAAAGTCTATCCCAGCTGGGCACAGTGGCTCACACCTATAATTCCAGCACTTTGGGAGGTCAAGGCAGGATGATCTCTTGAGCCTAGGAGCTCAAGAACAGCCTGGACAACAAAGCAAGACCCCATCTCTACAGATAACAAAAAATGAGCCAGTCATGGTGGTGTGCACCTCTGGTCTCAGCTACTCATGAGTCTGAGGCAGGAGGATCACCTGAGCCCAGGAGATCGAGACTGCAGTTAGCTGTCATTGTGCCCTGTACTGTAGCCTGGGTGACAGAGACCTTATCTCAAAAAAAAAAAAAAGAAAAGAAAAGTTCTGTTCCCCAATGATTTGAGATGCCACCTTTGTCTTATATTGTATTTCCTTATGTTTTGGGGTTTAATTTTGGACTTCATAACCTCTTCCACTGGTCCCTTTGCTCATGTACATTATTTTAATTAAAAGGCTTTATAATAGGTTTTAATGTTTAGAATAGGTATTTCTCTTTCATAGTGTTTCTTTTTAAGTGTTTTCCTGTCTATTGCACTGTTTGAAATATGAAGTTTCATAATAATTTGTGTAACTCCATAAAATAGCTTATTGGTATTTTTATTGGGATTGCACTGAATTTATAAGTTAGGGAGAACTGACATCTTTATAATATTGAATCACCAATACAAGAATAGGGTGTCTTTTCATTTGATCTAGTCTAATTTGCATCTTTCAGAAGTTTTATATTTTTTTCTCATATGGGTTTTACACATTTCTTATTGAATTCTTAAATATTTAATATTTTTGCTATAAAATGTTTACTGTTTATAAGTTTTTCATATAATGTTTGAGATTTTTAGATCTCTAATTTCTATACTTCAATGTAATTCTTATACCATTTATATGATGTTAAGTCATTGTCTATATTTCAAATATATTATCCGTAAGTGAAGGTGTAAATATGTTTCCTGTTTTCTATCACCTAGTGTCTTTGTGATTTTAATTAAAGAGTCTTTTGAAAAGCCTGGGCTAATGTGTTAAGTCACCTGTTGATCTTCTAAAGAATTGCTTTAATTCCACTTAAGAATAGGCAGGTCAACGAAAGTCAGGTGTGAAAACAGAAGCTCTGCCAAAAACACAATACATTTTGTCTGTTGATCTTCTTTTTCTGCTGAGTGGATAATTGTGAAAACACTCTTACCCTTCAAATTATTTCCTTAATCCTTGATTCTCTCACACATTGTAAAGAGTCTCTTCATATCGGTTTTACTTCCTTCCTGGATTACTAATATGTTTCAAGTACTGAGGAAGAAATGTTTGTTAGCACTTGAGTGTAGCACCTTTCCATAGGAAAATATAAAACTCTTCTCTAAAATGAGTGAAAGTTTTACCTACTCTACAGCGAGTGTGCTGTGAGAGTAAGGGGGGAGAGGGGCATATGGAGATTAAATCCAGTAACTGTACTTAAAAAATATATAATTGTTTATTTTTCATTATAGGAATCACTTTCATGCATGCCAGTTTCTTTTCTACAGGATTATTTGATGAGAAAACTTCCATTTTTAATGGTTTGATAAAACAGTGATCTATTATGGTGTGGCATAGCTTTTTGCACTAAGGATGTGCCTTCCAAATACACTTGTAATTCTTGCCAAATTAAGGGCAGAGTTTTGCTTTAATTTTGCATTGCTTTTAATATTGAAATACTACTGGGCATTCTGATTAAATCTTTTCTTTATGTTCCCTAGAGCCTATCAAAAATTAGAATTTTAATAAATAAGTAAAACGGTTTTTACTACATCAAAAATATCAATTGATAATGTATATGGCTTTAGGATTCTCTTTATACTTTCTATTAATTTTATAATTTCATTATCAGATACCAAAAACTATGTCCCAGAATGCAAAGATTCTTCAATAATATTCTTTACATTTTTTAATTGCTTTTTTAAATGTCCAGAGGTTAAATCATAAAGTTAGGGTCATACAGTATATTTAGCAATTTCTCATCCCACTAGTCATTGTTAGTATCAACATGATTTAGAATTCCCACTGGCCAGTATGTAATCTGGTTCCATTGGATTATGGGTTAAACATAAATGTATTTTACACATTCTTATTCTTTGTAAGCTTGGATATTGCCTTTGCAGTGACATTCTATTTGTCTGCTTTTTATGCATTAGCCAGCTGTAGGAAAAGTGCATTTAGGTAAAGGTTAGTACTCTTTTCCCTAGATGATGATATGTTTTTTCTTGATGCTCGTAGATTATTAAATGTTTTAAGTTACATTTTTGCAAATGGTTGCTTTGATGAGTTACTCTTTAATAAAACTCTGAAATAGCAGCAGAGTGCTAAAATGGCAAGTACTTTGATTTTTGTATTCAAAGAACATGTTTGGAAAGCTGAAATTAGGAGAAATTTCAGTGAATGAAAAGAAATAAAAAATAAATGAGGTAATCAAAGTCAGAGAAATTGATATTGGCAGGTTCTGAATGATGTTTCTAGATGAGCAATATTTCAAAATACTTCTTGTACATTGCTGCTATTCCTTTATTTATTATTAAAATAACATGATCCATGAGGAGCTCAGGGTGACTCTCAGCCTAGCTAATTCTAATTAATCCAGTCAGGGAGAGCAGTAGGGTAAGTGGAGCAGTCTATCGGATTGAAATTCATAACTTAATTGAGGTCAAAGTCCCGGTCTGGGAGAACAAAAGTCTTTTGCTAGGACCAGGCAGATCAATAGCAATAAATATCTGGCTTGGATACAAGTAGCTTCTAGTGACAGATTATCTGACACTGGCCAGAGGTCTTGGTTCTGTTAAGCGCAAAGTCTTGAGCATGTCAGGTTCTTGCTGATGTTCAGTCCATACCCATGACACTTGGAAAGAAGTAAGTGATACTCTCAAGAACACTGGAAAATCTTATGGAAGCACTATGTATGAAATTCCAAGTGACTTCTACTTGTTGTTATCAAATTAACATTCTCTAAGGATGCATTTTTTACATGACAGAGAAGCTTCTCTCACATTGCCGGTAAAATCCAAAGGATTTGCGAAGTTGATTAATCTTGAGAACTAACTTTCCCACTAATAAATTCAAAAATAATGTATAGAATTGCTTTAGGGAAGAAAAATAACAAGCCTATATTAATCATAATTTATACGTAACCATAAAAGTTAAGAGGACCATGTAACATTAATATCAAGGAGTTAGCGTTAAGTCTTTTAGGTGTAACAATGGTATTGTGGTTATATAGGAATATGTTCTTGTTTTTAGGTACATACTGATTGATAAGATGTCATGATGTCTGTAACTTGTTTAATCTACTTCAGCAAAGATAGATAGGACAGAATGTTAATTGTTGAATCTGTGTAATAGATGTCTACTTTTCTGTATATATACATATTTATGTAATAAAAAGTAACAACAAAAGAACCATGTGTTTTAAAACCATTAGGCTAGTATGTTACTAGGAAAGGTTTCCGCCTGTCCCATTCTGTTCATAACCTTAAATTCCTATTGAGTTATCAAAATCTTGATTGTTCTTTTATGTGGTATATTGTTGTTTATCCGTCATCATCACCATCATAACTTAATTAGTATAACACTTTGGTATTCTGTTTATCATTTGATAACATTATTGCCACTCAGGTTCCACTACAACCTGACTGTAGGGAAAGGAATTCTTGTGATCTACAATTGTTGACCTTGTAAGGTGTGAAGAGCTTCATAGTAAATATTCCACTCCTGTTGATACTTCACTAGTCCAAACTATGATTTCTTCTTGTGTGAATTATTGTGGCAACTTCTTATGTGACTTTTTTTAAATCCTAAATAATTACAACAGATTAGTCTTCTGTAAACTTCGTTGTCTAAATTCCACTTCATATCTAAATGATTCTGTGATCAAAAACCTCTAGTGGTTTTCTTATGAATCATTTCTCAATTTTTATGATTAACTCTCAAGGCCCTACCTCTTATGACCAAACATTTTTATCCAGTGTTCCTCACTTTGGTGAAATTGGTGAGCTTACTCTGTATATCTCAGAAGTTCTGAAACCTGGATCACCAGAGTCAACTATAGATCTTTAAAAAAAATAGGACCCAACTCCAGAAATTAGGACTCAGAGGGTAGGTTAGGAGAGAGCTGTCGGGAAGATGAGAATTTCAAAATTATAAAATATCCACGTCTATTTTTGTGGTATCAGTTTTGTAATTCTAAACTCTGTATCTACCTGCCAGACCTTCAGTGCTTCCTATCTCAAGTAGGAGTTAGGATAAAAACAATCAGGTTAAACTGATTCATTCCTGTGATGAATCACTAACAACTCTCTAGAATTCCCATATACAGTTGTATTTTTAAAGAAAGGATGCAAATTTAGATATAATCCTATTGGCTGAGCACTTGCTATTTTTAAAATAATTGTACAAAATATGTCTATATATTTGGTCTTTTTTCCTTATAATCATCTGTGAAATGTTTTTTTCTTTATAAAATAACCAAAGTCACAGAGCTACTATACAGTCAAGATTCAAATCCAAGTTTTCCAATACCAAATTATCTATGATAAATTTTCAGTTTATCAATTTTCAGTTAGTCAAAATAAAGTGAAAAAAATTAAGGCATTTTAGAGAACATTTTTTAAACAGAACTAATAAACAAGGCAGTCCAACATCAGATTGTTTTTCAGCATGTTTTATTTTTAAACAGTTTCTGCCCTTTATTTGTCTTGGAACCCACATATTTTCCATAAGTTCGCATACACATTAAAATAATAATAAAACAACTCCTCTCTGATGGCAAATTGGAGAATAAAGGTAGAGTTTTTTAATGGGTCATTTGGAAGCCAAATGAAGTCAGAATACATTTGTATACCTGAGTTTGAGAAAGCATAGTAGAAAATGTATAACTAAGTAATTTAAAATTTAGACAAGCAACCTCTGCTGTCCGAAAAACACACAGACACACACACACATGATAGCTCCGTAATATAGAGCTGTTGGAGAATGATATGCATGAATACACTTTATATGTATATAATACCTGTATAAATGTATATTTGTATAAAAATATAAAATCTATATTTAACTGTTACTGTATTATATTTACTTTATTGTCCACTTTGTGTTGTCTTTCCAGTGGATTGTAAGTTCTTTGAATGCAGGAACCATGTTTTCTGTTTCTTCATTATTCCTAGTGGTCTCTTGTGTAATGTTTGACATACAGTATTATAAAATATGCAAAATGATTGTTCCTTTGTAGATAGATATTCCCTCAGCCTAAAACACATGTACATGTGCATATGCACACTCACAAACACACATTTCTTTTCCCCATACCCTCTTTACTTAAGTTATCACCTTTTTGAGGAATACCCTGACCTAATCTCACTCCTTTTCCTCTAACTACAACCTCCCTTTAAACCCCTCTCTTTTGTGCTTCCGTGATATTCTTTGTTTAATCTGCCATGTAATTTATCATTCTTTATTACAGTTGTCTCGGTCTATTAGACTCCAGGGTCCTTGAGAGTAGGGACTTTGATATTTTTCCTTTTCTTAACTCCTAACACACTAGTTGGCATATCACTTAATATGTTTGATATAAGCTAAGAATAAAGACTTAGAGTAGAAATAATATTGCCTCAAAGAAATAATGCATCCAAATTTATGGAAAAGGAAAAAAATTCAGGTTATGAATGCTCAATCTTAAGTTTATTTGAATGCTTCATGACTTTCTTGATATATCTGGTCAATATGCTTATTCTCTAGAAAATTGAGTGTGGCAGGAATAAATAACTATGCTGTATCACATATATCATATAGACATTCTTGAGTGGTGGATGCTAAATACTTTGTTCTAAAGATAAATTTAATGTACTCTTAGATGAAGGTTATGCATTAGAGACCACAATGCCCATGTTGACATGACTTACTGCTCAGAAATCTCTGCAATGGACTGATTTTGTCTCATGCAACTGTTACTTGCTAACAGTTTATTTTTTAGAAATTTTTTTTATTTTAACATTTTAAAAACTGAGTAAGTTGAAGGAAATATAGAGAATCTCTTTAAACTGTGGTAGAAGGTATTAGTTTAGAGATGGAAGAAGAAAGCGGGAGGTATATGACAATCATCTCTCTCTGTATCTCTCTTTTCTCCCTTTCCAAAATATAAAATTTATAGCCACTTAGTACTTTTAAAATCACATCTTCCCTCAGTTATGCAGTGGATTTTATATAGAGACCAGTCCAAATGACCCAGCTCGCTCTCAGGATCAACAAACGACAGATCTTGCTGTTGATATGTGTGCCCCTAGGCCTGAAGGGTGGCCAAGGGGCAAGTGAGTGAAAGGTGAGGGAGTGTATTGCATTTGGACAGGTAAACTGAAATGTCTATACATCACATTTGGAAGGTCCTTTGTGATGTGGGTTGGAGCCCTACATAGGCTGCTCCATAGGCTGCTGGTAGGCCTGCCTACCAGCGTGGTAGTTTCAAACTGTTCTGTGAATTCCTTCAGAGATGCCTAAAGGTTTTCTTCCTTTGAACGTTCTTCCTTGAACTTCCTTGAACCTTTACTTATTTTTAGATTAGACTTCTGAATAAGATTTGTTTTAAAAATGAGTTCCCTATAAAGGATTATAAGCTCCTTTTTTAAGAATTGAGATTATGAAGGTAGATACTAAATCTAGTCCTCACTGTGTACAGGAAGTAGCCTTTCTTATCCATGGTTTCACTTTCTGCAGTTTCAGTTACCTGTGATACAGCACAATAAGATGTTTTGAGAGAGAGAAAAGGATACCACATACACATAACTTTTATGACAGTATGTTGTTATAATTGTTCTATTTTATTAGTGATTGTTGCTAATCTCTTACTGTGCCTAATTATAATTTAAACGCATATATATATATATATATATATATAAAAACATGAAAAAATAGTATATATGGGATTTGGTACTATCCACCATTCAGGCATTCACTGGGAATCTTGAATTGCATCCCCCTGAAAAGACTCCCTATTCAGTAAATGGTGCTGGGATAACTGGCTAGCCATATGCAGAAGATTGAAGTTGGACCCCTTCCTTACACCATATACAAAAATTAACTCAAGATAGATTAAAGACTTAAATGTAAAACCCAAAACTATTATAACCCTGGAAGACAACCTAGGCAATACCATCCTGGACATAGAAACTGGCAAAGATTTCATGACAAAGGCATCAAAAGCAATTGCAACAAATGCAAAAGTTGACAAATAAGATCAAATTAACTTAAGAGCCTCTGCACAGCAAAAGAAACTATCAATAAATAGACAACCTATAGAATGGGAGAATATATTTGCAAACTATTTATCTAACAAAGGTCTAATACCCAGCATCTGTAACGAACTTAAATTTACAAGAGAAAAACAGCCCCATTAAAAAGTGGACAAAAAACAGGGACAGACACTTTTCAAAAGAAGCCATACACGAAGCCAACAAGCATATGAAAAAAGTCAATATCACTGATCATTAGAGATCATTATCACTGATCATTAGAGAAACACAAATCAAACCCACGAGATACCCTCTCACACAAGTCAGAATAACTGTTACTAAAAAGTCCAAAAATAACTGATGCTGACAAGGTTGTGGAGAAAAGGGAAGACCTATTCACTGTTGGTGGGAGTGTAAATTAGTTCAGCTGTTATGGAAAGCAGTATGGCGATTCCTCAAAGAGTTAAAAGCAGAACTACTATTCAACCCAGCAATCCCATTAATGGGTATGTACCAAGAGGTTCATAAATCATTCTACCACAAAGACACATGCATGTGAATGTTCATTGCAGCACTATTCACAATAGCAAAGACATGGAATCAACCTAAATGCCCATCAGTGACAGACTAAAGAAATGTGGTACATATACATCACAGAATATTATGCAGCCATAAAAAAGAACAAGATCCTGTATTTTGCAGGAACGTGGATGGAGCTAGAGGCTATTATCCATAGCAAACTAATGCAGGAACAGAAAACCAAATACTGCACGTTCTCATTTATAAGTGGGAGCTGCATAATGAGAATTCATGAACACAAGGAAGGGAACAATAGACACTGACTGGGGTCTGCTTGAGGGTGGAGGGTGAAGGGTGGGAGGAGGGAGAGGAGAAGAAAAGATAACTGTTGAGTATTGGGCTTAATACCTGATGAAATAATTTGTATAACCCCTGTGACACGAGTTTACCTGTGTAACAAACCTTCACATGTACCCCCAATTCTAAAATAAAAGTTAAAAAAAAAAAAGGAAAGAAATGTATCCCCCTCGGATAAAAGGGGACTACTGTACCAAGACTTTAGTTAATTATTTAAGTCCTGGAACTTGGAGTCATTTTGTAAGTATTTGTTGACTAATGAAACAAATTTATTCATTCCCTTATGCAAAGAAATCTCTACATCTGCAAAAACATAGCAAGAGTTTCTGGGTTAACAAAAAGACAAATGCCAATGCAAAGGAAGTCTGAAAATTGTGAGGAAAGATGATTAAACCAGTATTTACAGATCAAACATTTTGATCATTTTTTCATTCTGCAAAGTATGTTTTTCTGTATTAGCTCATTTTATCCTTACAGGAATCTGTGTGGTATTATCCTCATTTTACAGTTGAGGAAACTAAAGCTCAGAGAGGTTATGTGAATTGCTTGAGGACACAAAGCTAGTAAGTGGCGTAACCAGGGTTCACAGCCCCCTGGTATTTTAACTGCAGATTCCACTCTTGTTTTCCTGCATTATGTTGCCATCGTACTTTATCATACTGACTGAGTGGTTCTAGAATTCATAGCTATCGGGTGCGTTTTATGAGGATATAGTAATAAGTTCCTCATATCTTCTATATTATATATAATGAAATTCATATATGTAGATGACATTTTGTTCATCAGGCTTTTCCTTTCAGTGTAACTTTTAACCCATATTCTTATTCACTATTTTCTTATAATCATTTATTTTTCTGTCATTTTTTTTTTTTTTTTTTTTTTTTTGAGAAGGAGTCTCACTCTGTCACCCAGGCTGGAGTGCAGTGGCCAGATCTCAGCTCACTGCAAACTCCGCCTCCCGGGTTTACGCCATTCTCCTGCCTCAGCCTCCCGAGTAGCTGGGACTACAGGCGCCCGCCACCTCGCCCGGCTAGTTTTTTTTGTATTTTTTTAGTAGAGACGGGGTTTCACCGTGTTAGCCAGGATGGTCTCGATCTCCTGACCTCGTGATCCGCCCGCCTCGGCCTCCCAAAGTGCTGGGATTACAGGCTTGAGCCACCGCGCCCGGCCTTTTTCTGTCATTTTTATATTGAATAGTCACTTCTTTTGCTAAGTTTATATCTGAGAATGAACAGCTGGCTCACAGTACAGTGTGAATCAAGTTCAAATTACTTTGAGTTCAGAGAACACCCAGTGTCATCTTATTTTTACATCTAACTAAATTATAGGACACTGTCAAAGTGTTATGACCTGCTATAGTAAATTGCTCCTCCTTAATGGTCCCCTGGCTACATTCTCTCTTGGTATTGCTATTAACCAGAAATTGTTGACGTTTTGTACATTGTAGGCTTGAAAACAAAAGAATTCGTTTTTATTCCCAGGAAAATCTACCTTCTTCACCATAAAGGTTTCTAAATGTCTAAGCTACCTTACAACTGAATCATCACATTTTGTAGTCTAACATTAATGGTACCCTCAGAATTGAATTAATTCTGTAATTTTTTAAATGTCAGGCAATTCTTCCTCATTGAAGTCAGGAAATGAGTTAATCATCTGCCTTAAAAGAACTAACTTGTTTGAATGTTGAACTGGTGGATCATTGATGGTTTCTGAGATGTGTTTTTTAAATAAGTATGTACATGTTATAAAATATATTTGGGTATGCCTAGTGTTGCTAAACTTTAAATGCTCTTTTAAAGGTAACATTATAAGAACCAATTAATGATGAAGGAATTACACAGAATAACAAAATGCTTGCAAATGAGACCAAGCAATTTGCTTAGTTATACTAAGTAAACAGAGTAAGTTCTAGAAATGGTCATTATTGCTTTTGATCAAACTGATATACTCATAGTGGTTAATGCCTGAAAGATGGGAAAAAGATAAGAAAAAAACTCTTCAAAGAAAAATAATTTTTTCCATAAAATAATTACTACAGAATATGGACCATATTTAAATATACTTATGGACCATATGCATGTATACATGTATAGAGATTGTTTATGCACAAATAGATTCAGTAGAAAATTTGATGGCCATTGTGGACTGTAGGTTAACAATGAGATGGCAATGTAGTGTTGCTCTTAGAAAGCCAATTTAATGCTGCCATTATAGTAACAGAAATATAATCTATAAAGGCCAGGGCAAAGTACTGTTATATACGTAGTGATTATTAGGATGTAATTAATATAACACATAAAGCTTACATTTTTGTATTTCAAAAAGGATGTTGATAAATTTGAAGACTCCAGAGAAGGATTTTTTAAAATCAGTAGTTTGGAAATGGAGTTTTTGAGGAAAGTCTCATGGTCACAAAACAGTACAAGTCATGTGCAGCCCATAGATCTATTTTTGTTTGACACCTGTAGTGTTAGTCCACAATATATTTATAATTAAAAGTCAATTTCATATAAAAGTACAGATTTTAGGCTTCTCTTGAAAAATCTGCAAATATGGCAATCATGGGCACATTGTTCCGTCAACTAGAGCTGAGTACCTACTGCCCTCTATTGACAGGCTTTGAGCTCTTCAGTTTCCCTGACCCAGTTGACCTTAGTCTTTTTTATTTTTGCCTGAAGACTTTTGAGGAGTTTATAACCTTGTGTTTGGAAAGACTGTGTTTGGAGTCACATTACCTGAGTTCCAATTTCTCTTCTGCCGCTAACTGTATGACTTTGAATAAATAATAATTGCAAAATCTTAAAAGTAGGAATTGGGCAGGTGCGGTGGCTCACACCTGTAATCCCAGCACTTTAGGAGGCCGAAGCGGGCGGATCACGAGGTCAGGAGATCGAGACCATCCTGGCTAACATGGTGAAACCCCGTCTCTACTAAAAATACAAAAAATTAGCCGGGCGTGGTGGCAGGCATCTGTAGTCCCAGATACTTGGGAGGCTGAGGCAGGAGAATGGCGTGAACCCGGGAGGCAGAGCTTGCAGTGGCACACGCCTATAATCCCAGCTACTTGGGAGGCTGAGACAGGAGAATCACTAGAACCCAGGTGGCAGAGGTTGCAGTGAGCCAAGATTGTGCTATTGCACTCCAGCCAGGGCAACAAAGTGAGACTCCATCTCAAAATATATATATATATAGAAAAGAATTTAAAGATCATGTGGTTCAACTCCCACCTGATGCAGGACTCCTCTCTGCTAAATTTCCAAAAGATGGTTAAGCCAGCTAGCCTGTCTGAAGATTTCTGTGTACTTCACAAAATAGCCTATTCTGTTTCAGAAAGTGCTAATTATTAGAAATTTCTCCTACCTGTTAAATCTATGTCTGCCTACCTATAACTCACTCTGGTTTTAGTTCTGACTCTTTTTTTTTTTTTTTTTTTGAGACAAAGTCTCGCTCTGTCACCCAGGCTGGAGTGCAGTGGCCGGATCTCAGCTCACTGCAAGCTCCGCCTCCCGGGTTCCTGCCATTCTCCTGCCTCAGCCTCCCGAGTAGCTGAGACTACAGGCACCACCACCACGCCTGGCTAATTTTTTGTATTTTTTTTTTTTTTAGTAGAGACGGGGTTTCACTGTGTTAGCCAGGATGGTCTCGATCTCCTGACCTCATGATCCACCCGTCTCGGCCTCCCAAAGTGCTGGGATTACAGGCTTGAGCCACTGCGCCAGCCTTAGTTCTGACTCTTAAAACTATGAAGAAAAGCCATATCTCCCAAGTGATAACCATTCTGTTATTTTAAGACAGTAGTCATTTTCTTCCTAAGTTTTCCCCAAATTAGTTTCACCAACCTAGTGGCTCATTACTGAATTGAATCAGTGTCCCTTTTTAAACATGTAACACTAAAAATTTACATTATATAAGATGTCTTATCACTGGTAAGGAACAGAGTAGAGCTATAACTTAATAGATGTGACATCAAAGGCAAGGTATCTGCCTTTACTGTTCTTCTTAAAGGGTAGCTTATTTGTAAAATGTGCTAGACCATCAATGAGTGAATGATTTTATAGCAAATCACTGTATAGATGTAGATATTATATTAGCCCAATATTAGCCAGACAAGTTACAGAGTTTCACTGTGGACTTAGTGCCCAGTCTTTATTGTAGCGTTGTTTTAAATATTTGCCATCCCTTTTTTAAAAAAAGGTAAAGAAAAAGCAGGAAAAAAGGCTTAGACATATCTTGTATTCTTGTTGGTATTACGGCATTTGTTAGTGTGTTCATACTTTTTAATTTTCTAGTACTTGCCAACTTAATCCCATGAGCTCAGTTCTAATATCAGTAAAGGGTATGAGCTGTCTGTGTGGTTCAAGCTGCCACTTGAGGGTTTCTCCATCTTGTGGAGCTTTCTAATGGAATTCAAGGTTCTCTCTAAGGGTAAGCATTACGAAGCCTTCCCTGGCTGCTATGGGAGGAGGAAGTGCACCATAGGTTCAAGGACACATGTGAAGTTTAATGTGCACAAGCATGCTCCCACTCCTGCTCCTGCTCCTGCTTACTCTGATTGGCAAGGTTAACTCTGAGAAGCTGCTGCTTTTTAAAGTGATTTGATTAGACCCACCACTTCATTCCTTTCACTCCTCCCTCCCAAGGACCAAACCACCACTTTGTCTTTGCAATCTTTGCTTTGCCAGTTACATTTTCTCTCCTTTTTTCCTGCTTTTCCATCAACTTTTAACATTTTGTAAAACAAAATAAGGAACTCGAAAGTAAAGTAACTTGCCTCACTGAAAGGTTTGACGAAAAATTTCCATACTTTTGTTTTCTACACTTATAAATTACAAATCTCTTATTTCATTTTCACATACCTCATAACATAAGGAAAAATAGAATTATTATTCATATTAGTTCACTTAGATAATTCCACAGTCCTCTATCACAATTTATTTTGTACATAATGAATTCTTTTCACACAATTCTTTAAAAAATAACTTTTTAATTACAAAAACTTTTACAAGGTGCAGAAATAAAGAGAATATCTGGTTTCAGCAATTACCAATTTGTGGCTAATCCTGTTTAATCTGTACTGCTATCTCACAGCAGTGATCTTTAACCATTTTAGGAAGAATATGAGGAAAGCTATGAACACCAGAGAAAAAGGACATACATGTTTAATTTTTGCAAAATATGTTAATAAGTTAATACATTTGCCAGAGCCCTTCCATGGATATCCTAGAAATGCAAGAATTCAGAGTAAGAATCCCTGCGTCCCAGCATAGAGAATATTAAGGTTTCTCAACTTTTCTAGTCACCTGAGTGTTGGGATTTGGGATTAGCATAGGTTCTATGCCAACAGTGATGAAGTTAAGCCAATGGCAGGATCTTTGTAATGATTAAATATTCATTATGTAATTTCTTTTCTAAATATACTTCCTTACTGCCATGTTTAGCTTCTTTTCCCTTTGGTTGCTTATTAGTTTGTCTTTTTTAAATCAGTAGTATTTTTACCATCATTGATAGATTTGGTGAAGACTTTGAACCGTCTCAACTTTTAAGGCCTACCAACTCAGAATTTTATCTGGAGCTTCTGAGTTATCATTGCCAACAGCTAAGAAAGAAAAACTACATCTCCCTATATATGAAGGATAGAATGATTAATAGTGAATGCATTAGGAACTTAAGTAGTAAAGCTAGGGTTTCCATAAAAGAAGATACTAGCACTTGAATATGAATTATAATTATTAAAGCATTTTTATTTAAGGTATAGAGATAGCTGATTGTTACATGACAAAATGGTCATCTTTCTTTTTCCCATCCTGTTTCACCTCCTTTTGTCAGCTGGCATTTGGTCTTCCTTTGGAGCAGCTGTGGTCATAGGGTGAACTCAAAACATAGCAGTTAGTAAAGTGGCACTAGCAGCCTAAGGATTTCCCTGTAGAGCTCTCTCATTGTTGAATCTCATACCTTCTGGCCCTGATGTGAGCTAAAAGTACTTTTTAAATGCACGTAATAAAAGAATAGTTGATATAACTTAATTATTCATTATTCCATTTGAAAACACTAAGAATTTTGCCTTTAGCACAGTTTCTTTTCTTTCTCTCCCTCTCTCTTTTTATTTGGTGTGGAGAGCTAGGGAATGGATAATGTATGTTTCTCTCTTTAGTATGATTAAAAATATTTCTATTAAGGTGATGATTCAGGAGAGGAACCACCTTCATTTATAGATAGTCATGTGTCTATCTCAGAGTAGATTCTCATTTTTTTAAAGTTCCCTATTGTGGTGTTCCCTCTATAACAATTTGTGGTTGGCAGTACTTTTAATATTTTATGAATGGGGGTGGGGGGAAACAACAGCAACAGTATAAAACCTAGAGTGTTCAACAAATACAGCAAAATAAAGATGTTCAAAGAAAGTGTAGACTACCTCTTTATTAGGTTTCTAAGGATGTATGTAATCCATATAACATATAAATAACCCTGGTTTTATTAATTGATGTTTCTGTAGTATCTTGAAAGTTGTAAAATGTGGGGTTTTACCCCATTATAGGCATCTATCTGCATGGCTTGGGAATACACAGTATCTGTTTTTGCTAGATAGTATCTCCATTGGAAGGCTGTTGAATGCCTAATCTCTGTGCTCTCCTTTGGAGTTGGCTTTCTTCAAGGCCAAATCCCTTAAGAAATTGTTCAAGAAGCTCAACACGGAAGCATCACTTTACTAATCATTACTTTTAATACATTTTAAAACATTTCTTTTAAAAAAGTGTCTATAAAATTTGTTTGAAATATTTTACGGTTCCATTATGTGTTTACAGATTCTACAGATATTTTACAGATTCCATTATTTGTTTGTTATTTGGACTGAGGTCTCGTTCTCTGCTCTTTGAGGTAGTGCCCTGACATCCTCTCAATATAAAGAAGCCTAAGCATGTCTAAGCACCTGTTTAAAAAAAAAAAAAAAGTTGCTTGTAACAAAAACTATCCCACCTACAATTTATTAAACCTTGACATACTGCATTACTTAAGAGTTCTCAGAGAAAATTAAAACCCTTTTGACTGGGCTTTGCAATGCAGGGAAATTTTTAGTGACATTTAAAAGGTTTCTCTTGTGTTCCTCTAATGGGATAAATAAAAAAGGCTTGTTTTAGCCCAGCAAATGGGGGGACAATCCAATTTCCTTGATTCCATAAAGACACTCTTAAAGCATTAGCCTGTGCAGTAAAAAAAATTCAACTGACCCCCTTTGCCTGATGGCTTTGAAAAGTGTCCTGATGTGTAGGTATTTGCCCACCACAGCATACTTGGTTATTACTCTTCCGACACATCCGTTGATGGAAAAACCTTATGTGAAGCTCCAATAAATGTCAGTTTATGTTATAGAACTATAAAAACAGTGCACCAGACCATAATGCTCTCCTTGATGGTTAGCCTTTCACTTGAAGATGAAAAGAAATTCTGCCAAGTATGTTTAAATTTTAAAATTAAGGAATAAGATAATATTATTTAAAATAATATTTTAGTAAATTTTTTGTCACATTTAATTACTTCATAAAGGTTGATTTCTATTTTTCCAAAAGATAGTGCTCCTTTACAGAGAATTTACTAGCATAGGGCAGTGGTTCTCGATTGTTAGACTGCATTCGAATTACATAAAGCTTGTTAAAATAAATTGCTGGGCCCCATCCCAGAGTTTGATTCATTAGGTCTCTGGTAGAGCCTGAAAATTTCCATTTTTAACAAGTTCCCAGGTGAAACTGATACTGCAGGTCTGGGACCCACAGTTGGAGAACCACTGGCCAAGGGGATGTGTGAAAAGAGGTACCTCTGGATTAGTGGTTCAGATTTTGAATCAAAAGTCATTAATATCTGAGAGCATCCTAATGGGTGAAAAATGTGCTGACGAATACCAATACAGTCTTGAGTGGATGGGCATTTTTTGGACATTTGTCTCCTTAATTGGCAGTTTTTAAAACCCAGTCTGAAGGGGGGAAATCACATGAAAATAGAACTTTCATTTTAGAGAAGGTGCAGAAGAGAAAATTTGGGTCCCTGTGTGTTCTTTTAAAGAATAGAAACTGAATGTTTTTTCTATAACCAATTGCATAATAAAGCTGTTGTTTATATCCTATTAAAAAGGTTATTTTTATCAAAACTTCTGCCTTTAACTATGTAAAAACCCAAAGTACCCTGTTATTCAATAAAAAATTAAAAAGTATGTTTGATATTCTGATTTTTTAAAAATTGATTATTTTTATGTAGTAAATAATTGTGTTATCCAGAGTATCTCACTCTCTGTGTCCATAATAATTTACCTAAAAATACTTAGAATTGATGTGTAATGGTCTCCTCTAGAGTCTAAAGAGTTGCATGCTATTTATTCATCTGTTCTTAAAATGCACTTTGGAAATAAATAGGAGACAAAAAAAAAATCACCATTATTTGACAAGAAGAAATTCTAAGAGAGAGAGAGATTTGTTGACTTATCCAAAAATCATAACAGCAAAACAAGAATAAAAGAGGCTTAGGCACCTAGAATGAACCCTACTAAAAGAAGGTAGTCCAGCAACCAGTCTGATTTTCTTCTGGTGGAAAAATACATATGATGATGAGTACATGTATGTCTTCTAAATGTCTAAAATGTCTAAATACTTGGTAGTAATTCATAATTTTCTTTTGTTTAACACTTTTCTTCCATCAGTCCAAGTAAATTCCATCCTAACAAATCCTTTTCATAAAACAACACAGGCATCTTATATTTGCATAACATTTTGTATTTTTACAGGGGGTTTTACATACATTGATTTCATGTCATCCTCAAAGCTATTTTTTTAATGGTTTCCTTCTAAAGTCCTGGAAATATTGTACAATAGCGATACAGGGAGGCCAAAAAACATCCACCTCACTCGTATTATAAATATTTTTGTTTTATTTATTGGCACTGTCACCTTTTACAAAATATATGTTGAATTTGTGACTAGCTTTCAAGTAAAATAAATGTTATTTTAAAAGAGTTATCAGTCGCTTTGTGCTTCCTTTGGGATTAAGGGTACTATCTGCATTACTTAAAACTCAGTTTGAAAATAATTAAAGGTGACTTTGAAATTGCCGTGGGTTAAATGAATGAAATCAGGTAATCAGCACTTTTCTGGAGCCCTTCTGCATTTCCCTAGAGTCCTCGGAGCCCTGTATTTTGTGATTCCCTTCCAGCACCTTCTTCTTTTTATCCTCAGCAAAGGATAGGTAAATCAAGTCAAATGATAATTTTCCACATTGTACTGGTATGATTAAGCTTAAGTTTTACCTCTGGTGCAGTGAGTACTGAAGATGGAGTGCAGTGAAGACTGTACAGAGGAGGTCAGTGCAGAAGTGGTAGCAGTTAATCTCTCCACTGCTCTGATATCCGACAGCTGGTCTGACATGGGCCTGGTGCCAGCAGTGTCTTTACAGGCTTTGTGGCAGAGATTATTCAAAGGAGATTAATCCCTCTAAACCCCTTATATTTTAATTATTTCTGTATGTATTTATAAAACCTGCAGTCTGCTAGTTTCAGGACACAACTGTTCAAGCCCTCATCTTTAACCTGGTTTCCATAATGAGACAAAATATATTACTTTTACCACAAAGAGTACATCATTGATTTGATTTTGTTATTAAAATTGTTTTATTTTGGGGTGTTTTTTGTTTTTTGTTGTTTTTGGTTTCTGTATGATATTGCTAATGTTACTTTTTTTTTTTTTTTTTTAAGGATAACCAAAGTAATATTACTTATTTTAGAATATCTGCTAAAATGCTGTGGGTTTCTTTCTTTTTTTTTTTTTTGTTTTTTTTGAGATGGAGTCTTGCTCTGTTGCCCAGGCTGAAGTGCAATGGTGCGATCTTGGCTCACCGCAACCTCCACCTCCTGGGTTCGAGCAATTCTCATGCCTCAGCCTCCTGAGTAGCTGGGATTACAGGCACGCGCCACCATGCCCAGCTAACTTTTGTATTTTTAGTAGAGATGGGGTTTCACCATGTTGGTCACGCTGATCTCGGACTCCTGACCTCAGGATCCCCCCGACCTTGGCCTCCCAAAGTGCTGGGTTTACAGGCGTGAGCCACCGTGCTCGGCCCTAAAATGCTGTTTTTGTATTACATGATAGAAGTCTAAAGTTGCAGACATGTAGAATGTGAAAACCTCTCTGTTAAAAACAACATGCCCTTCAAGGATTTTTTTTTTTAATGGCTGCCATACTTTCCAGCATTGTTAGGCAACTTTATCCCTGACCAGGGTATCCAGAACTATGATTTCTGTCTGCCCAATTTATGTTATTGAGGGCTATAAAATTTTACCCCAAATTCAAGAGTTAACACAATATGAACAACCAAAGAATTACAAGAGCTTATGAAATAAGCTCTGCTGGCAAGAGCATCAAGTCTCTAGCACCATGAAAGCCTTGCCAAGTCTTTCACCTGTAGGGAAGCAGTTCTGCTTCTTCATGCACACTGTTGCTCCTTCTTTCATATACTGAGAAGAGGAAGACTTTGAGGATCATCTTCCTGAAGGTCTTCCAGCTTCTAGGGAATCTCTAGTGAGGCCTGTCTTGATGTGTGCTGGTGATAGAATGTGTTTGTGATATTTGTATCTTCAAAACACTTGTTTTAGATCATTTAATCTTAGTATAAAGTAGCTGTTTTGATTATTGAGCCTGTCCTCTCTTCTCTTAGTTGTATTTCTTCATGCTTATCTGAATGAATGTTGGCAGCATATTTGGGGCAGGGATGCAGAGGGATCTTGGCTAGCCAGAATATTAGTAGCTTGTGTTTTATTATCCAAATTGAACAGTACTTTTTGCTTGTGCTCTAGAAATGGGAATTAGACATTAGTATCTCAAAACTTGCCATTTCTTTACTTATTCCATTTGTATCAAGGAACATAAATTTAAGCACTAACTGTGCTGTTTGGTGTGCTATCATTTGGGGCAGGTGATTTAATCTTGTTGAACTTGACTTTCCTTATCCACGAAATATAGCTACTAATACCTACCTTACTTATTTCAGGATGTTAGTTTCAAATAAGTTGGCATATATAAAGTGTTGTGTAAAATGATATATAAATGTTTTAATTTTCTTAAAGAACAGCATGTCTGAATCAAGAAAGATCTGTGGAAAGCTCAGCAGTGTTAAAAATATTTTATGCTGTTGATATCTTGTAAATGATTTTTTAAATTGGTGTTAGTTGAGCTTTTTCCTTGTCTCTTTCCAAATAATGTAATCTTCTCTTCCTGTTAGTCATTGTTAGTTTTCAAAAATGTCTTTTACTGTAATGGTTATGATAGAAGTGTAACCGTAAGGAATTAGATTATAATATCATTATACCTAATATAAACAATCTTATTTTTCCTTTTTTTTTTTTTTTGAGACAAGGTCTGGCTCTGTTGCCCAGGCTGGAGTGCAGTGGCTTAATCTTGGCTCACTGCAACCTCCACTGACCGGGCTCAAGCCATCCTCCCACCTGAGCCTCCCAAGTGGCTGGGATTACAAGTACACACCACCACAACCTGGCTGATTTTTGGTTTTTGTTTTTTTGTTTGTTTGTTTGTTTTTGTAGAGATGGAGTTTCGCCATACTGCCCAGGTTGGTCTTGAACTTATGAACTCAAGCAATTCACCTGCTGCAGCCTCCCAAAGTGCTGGGATTACAGGTGGAAACCAGCATGCCCAGCCAACAATCTGTTTTCATTATATGATATATTATCATATTTGAACTGATCTAAACTTGCGGTATGTACAATGTTCATTTTAAAAATTATAACAATAGGCCGGGCACAGTGGTTCACATCTGTAATCTCAGCACTTTGGAAGGCTGAGGCAGGTGGATAGCTTGAGCCCAGGTGTTCAAGACTAGTCTGGGTGACATGGTAAAACCCCATCTCTACAAAAAGTACAAAAAATAGCTGGGCATTGTGGCACACACCTGTGGTTTCAGCTACTTGGAAGACTGAGGTGGCAGGATCACCTGAGTCCAGGGAGGTCAAGGCTGCAGTGAATCGTGATCATGCCACTGCACTCCAGCCTGGGTGACAGAGTAAGACCCTGTCTTAAAAATTATAACAATAGGCTGGGCTCAGTGGCTCACGCCTATAATCCCTGCACTTTGGGAGGCCAAGGCACGTGGATCCCCTGAGGTTAGGAGTTTGAGACCAGCCTGACCAATATGGTGAAACCCATATTTACTAAAAATACAAAAAAAATTAGCCGGGCATGGTGGTGTGCACCTGTAGTCCCGGGTACTCAGGAGGCTGAGACAGAATTGCTTGAAACCCAGGAGGCAGAGGTTATAGTGAGCCGAGATCGTGCTACCGCACCCTAGCCTGGGCAACAGAGCAAGACTCCGTCTCAAAAAGAAAAAAAAAAAAATTATAGCAATATGACAGATTCTGTTCGAAGTTAGGGAAATCCATAGTTAGAAATTCTTGTATGACTTGAAGACAATTGGAATATGCTTCAAAGTTTTAAACAGAGTAGTGACTTGCATAAGACAATGCTTGCAAAAGGGATGGGAGACTAGATAAATTATTAAGGAAGCTCTTGTAGGAGTTAGTGGATTAGGAAGTGAGGGCCTGGATAGAGTTCATTAGTGTAGAAAAAGAAGGAACCAGAGATATATAGTACAGAAGGAGAATTCAATCAACCTCACTTGATGAAAGATAAAATAAAAAATAAAAGAGAAGTTGAACATGACTTCAAAGCCATGGGCAAAAAAAACTGAGCTCTGGTTTTGACATGGCTGATTTTAGTGAGCTATTATGACATCCTTGCTGAAATCTCCTAAAGAAAAAGAAAATTCAGTACAGGATATGCACATAAAGAGAAGAATGAATCTTAAGATTAGAATACTGTAAAACCTCCATATACATATGAAGATACACAGAGAAACCCATGAAATTCCAGTCATATTTAAGAGCATAAGGTTGGGAGCCAGAGACCTTCTAAATTCTCCCTCTGCCACTTACAAATCATGTGACCTTGGACAAGTGACTTAACCTGACTAAGCGTAAGTTTCTTCATTTGTGAAATGAGATAACTTAGTACCTATTTCATAAGGTGGTTGGGTGGGATTAATAAAAGAACTCATGTAAAAATTGCCTAGTGCAGTAAACAGCATTAGCCACTACTATCATTGTTTTTACTCACAATTGACATAAATCTTTTTTGTTGTTGTTACACTGACAGTATATAGCATGCAGAAAGGTATACAAAATAAGGTAGTATTAAAGCCACCTAGAATACTGCGTCTTTGTGTGCTTTACTATTCAGAGACTATGCTGCGTATGTCTTTATTATAGAATTCTAATTCATACGTGACTTGGAGGACATGTTTTGTTCTTTTTCTTTTAAAACTATATCAAAAATAAGACCTTATTATTTGGTTCTTAGTTGTACAGTCATGCACAAAAGTTGTTAAATTACAGAAGGCCTGGTAGATAGCGGTACAGCAGGGGAATAAACTAAAGCTAACATTTATTGAGAATCTATTCCCCTTAATACAGTCATTCATTCTTCTTAAAATCAGTCACTTATACTAGAAAGAAAAGCTCAAAATAGTTTTATCTTTGAATGCATGGGTTTTGTTACTTTTCTTTCATTGGCAGTCCTACTTTATCAGGGCCCTAAAGAAAGCAGCTTATTTAACATTTCGTTAGGAGACCCCGGGAAGAATGTAGGCGGCAAGACTAATGTGTACAGTAAAAATCGAAGTAAAAATCTTTCCGTGTTTTTAAACGTTTTTTAAAATTACCATATCCTCTAGTCCATAGCAAGTGTTTTAAAAAAAAAAAAAATACCATAAAGGGGGATGGAAAGCTTGTGGGTGGTGATGAAACCACATTTGATAATATTTATAGGCAAATAGTTATGAATAAATTACAGTACTCAAAACTGACATTGTAGCTTCAGGGTAAATAAAGGGTTAAATCTCTGAGCTGTAGAAGCAGATTGTGTTTTCCTTTTGTGATCTGGGCTGACAAGACATCAGTATTCTATTCATCTGTTGGGAATTAGGCTGTTAATCCAATCAATGACTCTTGAGTGAGCTGTGGCCTACCTCCCCCACTGGGGAACAATCGGATCAAACTGCAGATTGTTTAAGAGCACAGTGCTGTCCTCATGTCAGGTGGAATTCTCAAACGTTCCCTGGTGAATTGGGGATAGGGAAAGCTGTCTTGGCCCATTTATCCTGCTCCTTAAATAACCAGGTATCTGCCTTATCCATACGAAAGCATTTGGCAGTAGTGACAACAGGAATGCAATAGAAATCCATTAACTTTAACTCACAAAAGTGTGGATGAAAGGGAGGAAATGTTTTCAAACACCCACAAAACAATCTATATTAAAAGTGTTTTTGCTTTGTTGATATTTTTTCCTATTCCTTAAACCTTAAATCATTTTCTTTGCTGGGCTTTTTTTTTTTTTTTTTTTTTTGGTTATTAACTGTTTTATGTTACTGAATTTTTTTAACCACCACAAGCTCTTTTTGTATTTTTACCCTGCCCTGCATATATTTTTGTAAGTCAGCAGGGTACAAATAAATTTTTAATATAGATTATGGGCATACTAATTAAATAAAATTTTAATTTTAAAATATGTTTCTCTGAGGAATGCTAATTAAATACAATTTTAATTTTAAAATATCTTGAGCATACATAATTCTGACATCTTTTGCAGCCTAGCAAAATTTGATTTCTAATTACTGATTTAATAGGCCATTAAGTACATTTGGAAATTATTATTGAACTGATTCGATATCAGAGTTGCAGTTGTCTTCTATGAAATGCTGCCCAAATTTTTTCTGTTAACCAGTAAGGTGACATGGGCCATCACAGAGTAAAACATCTAAAATGACAAAAAGAAATTCTTGAGAAGTACTTACTAACAAATCTTAGTGAAGATAAGCTTAAATAATAATTTTATTATTTTCTATCTGTATTATGTAAGAATATTCCAAAAAGAATTTCCTAAGTCAGCCAAATTTATCCATTCATTCTGTGGATATTTAGTGTCTACCTTTTATGTACCCCATACCTCTTCTAGGCATTAGAATTATAGTAAACAAGAGAAGATTCACGTTCTTTTGGAGCATACATTCTAATGAAGAAAGTATGCCAAAAACAAACAAGATAATATCAGTTAAGTTCTAAGAAATAAAATAGTGGTGGTGACTGGGCACGGTGCCTCACTCCTGTAATCCCAGCACTTTGGGAGGCCAGGGCAGGCAGATCACGAGGTCTGGAGGTTGAGACTATCCTGGCTAACACAGTGAAACCCCCGTCTCTACTAAAATACAAAAAATTAGCCAGTCATGGTGGCAGGCGCCTGTAGTCCCAGCTAGTCGGGAGGCTGAGGCAGGAGAATGGCATGAACCCGGGAGGCAGAGCTTGCAGTGAGCCAAGATTGCGCCACTGCACTCCAGCCTGGGTGAGAGCGAGACTCCGTCTCAAAAAAAAAGAAAAGAAAATAGTGGCGGTTACTTTAAAGAGTGATCAGGTAAGACTTTACTGAGAAAATGATAAGCTGAGAATTCAATGAAGAGAAGTTGCTGTAAGTCGTGATAAAAAGTCCCTGAAGTAGGAATGAGCTTGACATACCAAGAACGAGCTACTTAAAGGTACACTATTCTCCAGGCCAGTAAGTTTCAGACCTGGTTATTGAATTTTCTTGGGAACTTTGTAAAAATAAAGGTATCTGAGCCTTCATCCTTAGATATGCTGATTCAGCAGGGCTGAATGGGATGTACCCTTTGTATAAAGTACAGTGAACAGTGTTGAAAATCTTATATTTAGTTAATGTAGTTTCTTCCCTTGTACATATCACACACTTGCTCTATCCGTGCCTTTGGTCATGTTTGTTCTTTACCTGTAATGTTTACCCTTACTGTCTCTCACATACTTCCATCCACACTGTCTCAAATGCCTTCTGCTTTTTAAGGCCCCGTCTCAGTAGAAAGCAGAGTAGCACTTGCATTCTTCCAAAGAATGTTGAACCCAAATCTAACAAAACCTATTAAAAATGTGGCTAGGTATGGAGGCTCACACCTGTAATCCCAGCTTTTGGGAGGCCGAGGGGAGTGGATCACCTTAGGTCAGGAGTAAGAGACCAGCCTGGCCAACAAGGTGAAAACCTCCTGATCCTCAGGAGCCTAAGGCAGGAGGATCACTTGAGCCCAGGAGTTTGAGGCCAGCCTGGACAACATAGCAAGACCTCATCTCCAAAAAAAAAAATAATAATATTAATAATAAAGCATTCATTTATTCATCCATTCACATTGTTGTGCAATCATTACCACCATTTATCTCCAGAACTTTTTTATCCTCCCAAACTGAAAATCTATGCTCATTAAACAATAAATGCCCATTATCCCCACCCCACTTCCTGGCCACCATCATTCTACTTTCTGTCTCTGTGAATTTGACTACTCCATGTACTTCATGTAAGTGGAATTGTGGCATATTTGTCATTTTGTGTCTGGCTTATTTTATTTAGCATAATGTCTTCAAGGCTCATGTTATAGCATGTGTCAGAATTGCATTCCTTTTTGAGGCCAAATAATATTCAGTTGTATGTATGTATGTATATACCATATTTTGTTTATCCTTTCATCTGCTGATGGATATTCATATTGTTCCAACCTTTTGGTTATTGTATGTGATGCCACTGTGAACATGGATATAAAAATACCTGTTCAAGTCCCTGCTTTCAATTCTGGGAAGTGGAATTGCTGGATCATAAGATAATTCTCTATTTAATTTGTTGAGGAATTGCCAAGCCCTTTTTACAGGAGATACACCATTTTACATTCTCACTAGCAATACTTGAAGGTTCCACTCTCCCCAAATCCTAGCCAACACTTACCATTTTCTGTGTTTTTGATACTAGCCATCTTAATAGAGATGTGAAACGGTATCTCATTGCCCTATCAAAAAAAAAAATGTAATATTGGGCCAGACGCAGTGGCTCACGCTTGTAATTCCAGCACTTTGAGAGGCTGAGGCGGGCAGATCACAAGGTCAGGAGATTGAGATCATCATGGCTAACACAGTGAAATCGCTTCTCTACTAAAAATACAAAAAATTAGCCGGGCATGATGGCACGCACCTGTAGTCCCAGCTACTTGGGAGGCGGAGGTTGCAGTGAGCCGAGATTGTGCCACTGTACTCCAGCCTGGGCGACAGAGTGAGACTCCGTCTAAAAAAAAAAAAAAAGTAATATGTGGCAGGTAACTGACAGCACCCAGATTCAAGGGATACCTGGAAAGTAATATAAGCTATAGAATGACATAAAGATGTCTAGACTGAGAATAAACCTGTATATTTTTATCACTTTTCTATGGAAATAGATATCCATAATTCATCTATATTATATTTCATAGGATTATTTATTATGGTTAAGAGTAATTACTAGAAGTTCTGCATACAGATTACCATAATAATAAAATCAGCAATATAAACAGCCCTGAAATTATTAAATTTAAGTCAAATATTTTATTAAATACTTACTCCATGACCAGGATGCAACAAGACACTAGGAGACACAAGAGGTATAAACTGTGGTTCCTGCGCTGACGTCGTTTACTATCTAACTGAGACAGTAGAAAACTCTTTAAATTATTAAAGAACAATTATGAGTCAGACTATAATCAGATCCCATAATGAGAGATCATCTGCAAGTGCATTGGGAGAGGTAAGAGAAAAAAAAGGGAGAGATTATTAGGCACAGTAGTTAGAGACATCTTCAGTTATGAATTGTGGCCTGTCTTGTACTGTAAAGGCTAGGTGATATTTGAATGAAGCTGAGGTGTGGAAAGGGATAGGTAGCAGAAATAGCTCAGGCAGACTGTGGAAACCATAAATACTCAGATTAAGGAATTTGGGTGAGTGTGGATGTGTTTTAAATTAGCACTATAAGGAATTTTTTAGAGTGATTAGTAACAGTGTACTGTTACTAGGAAGAAAGGGAATAGGAAGGAATACCAGTGAAGATACCCTTGTATTAATTTTGGTTATTGATGTTTAATTGACCAAGGATTTGTGTTTCAGGAACAACAATAGAAAATATAGATTGATTTCTCAGATACCTGAACTAGGGTCTCTTAACACATTGAGTGAAATGCTGGGAAGAAATCAGAATTAGGAGTCGGCTAGGCATGGTGGCTCACATCTGTAATCCAAGCACTTTGGGTGGCCGAGGTGGAAGAATCACTTGAGCTTAGAAGTTGGAGACCAGCCTGAGCAACATAGTGAGACCTCATCTTTTCTATTAATACAAGTAAAAAAAAAAAAAAATTAGCCAGGCATAATGGCCTCCATTTATAGTCCCAGCTACTTTGGAGGCTGAGGCAGGGAGATTGCTAGAGCCCAGGAGATTGAGGCTGCAGTGAGCTATGATTGCACCACTATACTCCAGCCTGAGCAACAGAGCAAAGACGCTGCTCAAAAAAAGAAGAAAACCAAAAACCAAAAAAAAAAAACAAAAACACTGGAGAGGATTGAAACACATTTAGTTGTACTATTATTGTGTAGCCTGGTTGATTACATCAAAATGATGCAGTTGTTAGCGGGGGGAGTTAGGAGAATACAAAGAGAAAAAAAAAATATTTACGGGATTTTCTGATAGCTTAAAGATTTCACAACTTGAGGGAAAAAAATCAGTTTTACAGTGACATTTAGAGGAAAAACCGAAGAAGATTTGAAACATTAATAAAACTCTGCAGGATAGAAAGAGAAGCTAACAAGAATAGGAAGGGATTTATTTCAGGATAAAACAATATTAAAGAGGAAGACCCACTAATAAACAAGGTCATATGAATCAAACAAAGCCCATCTTTAATGGAAAAATTAAATCCATTTTAAAAAGCTAACTTTAGTGGTTGCTTGGCAACACATAAAATTTATTATACTAAAAATTATTTATATTTTTATACTAAATTAAAAATTTTTACTTATATTTTTTATTATACTAAAAAAATGGAACAATACAGAGAAGATTAGCATGGCCCCTAACATGCAAATTCGTGAAACGTTCTATTTTTTAAAATAAGTAAATAAAAGCTGACTTTATAAGAAGAATTAAGTTAAATAAAGGATACAAAGTTATGATATTAAACAAGTGATACTGCTCTTGCAACATCCTAAAGCGGGTTAAAAAAACACAGGAAAAATTTTCCCCTTTGCCTATAAATGCTGTGAATAACATTTTTACTGAAAAGGGTAATATTCAATTATATTTTTGATTCCTAATGATATTTTGTCCTATTAACCTGAGATAAAAAAATTATAAGAGCAAAAAGAAAGCTTGTTCGGATTTTATTTGTTGATATGTTGCCTAAAATACATTTGTCATAAGTTCTTAGTAAAAGCAGTTGAATAAGTAGAAACTAAAGTTTTAGAAGGCGATGGAATATAGCAGACAAGAAATAAGGAATATTTGTATATCAAAAAATGAATTAGACTGTTTAAAAATTGATAGCTTTTTGGACTGAATTTTTAATTAATGGAGGGTTAGGCTTACAATTTACTTCTCCATTCTATCTAAAGCTATCCTATTCAGACACTTCAACATTCATACTAACGCGACCAATCTTGGTCTGTGAAAACCCCTCAATCCTGGCTACATTCATTTATACTCCATTTTAACTTACTTGAACACTTAACATCTTTGAGCTTGCTTCCTGTCACAACCTCAAATTCTGAAACTTCTCTAGATCTTAATACTCTTTTTTTTTTTTTTTTTTTTTGAGACGGAGTCTCGCTCTGTCGCCCGGGCTGGAGTGCAGTGGCCTGATCTCAGCTCACTGCAAGCTCCGCCTCCCGGGTTTACGCCATTCTCCTGCCTCAGCCTCCCGAATAGCTGGGACTACAGGCACCAGCCACCTCGCCCGGCTAGTTTTTTGTATTGTTTAGTAGAGACGGGGTTTCACCGTGTTAGCCAGGTTGGTCTCGATCTCCTGACCTCGTGATCCGCCCGTCTCGGCCTCCCAAAGTGCTGGGATTACAGGCTTGAGCCACCACGCCCGGCCGATCTTAATACTCTTAATAGCTCCCATTTCCTCACTTCTCCTGATCCTACACTTCTTTCTGCCTTAACATGACTTCTAACTCAGCCTGAACCCCAGGATTAATCATTTCAGTTCATTTTTTGAACTAAGAGTGGTGGTGCCAAGACTAAAACTCACAGTCCAGAGCTTTTGTCACTTCTCTATATTGATTTATTTGCAAGAAAAAGACATACTTCTTTCTCCCAGAGATAGCTGCTGCTACCTTCATTGCCATCAAGGTTTTATTTTTAATTTGCCCAAAAGGAACATTAAAAAACAGTTAGATCCTAGGATATTAATATTCTCATTTTTTCTTTCATTGTATTTTTCTTTTGTGCATTTATTCGTTCAGCAAATATTTATTGGCTGCCTACAATACACTAGGTTCTACAAATATTTATACTGTCAATAGAAAGTACCTCTTTATATACATACAGTATTTAAAGATGCAGATGCCTAAGAGAGAAACAAGATTATTAATCAGACCATCTAGAAATGCTTAGAATCTCTCTCTCTCTCTCTTTTTTTTTTTGAGACGAAGTCTTTCTCTGTCACCCAGGCTGGAGTGCAGTGGCACGATCGTGGCTCACTGCAAGCTCCGCCTCCCAGGTTCACGCCATTCTCCTGCCTCAGCCTCCCGAGTAGCTGGGACTACGGGTGCCCGCCACCACACCTGGCTAATTTTTTTGTATTTTTAGTAGAGACAGGGTTTCACCATGTTAGCCAGGATAGTCTCCATTTCTTGACCTCATGATCTGCCCACCTCAGCCTCCCAAAGTGCTGGGATTAGGGGCATGAGCCACTGCACCCGTCTTAGAACCTCTTTACATATGCCTGCTAATCAGTCATCCATCTAAGCTTGAAAACTTCCAAGGATAGGGAATTGAAGGAATATTAAGGTAGCTGTTTTAAGTTTGAAAAGAGCTTTCTACCAGCTGAGCCAATTTGTACTAAATTAGCTGGGCATGATGGCAGGCACTTGTAATCCTTGCTACTCAGGAGGCTGAGGCAGGCGAATTGCTTGAACCCCCAGGAGGGGGAGGCTGCAGTGAGCCCAGATTATGCCACTGTACTCTAGCCTAGGCAACAAAGCATGACTCTGTCTCAAAAAAAAAAAAAAAAATCTTTCTGTTGAAAAATGAAGTGTTTGACTCCCTATAATTTTCTCATACTCTTCCTACTTCTAAAATGTATAGCCATATAGAAGCAAGCAATTTTATTGTTTTCAGATATTTCGTCTTTCATTCCTAACATGACATGATTTAGAGTTACTTTACCATCCAGCCAAAGCCTATTTTAGGCTCTTTATGTATATCTTTCAAGGTACTTTTCACCCACAGCTCTTTGCTACTAACACTGCAGGAATCATCTGACCCCAGAAAAGAATAACTCTGTATTAGTTTGGGTTTGGGGTGGGTTTTTTTTTGTTTTTCGTTATGGTTTTTTCGTTTTGTTTTGTTTTGTTTTTTGTTTTTGAGACAAGGTCTCACTCTATCACCCTGGGTGGAGTGCAGTGGCATGGTCACAGCTCACTGCAGCCTGGACCTCCTAGGCTCAAGCAATCCTCCCACCTCAGCCTCCCAGGTAGCTGGGACTACAGATGCACACCACTATACTGGCTAATTTTTGTGTTTTTTGTAGATGCGGTTTTGCCATGTTGCCCGGGCTAGTCTTGAATTCCAGAGCTCAAGTGGTTTTCTTGCCTTGGCCTCCCAAAGTACTGGGATTACAGGCATGAGCCACCATGCCCAGCCTGTATTAGTTTTCTATTGCTGCATAATAAATTACCACAAATTTAGCAACTTAACACACATTTGTTTTCTCACAGTCTCCATGGGTCAAGCATTATGGCATGGCTTATCTGGGTCCTCTGCTCAAGGCTTCATAAGTCTTCATTCTCATCTGGAGTTCGCAGTTCTCTTAGTTATTTGAGGCCATCAGTCCTAGACACCATCCCTTTCCTTACGCAGTTCACAAAATGGTCAACATGGCTATTTGCTTCTTTGAGGCCAGCTCTCTCCATTCCATCTCTGCCCTCCATCATGAAAGTGGTTTCCCATCACATTCACTGGTCCCACCCTCACTCAAGGCGAGGGGAATTATACAAGGACCTGGGTCATCGGGGCTTATTTTGGATTTCTGCCTACCACAGGCACTATCACTTTCCTCATTCTAACAGTATCCACCTATTAATGTATTTCTAAAATTTAATTTGCTTTTGTGTAGCTACATCAAAATTCACTGAGCTCACACTCTACTAAGGCCCCTAAATCTTCTATCTATGTTTCTCCTCAGATTTCTCCACGATGTAGTTTGTGACTACTTGGTCCTTGGTACGGGATCTTTTCTCTATGTCTGTTGAATTCCGTCTCGTTAGATCTAACCAATCCAGCCTGTCAACACTTGCTATCTGTATCTCTCATCCAGTATGCTTACCATCTCTCTCAAGCCGGATCAGATTTCTAAAATTTTAGCTTAAGAATTTCAGAAAAAAAAAAAAAAAAAAAAAAAGAATTTCAGATCTCCAGCACATGCTGCTGGTTTCCAGGGAGCTGCTACAGGCTAGGTTTTGCTACATTGTAAAACAATGTAACTTTAAAATTTTAAAGTTTTAAAAATTTTCATTACAAAGATAGCACTTGTTCATGATAGAAATATTAGAATATACAGAAAAGTTAAAAAAAATAGACCTACTGTTTACATTGTGGTAGGTTTTTAAAACATTTTTAAATATATAATGTTTTTTGGTTTATTTGCTTGCTTTATGTAGTTTAGATCTTAGTATAAAAACATTTTTATTCCATTTTACGTTAATAATATTGTGATGATGTTCTAAGTTATAAATATTTTATGACCATCATTTAAAATTGCTGCTTAATAATCTACTCAACTTTCCCTGTGTTGCTGGACACTTAGATTGTTTCTAATTCCTTGCTATTCTAGATAGTACTGGAATAAACTCTTTTTTTATAAGATTTTTTAAATATTTGAAGTATTTTTAGGATACCTTTTTGAAATGCTAAGTCAAAGGAAATGAACATTTTCTAAAAGATTTATACTAATGTATGCTCCTAAGAGCTATTGGAAGTGCCTGTTCCATAGCACCCTCTGTAAAGGAGGAACTGTTTTGTGGACCTAACAGACTATATAAATTTTCACTGTGAAAGGGAAAGGTGAATGAGAATATGAAGGAA
The DNA here is from genome assembly GCF_007565055.1 of Rhinopithecus roxellana. Taxonomy (NCBI): domain Eukaryota; kingdom Metazoa; phylum Chordata; class Mammalia; order Primates; family Cercopithecidae; genus Rhinopithecus; species Rhinopithecus roxellana. The sequence goes on along the minus strand of NC_044556.1, from coordinate 130,319,215 downwards.
AATAATTATTTCCTGGATTTCTCTTTTGTACTTCTGGTCATTCACCATCAAGGGATTTAGAATAGAGTGGATTAAGGTATATTGAGTTTTTACTAAATAGTGTTACAGAAACAGTGTTCAGTAAGCAAGACACCCTTCAAAGAGTTTGGCTTTGTTCTTATTTACCTAACTTTGAATGCTAGACCAGCTCAGTAAATTAATACAAACATAGAGAGACTAAGCTCCAGCTTCTCAAAATATGTATAACTTGAAAAAGTACAGCAATCAACTGAGGCAGAGGTAGAGAAGAGTGTATAGTGTTGAAGAGTAAGATTATTCACTCTCTGATGATATGTCAGTTTTGAGATTTGGGTCATAAGAATTACACAAGCATGCTTGTATGTGATACCGTAACTTATGCCACCTATTGTCTTTAACCTGAAAAAAATAAATAAATAAATAAATTTATTTATTTATTTATTTATTTATTTATTTTGAGATGGAGTCTTGCTCTGTCGCCCAGGCTGGAGTGCAGTGGTGCGATCTCCGCTCACTGCAAGCTCCAGCTCCCGGATCGCACCATTCTCCTGCCTCAGGCTCCCGAGTAGCTGGGACTACAGGAGCCCGCCATCACGCCTGGCCAATTTTTTTTTATTTTTTAGTAGAGATAGGGTTTCACTGTGTTAACCAGAATGGTCTCAATCTCCTAACCTCATGATCTGCCTGCCTCGGCTTCCCAAAGTGCTGGGATTATAGGGCTGAGCCACCGCACCCGGCCAAAAAGAAAAAATTTTAACTGCATTTCTTTTTATTTGTATTATCTGTGTTGATTCTCCTTTCTCTTTTCTAGTAGCATGGTTGAGAAATACGGATTTTGTTGTTAGAAGGGCCTGGGACCTTAGGCAAGTTATATAATACCTCTGAGCGTCATTTTACTCATTTTGAAAATGGGAATAATAGTATTTACATAATAGGGTTGTGAGAATGAAAAGAAATGATGTTTGTAAAATTTCCAGCGCGCGGTAGGTATTCAGTCAATGTTTGCTCCTTTTTCTTTCCTTACAGCAGTGGAGTCTTAACTGTCTAACACTGGAAGGTTAAACATTCTAGATAAGTGTTCATTTCAGTTAGCTGAACAGTTACATTCTGCCTTTTATTTTTTAACCGTTTTTTTATAAAATACTTTTTCTAAAATATAATCCATACTTCATTGCTTCCTTCTTAAATCATTTTACTATACCATGGGTATTTATAACTGGTGTGAGACATAAGGCTAAAGCTTCTCTTTCTCTCTTGTGATTGCTGAAATCTACTGGTTGGCATGCCACCCAGTCCTCTTTATGGCTGGCTATTCTCTGTGGTCTAAAATGTCTACAACTTGCCACCTCTGTCACAGCTTCTAATTTCTGCTGCCTGCTACTGTTGCTACCCCATTCCTTCTAATTACCATTAGGCTCTGCTCGCCTCTTACCCGTTTGTGCTCTTTACTCCTTGCTGTTTTTTAACTTTTCACTTTTCAGTCTCTTTTTCCTCTGTTGCATCTCATATTTTATAGGCAAAGACAGGCCTTTCATTGCTTTCTCAAACCAACTAGAAGCATTCTTCTATACAGAGCCAACTGGTCACAACGTGTCTAATATGGTCCTCATCAGCATTTTTTCCCTACTCTGGGCCCTATTCCAGGTACTTGAAAATGCCAAAAATCAGGAAAGTCAACTATATTTATTTTTCTTGCAAGTAGTTTATTTTTCTTTTGAGATAGGGTGTCTTTCTGTCACCCAGGCCGGTCTCAAAACTCCTGAGCTCAAGCGATTCACCTGCCTCAGCCTCCCAAAGTGCCAAATTACAGGCGTGAACCACTATACCTGACCTGTTTGTTTTTGTTTTGTTTTTGTGCTTACTTTTACTATATGCAAAGTTTTGTGCAGATACAAAGGATAAAAGAAATCGTAGTATATAAAGTTAAATTATACCATGATCCTCACCTTCAAAGGAACAAAAGAACACAAACATAATAATACAGTTAAAAGATGAAGGAGGTCATGGGAAACAGTTGTAAGTAAGGATTGTGAAGACTCAAGGTTCTGCTTAAACTTATAAAGAGGAGTAGCTGTTTTTGAATCCAGTCTCAAAGTTATTAGGTGATAGTTTAGAATCCTGTAAGAGTCAGAACAGAGAAAAACAGGCCAAATGGAAGGGAGCTTCCATGATTCTCTACCATTTTAAAGGTATGGTAAAGAATCATTTAGGAGGATTATGGGTACTTTTTGCCTTTCCTTATTTGAGAATTTGGGTCTTTAAACGTTGTATATTATTTTGTCATTTATGTATATTCCTTGTAGGTTTTTAATATTTATTTGGAAACAGGATATGGAGGTGGAATAAACTCTTTTTTTAATAAGATTTTTAAAAATATTTGAAGTATTTAGGTTGTGTGTTTTATGCTTTTGTAGCTTCGATTTTAAGCATGCTTGAATTTTTTTACATTTTAACTCTATTATGTAATTTTGTTTATTTTTAATTCAGCTGGGTATTTTTATTTTACCCTAATGTTTCATCTATTAAAAAGATTTCAAACATATAATCTATTTTAATTCATTAGAATAGTTTCTGTTGCTGTTTATAACAACTTCATATTTATTAAATTTGAACATTTCCTTTAAGATAAAACAGAAGGGAAAAGCATAAATAATCATGACAAACAACCCTTTTCTGGTGTGGTCGTTTGAAATGAAACAACAAAAAAAATTTAATCAATTTAAATCTAGAAAAATTAGCTGATATAAGTTGTAAACCGGATGAGTAAAAGCTTTCACTTACTCATTCTTGACATTCAATTCCATTTATTCTTTGTAATATATTTTAAAACAGAATGTCTGCAAAGACTAAGGTTTTGGTTCCTATATCCTATTCTGAGATTATTGAGAAAAAATGTTCGGGCTATACTCATGCTTTAATATCAATTCCATTTTAACACACAAAGAAGATTAACAGAGTAAAGATTTTATAGAGACATGGTGATGTGGTTTATTAAGGCATCATAATTATAATAGTAAGTGAATTATAGTAGATTTAAGATAATTATTAATAAAGATTTAAAACTGAATGGGCTTTATATTAGTGAGTCATAATCATTCCAAATAATTACATTCATGATTGACTATTTCTTAAGTGCCTATTATGTGCTAGGCATACAAAAAATGAGTAAGAGAAGAATAACTTACATTTGGGTCCCTAAACACTACAATTAGAGAATAATTTAAGATAATTGTCTTTTCTTTGTTTCACTCAAATACCTGTCCTTTATCAAGGTGCTTAGACATATACAAACAATTCAGAGTTGAAAATTCTTGATATCTTTTTTAAAGACTGATCCCCTTCTCTACTACTCTTTGAAGGCAGAATAGATAATCTAATTAGAGGACAGTCTGGTTGGCCTCCTGTCTTTCTATTCCCCACTTGCCAGTCGATTCTGTAATTGGAGTCATGGTTCTTATGTTCATATCCTTGCTCTAATTGATTTCTAGGTAGACATTCCCTAAATTTGAAAGATCAAAAATCTCAACATTTCCCGTTAAACAGTAGAACACTTCAGCCCACAGCATCTGAACACAAAAGCTCCAAATTAGGCATGGTGATCTGAGGAACATAGCAAACAAGAAATGGATTGGGAAGTGGTAGGTAAGCCTATCATGCTTGTAATTGTAAAGAGCTACTTTATAAGTAACGGAGATTTTAGTTGGTTTGATGAGTTTTTCCTTGGAACAGCTAAGTAATAATTAAATCACTGAATAAGTTTGTAAGCGTGTAGATGGTATTCAGAGAGTGTACCAATAATACCATGACCATGGAGAGCATACAAATAAATTTTAACTGTAGCTTTTTCTTATTACAAAGTAATAATATATTTTATAAATTTTTCCAAAAAAGAAGTGATTGGTTTTCCTGACAATAACAAGAAGAATAGTGGAAGTGAACATTTGATTCAAGTGGGTTTAAGAGATAATGGGAAGGAGGAATTAGAGTATAGACAACGCTTTCATGAATGTTGTTGAAAGAGGAGGGAAATGGGGCATTAGATAGATGGTTAAGGTTTGGAGAGATGGCAGCATATTTATATCCTGATGGAACCTATACAGAAAAGAGGGAAAACCGATAATGCAAAAAGAAAATCTTTGTCATCCATAATCTTATGCTCAAGATAATCCCTGTTTTCATTCTCATACTTTTAAAATCATTTTCCTGTAGATAGAGATACAATTTTAAAACAAAAATGGGACCATACTCTACATAGTTTTATAACCTACTTTATTATTAATATTTTCTCATATCCATATTCTTTTTAATATAATTTCTAATTACTAGCTAGTTTCGTATAATATGCCTGCAGTATACTATGCTTGTAGCAATCCCACTGTTAAGATATGTAGGTTGTTTCTATTTTGCAATATGTAAAGTACATTGTAAACTCCATAAAGGCAAAGACTGCAACTTGGCTTGTTGCTGTGTCCCTGGTATATAGTAGACTTTCAGAAAGCAGGTATTTAAATGAATTCTACTCTTCCATACCTCCACCCATGCAGCTAAATATGGCTGGAAAAAAATTATACAACCATGCTCACTCCATGTTTATAACCACTAATCTCAGCAGTGACACTACATTTCCCTATCCCATGAACTCTACAAGTTAGATGACTTTTTCATACTTTCTCGTGTCTCCTCAAAATTTAGGTATCTCAATCCTCATCATCATTCTGTGCTGGTGACCTACCTTCCCATTTAACTGATGAAACAGGAGCCATTAAAAAAGAAATTCCACAAATTCTCACTACCACATCTACTGACTTACCTGCACCTGTGCTTTTATAGTTCACTTTCCTTTGTATTAGTGTGGATGAACTATCTGTGCTCTGGTTAAGGCCCACCCCTCTGCTTGTGTACTATATCTCATCCTGCTCGAGGATCTTACTACATATTTAAACCCCCTCCCCGGTTTTTTTGTTTGTTTGTTTTGTTTTTGTTTTTGCATTATCAGTTTTCTCTCTCTTCTGTGTAGATTTCCATCAGGATACAGATATACTGCTATCCTCTGCCCCCTTACCCATTTGTGTAATGCCCCATTTCATTCCTCCTTTTTACAACAAAATTCCAAAAAGAGTTCTTTATACTCTAATTCCTTCTTTCCCATAATCTCTTGAACCCACTTGAAATCAAACGTTCACTTTCAGCATTCTTCCTGTTCTTATCAGGAAAACCAGTGACGTCCACTTTGCTAAATCCAGTGACTATTTCTTAGTCCTTACCATACCTGACCTATCAGCAGCATGTGGCACAGTTGATCACTCCTTCTATTTTCACCCTAGCAGCCAGAGTGATCCTCTTAACCCATAAGTGAAGTCAAGCTATTCCTCTGCTCGCAACCCTTCAGTGGCCTCTCATTGAATTAAACATAAAAGCCAAAATCCTTAGAATGGCTTACAAGGCCCTATGCCATCTGGCCCTTTATTACCTCTCTGTCTCCCCTCATCTCCTGTTACTAATCTAACTTGCTTTCATTTCTTCAGTAACACACTGGCCTCCTCTCAGTTCCTCAGACCATGCTGGGTACATAACCATTTCAGGGTCTTTGCACTTGCTCATCTTGTTCCCTCTTGCTTTTCCCCCAGATATTCAGACAACTTATTCCCTTACCATCTTCAGGTTTTTCCCCCCTAGTTCTCAGTAAGGTCTACTCTTCCTACCTTATTTTAAGTTGATACCCATTCTACCTTACCTCCCAGCGTTCTGTATCTTTATTTCCTGCTTTATTTTTATTTGCAGCACGTACCATCATCTAGTGTACTATATTTTACTTAGCTTGTTTTCTGTTCCCCCTCTCCCAATTAGGGCGAGATTTTTGTCTTGTTTGCTGTCCTTAGAACAGTGCATAACACATAGTTGATACTCAGTAAGTATTTGTTGAATGAGTGAATTTAAGCAATGAACATCCTTGCAGATAAATATATATATATATATATATATATATGAATCATTTATTCACTCAGTGAAATTTTTGAGTGCAGCAGGTCTATGCGGTCAGAATTATTTCGTAATTCCAAGACATTATTTGCCTTTTTCATACTCATTCTCATTAGCATGCAGTAGCATATTCCAGAAGCTCTGTCACTTGTGTTGTCACAACAGATTGAATGCAGAACTAGATATGCATATCCAATTATTTTCTATTTAACCAGATATTAAAGAAATTTGCAAAAAACTAAAATGATACCACTCTTCTCATTGTGTTTTTTTTTTGTTTAATCTGGAAAAATACTTGTTTTCATTTTAAAAATTATGTATAATTTATGTTAAATGTAAAACATGTAACATGTTTTTATGTTATATGTAAAACATATAGTAACATAATGGTTTTTAAATTTCCTGGCTTTAATTTCTAATATGGTAAATATTGATAGATTTAAACCACATAAACAGAAGTTCTTTGAGGTCCTCAGTAATTCTGAAGAGTAACTCTGAAGAATTACTATAAAGGGATCCTGAAACCAAAATGCTTTAAGAACTGCTACTCTAGGCCATAGTAAGAGTTTCGAACTTTATTCTAAAAACAGTGAGAAGCTGTTGAAGGATTTAAAAGAGAGGTAGTGACATCATCTGGCTTAACTTTTGAAAAGTCATTTATCTAACTCAGCAGTCCCCAGCCTTTTTGGCACCAGGGACAGGTTTCATGGAAGACAATTTTTCCGTGGACCGGGGTCGGGGGGATGGTTTCAGGATGATTCAAATGCATTACATTTATTGTGCACTTTATTTCTATTATTATTACATTGCAATATATTATGAAATAATTATACAACTCACCATAATATAGAATCAGTGGGAGCCCTGAGCTTGTTTTCCTGCAACTAGATGGTCCCCTCTAGGGGTGATGGGAGGCATTGTCAGATCATCAGGCATTAGATAGATTCTCATAAGGAACATACAACCTAGATCCCTCATATGTGCAGTTCACAATAAGGGTTGGCATTCCTATGAAAATCTAATGCTGCCACTGATCTGACAAGAGGCAGAGCTCAGAGGGTAATGTGAGTGATGGGGAGCAGCTGTAAATACAGATGAAGCTTTGCTCGCTTGCCCGCCGCTCACCTCCTGTTGTGTAGCCTAGTTCCTAACAGGCTGTGAACAGGTAACCGGGATTGGGGACCCCTGCTTTATCTGCTGTCTGAAGAATAGATTGTAGTGGGGCAGGGGAACAAACATGAAGTTACTGCCTTTGTCTAGGTAGGAAATGGTGGAGGTTTGTCCTGATGTGGGGTATTAGTTTCCTAGGACAGCTGTAACAAAATGCCACAAACTAGGTGGCTTAAAACAACAGAAAGTTATTGTTAGCACAGAGCAGGGCCATTCTCCCTCTGAAACCTGTAGGGGAGAATCCTTTGCCTCTTCGGGCTTCTGGGGTTTGCTGGCAATTCTTGGCATTCCTTGGCTTGTAGATGCATCATGCAGTCTGTTTCCAAATAAGGTACCCATTCTGAGGTACAAGGAGTTAGAATTTTAACATATTTATAGGAGACAAAATTAAACTCATAACAGGTAGTAGCAATGATGTAAAGAGACATGGATAATTTGACTTTAGACATCATATATTTTAGAATATACTCCCTAGTAGGAGTTGTTTGTGGATTCAATATAGAGGATGAGGAAAATAGAATTCAAGGACGGAGCCCAAATTCTTGGCTTGAGCAGCTGGTTAATAGAGCCAAATGACATGCCATTTATTAACATGAAGTCTTGGGGTTGAGACCATTTTTCTTGGGGGAAAATTTTCCAGAAGTGGAATTGTGAAGGCCCCTATTTCCTTAAATATCCTCGTACATCTCTTTGTCCAGATATGCTGTAGCACTGTTATATTGTTTTAGTATTATTTGATCAGATCCCCCTGGTTTAAACAATCAGATGTAGCAAAATATATTGTAGCCCAATTCACTTAGGTATACTTAATGTGAAAAGAAAAAAAAAAGGAACATGTGGGCCGGGCGCGGTGGCTCAAGCCTGTAATCCCAGCACTTTGGGAGGCCGAGAAGGGCGGATCACGAGGTCAGGAGATCGAGACCATCCTGGCTAACACGGTGAAACCCCGTCTCTACTAAAAAATACAAAAATCTAGCCGGGCGAGGTGGCGGGCGCCTGTAGTCCCAGCTACTCGGGAGGCTGAGGCAGGAGAATGGCGTGAACCCGGAAGGCGGAGCTTGCAGTGAGCTGAGATCCGGCCACTGCACTCCAGCCTGGGCAACAGAGCAAGACTCCGTCTCAAAAAAAAAAAAAAAAAGAAAAAGGGAACATGTGCTGTGAGAGAAATTCTTATAGTCAAAGTAACAGACAGAAAGAGTTGGCAAAGTCCTATGATATCCCCAAAGTATTTCAAATTAAACTTCAGTATGGAAATTCTGATTATATAAGTTTGATACCATATTAGAATATTGACTACATTTTCCCCTGCTGAATGAAAATCTGGCTTTAGATTAAAATGGCTATCTAAGTTATTTGGTAGCCTGGTGAGGTTAAAGATGTTAGTTATATTACTAAGTAACATTATAACAAAAATGACCCCTTGATTGGTAAATTAATTTGGACTGGGAAGAACTGCAAAGGAATGATAAATATCTGATGGGGACACTGTACTTTGGAATGTCCTGAGTTACTTGTAATTGGCATACTCCTTGTGCGACCCTAGAAGCTACTGTTATATTGTGGCATTTGTAAAGTACCAGGGCTTCTAAGCCAGGATAGACCCCACATCTCCTGATGTGGATCTCTTCCCCTAATATCTTGTGTTATATCTCCTGGAGAGAAGAAACCTGGGTGTCTGGATAAGCTGCCACGTGAATTACCTCAAGGACTCCAGTCTGACACTGCACTGATGGCAAATTCAGAATGGTTTCTGTCTGAAATATTTCTGAATAATTGATGCTAATTGTACCCAACAGTAGTTTTGTGAATCTGAATGATTAGAAGACCACCTTGTGGCTAGAGCACATATATTATCCATTCTTTAATTTCAACTGCTTGTTTACACTGTACCTATTTTACTCCAGTTCCTCTCTCTCCAGCAATTTTAATATAATGTCAAAGTAAATGCATTTGTTTTAGCTACAGTTCCCAAAGCAAACTTGCTCTTAAGAACATTTGCTCAGTTGCCTTAAAAGGGATGAATAATCAGTAATACTACCTTTGTTTTCCTTTTAGTTGTTTGCTTGTTATGTTTACAGTAGCTGTTTATCAATTTGGATATCATCTATTTAAGTTAGCTTTTACTGTTGTAGCCCATGTGTAAAAAGAGTTTGAAATGCCCATTTCTATTTGATCACAGATGTATGGTTTTTCAAACGCAGGTTTTTTTTTTTTCATGGTTTTGGTTTGTTTTTTGTTTGTTTTTGAGACAGAGTATCACTCTGTTCCCTAGGCTGGAGTGCAGTGGTGTAATCTTGGCTCACCACAGCCTCAATCTCCTGGGCTCAGGTGATCCTCCCACCTCAGCCTCTCAAATAACTGGGACCAGAGGTGTGCACCAACACACCTGGCTTTAAAAAAAAAAAAAAAATCTGATACAGTCAAGGTCTCCCTGTGTTGCCCAGGCTGGTCTCAAACTCCTAGGCTCAAGCAATCCTCCCACCTCAGCCTCTCAAAGTATTGGAATTAGAGTCATGAGCTACCATGCCCAGCCTTCAAATGAAGTTTTGATCCTTAATTATTGCTTATACCCAATTAGAAAGATGTCCAGAGAGTCAAGTTCTTGTATTTTGTTATATTTTGTCAGCTTTTTGGAATATATACTGTAACTTTCTGTTTTTTGTTCATAGAGAAAAATTAAGAAAACTGAGGAGTGGGCTGGTCAGAAAGTTATCTTGTAACTATTGATTAACAAGTTAGTTTCATTATTTTGTGGAGGATTAGACAAATGTCCAGAAACAGAAAGACAGACAGTAAAAAGAGTTACCTCTAACTTGTCCAAAGACATGTTACCCATTTGTAGTGACACTGATGGCAACTGGCAGAGAGGCAAGAAGGCCAAGTGTGCAAGGGCTCCAGATCACCACCCAGAGTAGTGCCACTTTAATGTTGGCTTTATTTACTTGTCATTCCAGATTCTATTTGAATACAAGCTTCCATAGGATGCTAACAAAAAATTGAAAATCACTGATCAAGAATATAATCTATGCTTAGAAGTGCTCCCCAAAAATTAAAAAGAATATAGCCTAAAACCAAGAAAAAAACCAACATGAAAATAAAATACACAGATCTATAGTAAAGATTTCTACAAATCATGTTGTAAGACCATTCCCAGACTATCAGAGATGGTTTCCCAGTTTTAGACACAGCTTGAGGAACTTGCTTGTCTGATTTCCAGTCCACAGCAAATGAGAGGTAGAAAATTTTTTAAAGAGTTCAAGTACACTGATAATAATAAAGGATAAATGAATATCCTATGGCTGAGGAAAAGCTGCTTTAAAAAAAAGACAAAAATCACACTCAACAAAAAGCAAAAGTAGTCTGGGGCCATTTCGTGAAAAACCAAGTAGCCTTACATACCTTAATACACTATAAAGGCATCTTTTATAGTATGTACAATAAATGATGTTTTTGTTTAATCATATTCCCAGACATTCACTTGGTGCCAGAAGTTGAGGGATATAATCAGTTTATGATGTTGACTATGAATCATCAGGAAAAGGTTAAATCATTGTCCATGTTCTCCATATAGAGTAATGAGAAGTAAGATGTGTTAGGAATAATCATATGCAAAAGTTTACAGGGATGGTGTTTTTAATTTTTGGATGCTTAAATGTTAATGTTCCAATTATTTGAAAAACCTACTGATATAAACTCCCTCATTCCGTAAAGATGCCAGTTAAATAAGGTGTTAGTGTATCTACATTGTTTCCTAGAAAGAAAAGAAAATACCTAGAACCTGCAGCTGAAAGCTTAACTTATATGTAGAGAAAAATAATCGTAAAATGGATTTGCAAACTTCTAAATTGTCAGATTAGTTTAATCATCTGTTATAGAGTCACAGATCTCATAAAGAGAGACAATACATTCCAGGCTTAGAAATAATATTATATAGCCGGGCGAGGTGGCGGGCGCCTGTAGTCCCAGCTACTCCGGAGGCTGAGGCAGGAGAATGGTGTGAACCCGGGAGGCGGAGCTTGCAGTGAGCTGAGATCCGGCCACTGCACTCCAGCCCGGGCAACAGAGTGAGACTCCGTCTCAACAACAACAACAACAACAACAACAACAACAAAAAAAGAAATAATATTATAATTTACCTAAAACTGTATTACTAACTCAAAATTTTTTATTACTATGAATTTCTCATAGCCGATTTGCTTGAGTGCCTCACTTATCATACATTCACTTGAAACACTATTTTTTAAATAAAATTTATATTTTAAGTAAATTACTGGAAATAAAAAAATTTTCTCAGCCATATCATGGGAAAAATCCAACCCCTCTATGCAGCTCTGTTATTACTCATGTATCTTTAGAGCTGACATTAGTAGAGATATGGTAGATCAAGTGTGAATTCAATTAGAGCATCAGAATCATGATCAAAAAAAAAAAAAATCCAGTTAGACTGAAGAGAATTTTCCACTCAGAATATATATGTGTGTATATATACATAGCTTGTATATATACAAGCTGTAAGAACAGCTTGGAATATATATGTTTGTGTGTGTGTGTGTTACATATATATATACACACCTATACCGGAATATGCATGTATATTTATATCTATATGTGTGTGTGTATATATGTATGTATCTTGACCTAGAAATATGGCTCTTGATTCAGTTTGATAAAATGTATTTAGCAGTTAAAACCAGGGGCCACACAATTTTATGCACAAGAAACAGCAGCGTTATCAGTGGCTTAGTGTTAAAGAGATAAAATAAATGATAGTTTCTTTGTACCAGTTCTGAGCTATGTATTTAATATTTTCGTCAACACCTCATTTGGTAGAATAAAAACATACTATGTTTAACGAGGCACACAATTTGGAGATAGAAAACTCAGTCTTTAAAGGAAATACTCATAAAACGGAGACATGCTCAAAAATAAGAAAGAATTGCAACAGAGTACATGTGGGGAAAGAAATAATCTATTTAACTTCAGGAGCACATGTGGAAGAAAAAAGAATCCAGAAATCAAACAAAATATAGTAGTGATTTTGCAGCTAGTAACTATAAGCTAAATATCCTGTTCGTCATTGTTTAGACCTTCATTGTATTGTCATGTCTGACATTGCACTCCACACTATACGAAATATATGGGAACATTCTTTTAAAGGGTTTAAGTAAAAGGAAAAAGGTTAAAGACTAAAATTAATTAGTCTTTAAATTGGTTTAAAGAATAAACTGAGTGTGGAGCAAGATTGCCAAATAGGCCCCTCCACCAATTGTCCTCCCAGCAGAAACACCAAATTTTAACAAATAACTACACATAAAACAGCACTGTCATAAGAACCAAAAATCAGATGGGTAATCACAGTACCTGGTTTTAACTTCATAATACTAAAAGAGGTACTGAAGAGGGTAGGAAAGACAGTCTTAAATTGCCGACACCACCCCTTCTCAATCCCGCAGCAGCCATTGGCGTGGAGAGAGAATCTGTGCACTTCGAGAGGGAGAGCACAGCAACTGGGAGATTTGGCACTGAACTCAGTACTTCCCTGTCAAAGCAGAGAGCAAAGCCATGCAGGGCTCAGCCAGCATCCACACACAGAAGGAGCATTTGGACTAGCCCTAGCCAGAGGGTAATTGTCCATCCCAGCGGTTGGAACTTGAGTTTTGGCAAACCTCACCACTGCGGGCTAAAGATCTCTGGGGTCCTAAATATACTTGAAAGGCAGTCTAGGCCACAGGACTGTAATTCCTAGGCAAGTCCTAGTGCTGAGGTGGGCTTAGAGACAGTGGACGAGGGCGGCACATGACCTAGGGAGACATCAGGTAGGGCAACAAAGGGAGTGCTCGTGCCATCCCTCTGACTCCTTCCTTCTGTTTGAGGAGAGGAGAGTAAAGAGGACTTCGTTTTACGTCTTGCATACCTGCTCAGCCACAGTAGGATAGGGTACTGGGCAGAGTCTTGAAGCCCCCATTCCTGGCCCTAGCTCCCAGATGACATTTCTAGACACAACCTGGGTCAGAAGGGAACCCACTGCCTTGAAGGGAAGGAGCCAGCCCTGCAGGATTCATCACCTGCAGACTAAGGAGCCCTTGGGTGATACTCTGAGATGTGCTGGCCTTAGGTGAGACCCAGCACATTCCCAGCTGTGGTAGCTACAGTGAAAGACTCCTTCTGCTTGAGAAAAGTAGAGGGAAAAATCAAGGGGACTCTATCTTGTACCATAGGTACCAGCTCAACCACAATGGGCTAGAACGCCAAGCAAGCTATTGGGGTCCCTCATTCCAGGCCTAGACTCTTGGACAGCTTTGGGCCAGACAAGTCTTGGATAGCCTTCTGGACTTGTCGTGGGCCAGAGGGGAGCCCACTGCCCTGCAGGGTGAGTTCCAGGGTTGGCAGCATTCACCACAGCTAACTGAAGAGCACTTGGGCTTTAGGTGAATATTGGCTGTGGCCTGGCAGAGCTCTCCATGGCCTGGTGGTGGTGGTGGTGGCAACTGGGAGAGGCTCCTCTGCCTATGGAAAAGGGAGGGAAGGACTTATCTTATGGTTTTAGGGCCAGCTTAACCTCAGTAAAATAGAATATCAGGTAGATTTCTAAGGTTTTTTACTCCAATCTCTAGCTCCCAGACAGCATCTCTGGATCCACCCAGGGCCTGGGGTAACTTGCTTCACTGAAGGAAAGGACAAAAACCTGGCTGGCTTCCCCACCTGCTAATTGTAAAGCCCTGGGGCCTTGAGTAAAGATAGGTGGTAGCCAGGTAATGATTACAGTGGGCCTTGAGTGAGAGCCAGTGCTGTACTTGGTCCAGATACAACCCAGTACAGTCCCGATGGTCGTGGCCACAGGATGTTTGCATCACTCCACTCCCAGATCCAAGTGGCTCAGCACAGGAGAGACTCCATTTGTTTGGGAGAAAATAAGGGAAGAGAACAAGAGTGTCTGTCTGATAATCCAGAGAATTCTTCCAGATCTTATCCAAGACCACCATGGCACTACCTCTATGAGTTTTCAAGAACCACAGTGTTGTTGGCCTTGGAACCCAATTCTCTTCCAATACATGGAAAACCTTACCAAGAAAAATGGGCACAAACATGCCCAAATTGCAAAGACTACAGTAAATTCTAACTCTTCAATGCTTAGCCACCAGTGACTATCCACAGGCATCAAGTTCATCCAGGAAAACACAACCTCACCAAACAAACTAAATAAGGCACCAGGGACCAGTCCTGGAGAAAGAGATATGCAACCTTTCAGACAGAATTCAAAATAACCATTTTGAGGAAACTCAGAAAAATTTAAGATAACACAGAAAACAAATTCAGAATTCTATCGTTTAAATATAAAAAAAGAGATTGAAATAATTAAAAAGAATGAAGCAGCAATTCTAGAGTTGAAAAATGGAGTTGACATAGTGAAGAATGCATCAATCTCTTAATAGCAGAATTAATCAAGCAGAAGAATTAGTGAGCTTGAAGACAGACTACTCAAAAATACACAGAGGAAACAAAAGAATAAAACACACATAAAAGATCTAGAAAACAGCCTCAAAAGGGCAAATCTAAGAGTTATTGGCCTTAAGGAGGAGATAGAGAAAGAGAGAGGGATAAAAAGTTTATTCAGAGGGATAATATCAGAGAACTTCCAAAATCTAGAAAAAGATACCAACATTCAAGCACAAGAAGATTTTAGAACAGGTTTAACCAAAAGAAGACTACCTCAAGGCATTTAATAATCAAGCTCCCAGAGGTCAAGGTGTAAAGAAAGGATCCTAAAAGCACCAAGAAAAAAGAAACAACATATAATGGAGCTCCAGTACATCTGGCAGCAGACTTTTCAGTGGAAATCTTAACAGTCTAGGAGAGAGTGGCATGACATATTTAAAGTGCTAAAGGAAAAAGAAAAAAAAGTTTTACCCTAGAACAGCATATCTGGTGAAAATATCCTTCAAGCACAAAGGAGAAATACAGACTGTCAGACAAACAAAAGCTGAGCAATTTTGTCAACACTACACCTGTCTGATAAGAAATGCTAAAGGGAATTATTCAATCAGAAGGAAAAGCATGTTAATGAGCAATAAGAAATTATATGAAGGTACAAAACTCACCGGTAATAGTAAACACACAAATACAGAATATTATAACATTGTAATTATGGTTTGTAAACTACTCTTAAGTAGAAAGACTAGTTGATGAACCAATCAAAAATAATAACTAGGATAACTTTTCAAAACATAAGACAATAAGACATAAGCAACAAAAAGTTTAAAAAGTCAGGGCATGAAGTGAAAGTGTTATTTTTTATTTTTTTGCCTATTTGTATATGCAATCAGTGTTAAGTTGTCAGCTTAATAATAATGGGTTATAAGATATTATTTGCAAGCCTCATGGTAACCTCAAATAAAAAAAACCATAACATATGCAAAAATAAAAAACAATAAATTAAAATATACTGACAGAGAAAACTACCTTCACTAAAGGAAGACAGGAATCAATGAAAGAAGAAAGAGAAGACCAGAAATCAAATAACAAAATGGCAGGAGCAAGTCCCTGCCTAATCAATAATGACATTAAATGTAAATGGACTAAAAACTCTCCTATCAAAAGGCATAGGGTAGCTGAGTGGATTAAAAAATCAAGACCCAATGATCTGTTGCCTACAAGAGACACACTTCACCTATAAAGATACACACAGACTGAAAATAAAGGGATGCAAAGAGATATCCCATCCCAGTGGAAACAAAAGAAGGGCAGGAGCAGCTGTAGTTATATCAGACAAAATAGATTTCAAGACAAAAACTGTAAGAAGAGACAAGGTCATTATATAATGATAAAGGGGTCAATTCAGTGAAAGGATATAATAATTATAAATATATATGCATCCAACACTGAAGCATCCAGATACATAAAGGAAATATTATTAGAGGTAAAGAGAAAGAGAGACCTCAATACAATAGTAGCTGGAGACATCAACATACCACTTTCAGCATTGGACAGATCTTTCAGACAGAAAATCAAACATCACACTTAGTCTATACTGTACAACAGTGAATTAATAGATATTTACAGAACATTTCATCAAATGGCTGTACAGTACACATTCCTCTCTGCACATAAATCATTCTCAAGGATAGACCATATGTTAGGCCACAAAATAAGTCTTATTCAAAAACTGAAATAATATTAAGCATCTTCTCTGACCACAATCAAATGAAACTACAGATAAATAACAAGAAGAATTTTGGAAACTATACAGACACATGGAAATTAAACAGTATGCTCCTGAATGACCAGTGAGTCAATGAAGAAATTAAGAACATTGAAAAATTTCTTGAAACAAACAATGGTGAAAACACAATATACGAAAACCTATAAGACACAGTGAAAGCAGTACTAAGAGAGAAGTTTATAGCACCTACACCAAAAAAGAAGAAAAACTTCAAATAACCTAATGATACATCCTAAAGAACTAGAAAAGCAAGAGTAAACAAACCCAAAATTAGTAGAAGAAAATAAATAATAAAAGACTAAATAAAATAATAAAAATCAGAGCAGAAATAAATAAATAAAATTGAAATGAAGGAAAGAATGCAGTCATCGAAATGAAAACTTGGTGTAAAAAAAGAGAAGACCCAAATAATATCAGAGATGGAAAGGTAAACATTACAGCCAATACCACTGAAATTCAAAGGATTATTAAGTGACTACTATGACCAACTAACTATGTGTCAGTAAATTAGAAAATCTACAGAAAATGGGGACATTTGTAGACATATACAACCTACCAAGATTGAACCAAGAAGAAATCCAAAACCTTAACAGACCAGTAACACATAACAAGATACAAGCCGAAATAAAGTTTTCCAGTAAAGAAAATCCTAGGACCTCATGGCTTCACTGCTTAGTTCTAGCAAACATTTAAAAAAGAGCTAATACCAGTCCTTCTCAAACTATTCCAAAAAAATAGAGGAGGGAAGACTTCCAAACTCATTCTATAAGGCCAGTATTATGATGATACCAAAACCAGAGAAAGATCGAAAAAAAAGAAAACCACAGGCCAGTATCTCTTATGAATATTGATTCAGAAATCCTCAACAAAATAATAGCAAACTAAATTCAACAATATGTTAAAACGATCACTCATCATAACCAAGTTGGATTTATTACAGGGATGCAAGGATGGCTCAACATATGTGAATAAGTCAGTGTGATACATTATATCATCAAAATGAAAGACAAAGACCATATGATCAAGTGATGCTGAAAAATTATTTGATAAAATTCAGTATTCCTTCATGATAAAAAATCCTTAAAAAACTAGATATAGAAGGAACATCTTACCTCAACATAATAAAAGTCTTACAAGATAGACCCCCAGCTAGTATCGTAGTGAATGAGGAAAAACAGCCTTTCCTGTAAGATGTCACACATGACAAGGATACCCATTTTCACCACTGTTATTCAACATGATACTGGAAGACCTAGCTAGAGTAATCAGACAAGAAAAAGAAATAAAGGGCATCCAAATTGGAAAAGAAGAAGTCAAATTATCTTTGTTTAATTTGTTGATCATAGATGATAGGATCTTATATTTTGGAAAACCTAAAGACTCCACCATAAAACAATTAGAACTGATAAATTCAGTAAAGTTGCAGGATACAAATCAACATACAAAAATCAGTAGCATTTGTTTTCTTTTTCTTTTTTTTTTTTTTCGAGTTGGGTTCTTGCTCTGTTGCCCAGGCTGAAGTGCAGTGACATGATACATCGGCTCACAAAAATCAGTAGCATTTCTATATGCCAACAGCAAACAGTCTGAAAAAGAAATTTTAAAAGTAATCCCATTTACAGTAGCCACAGATAAAATTAAATACCCAGGAATTAACCAAAGAAGTGAAAGATCTCTGCAATGAAAACTACAAAACATTGATGCAAGAAATTGAAGGGAACACACAAAAGTGGAAAGATATTCCATATTCGTGGATTGAAAGAATCAATATTGTTAAAATGTCCGTACTACCCAAAGTAATCTATAAATTCAATGCAATTCCTATTAAAATATTAATGACATTCCTCACAGAAATAGAAAAAACAATCCTAAAATTTATATGGAACCACAAAAGACCCAGAATAGCCAAAGCTATCCTGAGCAAAAAGAACAAAACTCAAGGATCACATTATCTGACTTCAAATTATACTACAAAACTATAGTGACCAAAACTGCTTGGTATTGACATAAAAATATACACGTAGATGAATGGAACAGAATAGAGAACCCAGAAACAAATCTGTATACCTACAGTGAACCCTTTTTCAACAAAAGTACCAAAAACATACATTGGGGAAAAGACAGTCTCTTTAATAAATGGTGCTGGGAAAACTGGATACCCATATGCGGAAATGAAACTAGACCCCTGTCTCTCACTATGTACAAAAGTCAAACCAAAAGGATTAAAGATTTAGATCTGAGACCTCAAACTATGAAACTACTATACGAAAACATTGGGGAAACTCTCCAGGACTTTGGTCTGCATAAAAATTTCTTAATACCCCACAAACACAGGCAACCAAAGCAAAAATGAACAAATGAGAACACATCAAGTTGAAAAGTTTCTGCACAGCAAAGGAAACAATCAGCAAAGTGAAAGACAACCCACAGAATGGGAGAAAATATACAAGAGATTAATAACCAGAAGGAACAACAACAACGAAAAAACTAATCTGGTCTTATTTTATTTTGCTTTTTTTTTATTTTTATTTTTTGAGACAGACTCTTGCTCTGTCACCCAGACAGGAGTGCAGTGGCCTGATCTCAGCTCACTGCAGCCCCTACCTCCCGGATTCAAGCAATTCTACCACCTCAGCCTCCCAGGTAGCTGGGATTACAGGTGTGAGCCACTGCGCCTGGCTAATTTTTTAAATATTTTTTAGTGGAGATGGGGTTTCATCATGTTGGCCAGGCTGTTCTTGAACTCCTGGTCTCAGGTGATCCACCTGCCTGAGCCTCCCAAAGTGCTAGAATTACAGGTGTGACCCACCACGCCTGTCCTAATAATCAGATTTTAAAATGGGCAAATGATTTGAATAGATCTTTCTCAAAAGAAGACATACAAATGGCAAACAAGTATATGAAAAGGTGGTCAACATCATTGATCATCAGAGAAATGCAAATCAAAACTACAATGATGTATCATCTTACCTCAGTGAAAATGGCTTGTATCCAAAAGGCAGGCAATAACAAATACTGGCGAGGATGTGGAAAAAAGGGACCCCTCATACACTGTTGTAGGAATGTAAATTAGTACAACCACTATGGAGAACAGTTTGGAGGTTTCTCAAACAACTAAAAATAGAGCTATCATATGATCCAACAATCCCACTACTGAGTATATACCCCAAAGGAAGGAAATCAGTATGTTAAAGGGATATACCTACACCCATATTTGTTGCAGCACTGTTCACAATAGCTAAGATTTGGAGGCAACCTAAGTGTCCATCAGCAAATGAATGGATAAAGAAAATGTGGTACTTACATACAATGGAGTACTATTCAGTCATTAAAAAGAATGAGATCTTATCATTTGCAACAACATAGATAAACCCTGGAGATCATTATGTTAAGTAAAATAAGCCAGGCACAGATAGATATATTTTGCATGTTCTCATTTATTTGTAGGTGCTAAAAATTAAAATAGTTGAACTCATGGAGACAGTGGGAGGATGGTGACCACTAGAGGCTGGGAAGGGTTGTGGGGGTGTGGGGAGAAGTGGGGATGGTTAATGGGTACGAAAAGTAGGTAGAATGACTGAGACTTAATATTTGATAGCACAACAGAGTGACTCTGGTCAATAATAATTTAATTGTACATTTTAAAATGAATACAAACTAAAAGGACAATTGGATTGCTTATAACACAAAGGATAAATGCTTGAGGGGATGGATACCCCATATATCATGATGTGATTATTACACATTGCATGCCTATATCAACATCTCATGTACCCCACAAATATATATACCTACTGTGTACCCACAAAAATTAAAAATTTTTGAGTTTAAAGAAAAAAAAACAGTGAGGAAAAATTAAAGTAGTGTATTCATTCTCTCATTTCATGAACACTTACTGAGCACACAGTGTATGTAAGACACTGGATGAAAGACGTAGTACTTGCCTACAAGAAGTTTATAGTCTCAGTGGAAGAGATAGATAAGAACAGAACGTATGTGTTGTACCACAGTAGTAGAAAAGAGGAGCACCTAACCCTACTTGAGAAGTCAGGGGAGGTTTCCTTAAGAAGGTGAACTGAGTCTTAAAGGTTGGGGGTTTTCATTTTCCTGCAAGATTACAGACTAATAATAATCTCAAAATTCTCCCACCACAAAACACTCAGAAATGCAGAATAAAATATAATAAGCACCCCTTTGAATGCATAGACAAGCTTACAAAAAAAGCAACTCAACTTTCCAAGGGCCAAAATAAGCATAGCTAAAAACAAAATAGGAAGCTTTAAAATAGTTTTTTAAATAAACAAAGCTTTAAAAATAAAGTGGTAAGTTTAAACCAACACTGGGCTGCTCTGAAAGGATTTGGCAGTCTCAATATCTCTGGGGTAGAGATCTCAAATAATACCAACTACCCTCAGAGTAGACTGAAAAATTCTACCCAGTAACAGAGAATTGGCATAGAGAGTTTCTCTTAGCCTGTGCTCCAAGTCCGGACTTAGGGGTGGCAGTGAAGGTGGGTTTACTCTTTTTAAATTTGCACTTCTTAAGTTTTCAAAAATCCCCAAGCTAAGAAATCAACTAAGTGATTTCAAGCTGATAATGTATCTAGGATGCTTGACAGAAACAAAAGCAAAATCATTCTGGAGGGACAGAACCTCAATCTAGGGAGCACAGCACAGATTTTTTTCAAAGATAAAACTCCACTTAAAATAAACTCATAGTACAGAATCGAAAAGCATATAGGAAGCAATAAGTAGGTGTCAGCCAGCACAACAAACATCACTCTGCTTGCCCTCCCTGAACTCAAGTAAAAGAAATATAGGGACCATAAAATAAGTCAATTTAAAATGCTCAGATATATCAAAGAGGAATTTTTTAAACATGAGAAAAGAGCAAGATTTTATCTTTAAAATGTTGAGGGACAGTTTCCAGGTAGAGCAAGGAGCATTCACAGCTATGGGAGTC
Source organism: Rhinopithecus roxellana (assembly GCF_007565055.1). Classification (NCBI taxonomy): domain Eukaryota; kingdom Metazoa; phylum Chordata; class Mammalia; order Primates; family Cercopithecidae; genus Rhinopithecus; species Rhinopithecus roxellana. The sequence continues at coordinate 130,297,866 of NC_044556.1, read as the reverse complement.
CAGTAAATTCTTTCTTTCTTTCTTTCTTTCTTTCTCTCTCTCTCTCTCTCTCTTTCTTTCTTTCTCTTTCTTTCTTTCTTTTCTTTCTTTCTTTTCTTTCTTTTTCCTTTCTTTCTTTTTCTTTCTTTCTTTCCTTCTTTCTTTCTTTCTTTCCTTCTTTCTTTCTTTCTTTCCTTCTTTCTTTCTTTCTGTCTCTCTCTCTCTCTCCTGTTTTTTTCTTTTCTTTTCTTTCTTTCTTTCTTTTCTTTCTTTCTTTCTTTTTGGAGATGGAGTCTCACTCTGTCACCCAGACTGGAGTGCAGTGGCGCTATCTCAACTCACTGCAACCTCCACCTCCCAAGTTCAAGTAATTCTTCTGCCTCAGCCTCCCGAGTGCCTGGGACTACGGCGCATGCCACCACGCCTGGCTAATTTTTTTGTATTTTAGTAGAGACAGGGTTTCACCATGTTGCCCAGGCTGCTCTGGAACTGCTGAGCTCAGGCAATCCGCCCACCTTGGCCTCCCAAAGTGCCAGGATTACAGGCATGAGCCACCACTCCAGGCCCCAGATAAGTATTCTTACAGGAATTGGCAGTCACAAAATTGGGTAGAGAAGGTATTGGGAGATAGATGAGCAGGGCGTCGTTCATAAAATGCCTTGCATTCTAGGTTAGTCAGGACTCTTGTTTACAAGTGACAAAAAGATCATATTTGTCTAGGGAGTATTTTGCTGTTATTGGCTTACCTAACCAAAAAAAATATTGTTGAAATGACAAGAACCAGAGACCCTCGTTCTCTCTCCATGTCTCACCACTACTTTTTTCTTTGTGAATACTTATTCCCTTCTACAGCAGACTGATTTTTGCCCAAAAATAGAGAACATTGCCACTTGTAGTTTTTGGCTCATACCCTTTTCTAATTGTCTTTCTTTTTTATTGTGGTAAAATATATGTGGAATTTACCATTTTAACCATTTTTACCTGTACTGTTAAGTGGCATTAAGTACATTCACATTATTATGCAGTTATCACCACTATTCATCTCCAGAACTTTTCCACCATCCCAAACTGAAACTCTGTACCCGTTAGACAAGAACTCCCCATGCTTCCCTCCTCCCTGCCTCTGGTAACCACTATTCTATTTCATGTTCCTGTGAATTTGACTCCTCTAGGTATCTCATATAAATGGAATCACACAATATTTGTCCTTCCGTGTCTAGCTTCTTTGACCACACTCTCTTTTAAAAAATTGACACATAATAATTGTACATATTTACAGGGTTGCACCCTTTACTTTTGATCAGAGAGGAAAGAACCTTCTGTGTGCACACATTTCTATCTTATAGCTCCATTTTGAAAAATTTTGAAAGAAAACTAATTGGCTTGACTTGAGTAACTTGCATACTTTCAGACAAGGAAGATGACCAGTGCTGTGATTTGCCCATTTGGGGTTGCATGACCACCTTAGTATCTTCCACAGTTCTCTGTGTAAACATACCTTCTTATAGGGTCCTCTGTCCTTTCTGCCTAAAATAGCACCCCACATCAGTCTAGTCTCTTACTCTGTTTTGATTGTTTTCCAGTGTACTCATCACTTCCTAGTGTTAAATATATTTATTTGCTTATTGATTCCCTAGCCACTACAACATAAGATTTATAACATTAGAGACCTTCTCTGTCTCATTCATCTCGTTGTTTCCAGTGCCTAGAACAGTGACTGGAACATAATTGGAGCTCAGTAACTATTTTTAATTAATTGAGGTAGAGAAATTGAGGTAGAGATATAGATTTAGTATTCACTAGTAAATGTGATTAAAAGAAATTAATTATGCTTTCTTCCATCTGCATAGTGAAGATGAAGAATTAGAAATTGAAAGAAAATGAACTTTGAGTATATATGAACACAGTGATTAAACATGAAAGTTATGCACAAATAGTGAAAGAACTATGCTCTCTAAAGATATATAATTGTGGAAAATACAACCTTGCATGATGGATGCCTAAGTAGAATCCTGAAATTGCAGTAGATTAAGCTCTTTCTGAAATTGCATCCTAATGCAGGACATTCACATTTAAACTATAAATGTGAACGTATAAACTCATCAGGTGTTTGCATGTGTGTGTGTGCGTGCACGCGCACACACACACTTTTATTGATTAACATTGGAAACTGACAAATATAGATATGAGTCTTAAGCCATAATGGTCAGTACTGTTCTTTCGAAATTACCCTTAGCTTTCCCAATCAAGACCACATTCTCTGGAGCAGAACTTCACATTGTCAGGCTGCCCTGTATAAGAATCGCTCAGATACTATTCACGATAGCTGCCTTAGCTCTCTTCCCCTACCTGTCCTTAATCTCAAGGGCAGGGCAAGTCAAAGAGGAGCAAGATAAAGGTTGTATCTAAAAAGACAAGAAAAAAAGTAGGCAAAAATGATCTCCTGTGCTTTCTGACTTTTTCATGCTGCTTTCCATCTTTTACTTTTCTTAGAGTTTATTATCTTTATGTTGCTTCCTGAACATCCCAAACTTAGCCATAGTTGCACCTTAGCCAAGTGTACCCTACCCCGACTCCCTGCCAAAATTACTTCTTTATATCTCCTCTCACCCATGTAATAAGCACCTTACCTCCAAATACAATCAGAACTTCATTCCACAGTAGGAAAAAAACCACATTGCCTCAAGGTTGTCCCCCTGCCATGACTTTTTTCTTACTACCTATCTGAACCATAAAATAAGTTCTCTATGGCAGCTTCTTGCTTTTCTTTCTAGGAGATTAATAGGGAGACCCATTACCAAAAAGTTCCAGAACCAACCTCCACCCCTACATTCAGCTGTTAGGAAGTGGGAAAAGCAGATATGGGTACCCAAGAATAGTTTGGTTGGCATAATGTCACCCTTTCCAAGTTATTCAGATTAACAGTTTCACATTTATTCTTGATTACCAGGGGCATGATGGCCATGCATACTACAAAGTGCTTATGAAGTTAATTACTAAATTCTGCTTTTCACTTGTGTACTTTATTTGTTGCTCATGTAATGTGATTAGCTGCTCTCAATTTAAGAGGTGGCTTGCTAAAAAGTACTCAACTGCGCTACAATTATAGCATATATATATAGAGTATATATGGTTTTCTTGGTTTTAAAGGAAAATAATTAACTGAAATGTTGGAATTTCCTAAGTATTCTATGGCAACTTTTGGCTTTCTTAACAACTTCTGGGACTTTGTATGCTTTGAAATCACATTACTTTATGATATTTGATCTGGTTAGGAAACCTAATGTTATTAGCCTAGAATTTGTGAGTCTTTGAAAAGGGATAAAAGGCTATCCACTGTAAATCACAGACTCGCTAGATAGATTTGGGGACAAGCTTAGGAAAAAAAAAAAGATCATAATACTGGCCAAGATAAATGAGACATAGTGTCAATTTTTCTGCCATGAACTAGGTAACCAAACTACCTCACTTTAAGAATTCCCCTTTGGATTATTACCTGCAGATATCTGGAGTAACTGGTTATCCTGTTACTCCATTGTAGCTGCTACAGTGCACGAGTTATCATTCTTTATTCTTCAGGATCGTGGGCTTGGTCAAAAGTGACTGTGAAGCTCAGATAACTGACTTCTTTTCCTAAGTCCGATAAACCTATGGAATTTTGGCATATCAGATAAATTTGCTGCAGTTTATGTACTTTCATACTTTTGCAATTACTTAGACTTCTAAAATGTATTATTTGTTTCTTTTATAGGACAATGAAGGCCAAACAGCTCTACATTATGGTAAGAAATTTCTAAATTATTATGTAATCATATTTGAACATCTTCTCTATTTATTTCAACTTTGTTCATTCCTATGTAGTGCTTAGATAAGTACCTGGCAGCTAGCAGAGATACAATAACTTTTTGTTTGAAAAATGTATTAGGCCGCACGCAGTGGCTCACACCTGTAGTCCCAGCACATTGGGAGGCTGAGGCAGGCAGATCACTTGAGGTCGGGAGTTCAAGACCAGCCTGGCCAACATGCTGAAACCCTGTCTCTACTAAAAATACAAAAATTAGCCAGGCCTGGTGGCGGGCGCCTGTAATCCCAGCTACTTAGGAGGCTGAGGTGGGAGAATCGCTTGAACCTGGGAGGGGGAGGTTGCAGTGAACTGAGATCGCACCACTGCACTCCAGCCTGGGTGACAGAGTGAGACTCCATCTCAAAAACAAAACAAAACAAAAAAAAAAAGTATTAATAACTTAGTAAGTTGAAGATATATTAAAATTCTTATGGTCACATTTATAATAAATTGTTTCTATACTAGCAACAGAAATGGAGACCCCTCCAGCCCCACTTTGAAAATTCATTATTTCATTCTTAGTTCTATTCATGAGTGACAAGAAAGATGTTAATCATTGTCACTATAGAATCTAGCATTTCTCCTACAAGAAATATTTTCTTGATCTAATTGAAGAAAAAGAAATTTGATTTTTTAACTAATTTCTCCTACTAACTGATTAACTTAAGTAATCTGTAAAATAGAAAAAAATCTGTAAGATGGAAATAATATGTCTCTTAGAGAGCTGCTTGGTAAATTCAGTGAGATAAAAGATATTACAGTATTTTGTAAAATGTAAAGTCCTAGTAAATATAATTTAAAGATTCTGCGTAGATTGGGCGCAGTGGTGCACGTCTGTAGTTCCCGCTACTCAGGAGGCTGAGGCAGGAGGATCACTCAAATCCAGGAGTTTGAGGCCAGCCTGAGCAACACAGACCCCGTCTCCAAAAAAAAAGATTCTATTTGGGTGTGAATATGGCTGAATGAAAGACAGCCATCAGTATTTAAACCAGATTACGGATCAACCTTTTGGGAGGGAATACATTTGTCAGTCTTGGCAGTCTTAGACTGCCGTTCAGTATCAAGTGGCTCAGATGACCCTGGACACTTTTGTCTGCTGCTTTGGACTTTAAATTTGCACTTAAGTGTTCAAAAATCCCAAGCTAAAAAGTCAACTAAGGTATTTCAAGCTGATAGTGTCTCTGAGATGCTTGGTGGAAACAAAAGCAAAATCATTCTGGAGGGATGATTCTGGAGAAACCTCGCTGTGCTATCTAGGAGTCTTAACCTATTGGACTAACTATTATACTACCTATATATGTCAGCCTAATAATTGAGGTTGAAATGTCTGTCACCAACTACCAGCCTCAACTCACTTATGAGTTTATCTAGCATAACCTGTTTACCAAAACCAGGAGGAGAAAGGAAAATTGTGAGTCAATCTCACTTTTGAGCATAGATGCAAAAATCCTAAATAAAATATTAGCAAATGAAATCCATCAATATATTTTTAAAAGAAAGAAAGATATGTGCTGACCAAGTTGAGTTCATCCCAGGAATTCAAGGATGACTTAACATTTAAAAAATCTATTAATGTAACCTTCCACATCAAATTAGGTAAAAAACCATATGATCAAATGAAATGCAGAAAAAAGCATTTGAGGATGTTCAACACTCATTTTAAGAGCGGTAGAGAAAAGTAGTTAAGACTGCTCATAAGTCAGACTTCTGGGTTCAAATTCTAGTTCTACCCCTGACCTTGGACAAAATACTTAACTTACCCTGTACCTCAGTTTACTCATGATGAAATAGGGATAGTAACCTCAGAGATTTGTTAGAATGAGTTAATCTGTGTAAAGTGTTCAGAACAACGTCTGACACATACTCTGACATATACTCAATAAATGTTAGTTAATTATTTTTATGATAAAAGCTCTTAAACTAGGGATAGAAGGAGACTTCTATGGCCTGATTTACTTATCAAAAACCCAGAGCAAGCATTATTATTAAAGATGGGATGTGTGAAGCATTTTCTTTAAAATCCAAAACAAGAAAAAATGCGTACCATAACTGTTTCTCTTCAATACTGTATTAGAATTGCAGATAACACAAAATGAAGAACAAAATAAATAAAAGGTACATGAGATGGATAAAACAAAATCATCATCATTCTCAAGCAATACAGTTACCTACATAGAAATCCAAGAAACTCTACAAATTATAAAAACTATGCAATTTAGCAAGGATGCTGAATGCATTAGTTTTTTAAGTTCAGTCTTAAACATTAGTGTAAAAAGGTAAAAATATTTTTAAACATTTTTCCAATATTATTTACAGTAGCAACAAAATCCTAGGACTCAACCTAACAAAAGGTATGTAAAACCTTCATAGAAAAAAATACAATTTTTAAAAGACATTTTTAAAAGACCTAAGCAGAAGGAGAAATAACCCATGTTAATGAATGGGAAGACTTGATTTCATAAAGATCATTTCTGCCAAGTCAAACTACAAATACAGAGAATTTTCATAAGAATTCCAGCAGATGCTTTGTGGAGTTTAACAAACTTGCTCTAAAATTCAAATGGAAGATAAAGGAGCCAGGAATAGCTAAGGCAATTTGAAGAAAAGCAAGAAAGAAAGACTCGTTCTTCCAAATATCAAGATGTTATTTTACAGCTATGATAATGAAGGCAGAGACTGACTTCCAACATGACAATGTGAGAAGCTGCACTGATAAGCTCCCTTGTCAAACTGGTAAAAATTATTTGTGGAACTATAGACATTTAATAGCTTCTGGGTACTAAGGACAAAAAGCAAATGAAGAGACATCTATTCAAGAAAATCTACAAAAATTTGGTAGGAAGAAAAACTTTGTGGTATTTGAACCAAGATCACTCCCTCCTTTCTCTCTTCCCAGCTCAGTGATGTGGAGACTCCACTCCACAATGCCAGGAACACAGAGCTCCCTCTCCTCCCAGCTCCTAGTCAGAGGACTTTCTTCCTGGGAGAAGCAAGACAAACATTTTCCACCTTGCCTCCAGCTACCTTTTGCTAAGGCTGTCCTGGGCAAATATGGTCCCAACTACTTGGGAGGCTGAGGCAGGAAAATCATTTGAATACAGGAGTTGGAGGCTGCAGTGAGTCATGATTATGCCACTGCACTCCAACCTGCTTGACAGAATAAGACCCTATCTCAAAAAAAAAAAAAATTAAGAGTAAAAAAGAAAGAACTATGAATCGTGTGAGATTGTATTTTGCTTACAAGCTAGCAAGTTAGCCTGACTGTTTCATGGTTGCTGGCAAAAGGCACAAAACTTTTGAATCAGAGACAAAAGACTTTATTATCCATGGCACAGCAAGCAGCATAAGCTTCATGTTTTTGTCATTTCCTCTTGCCTCCAAAGTCCCACCAAAGCGACGCAGAGAGGTCCACGTAGATACTGCATTCACCGTGTCATGGCTTAGGAATCGTGATCTTAGGGAACTCCAATCTTTTATAATGGGCTGCAAGCAAACCTTTGCTCAGGAGGAGGTATTATGTTTATTATTCTGGTTGGTAAACAAACCTGCCCTCTCTTCTGGAAACACTATCTCTGTTGTCAAATCTGTTCATTACACAAACATCCTTGAAATTTAGTCTAGAACAAAAGCTGTCTTATGTCTTCTGCACATCTTATGTACCTTTGTACCTTATGTACCTTTGTACATAAGACGTGCAGAAATGTGAGAGACCCGTCAAGAATTGTCTCCCAACAATAATTAATTGGGGAATGCAGATTAAAACATTTAGATACAACTTCATACTGATCAGACTGGCAACATGTAAATGTCTACAAGTATTAATATTAGGCTATAAAACAACAGGAATTCTCATACATTGCTGATAAAAGTGTCAACTGTTATAGCCATTTTGAGATCAGTTTAGTAAGATTTAGTAAAGTTGAAGGTACACATACTCTACAACCCAGTAATTCTAGTTGTAGACATATACCAGAGAAAAACTCCTGAACATGTGTATAATGAAACATGATGTAGAACATTGATTGCAGCATATTTGTAGTAGTCAACAACTGGTTTTATTAGCCTCTATTCCTCTACATGCCATGCTTGCAATATTTGTTAATTGAAATTGCACATATATACATATATGCATATATAAATACATATTTTATGGTATCAAATGCCTTTGAAAGAACCATTAAAATGAGCATATAAAATAGTAAAATAATAAACTATTTAATCTGTAAGCTCCTGTCTATAAATAGCCCTGTAGTAGGGTTTGTTTGTTTGTTTGTGAGTCAGTGTCTCACTCTTGTCACCCAGGCTAGAGTGTAATGGCGCAATCATGGCTCACTGCAGCCTTGAACTCCTGGGCTTGAGCTATCCTCTCACCTCAGCCTCCCAAGCAGCTGGGACTACAGGCACGCACCACCACACCTGGCTAAGTTATTTTATTTTTGTTGAGACAGGATCTAGCCCAGGCTGGTCTCAAACTCTTGGCCTCCACCAATTTTCCTATGTCAGCCTCCCAAAGCATACGTAGTAGTTACTGTTTTTTATAAATGAGGCAACCTAAAATCAAAGAGATTAACAAGCTTGCCTAAGGGAACTGGAAATTGAAACCTGTGTGTCTGTACTTACTAGGAAAAGACAAAAATTAATGCTTTCCCATACCTCCTTCCACAGCATTCACATCACTTACTCCTCAAACGTATTTATTTAGTATTTCTGTCATAGGACTCCTCTTGTATTATCAAGAGCTGTGCTAAACCCTAATTTTCCACCCAGAAGAAATTTTTCTCAGCCATCCCCACAGCTGTGATTGCAATCTGGGATAACCAGGCTTAAGTCAAGTAACCGGAGAGTCAAAAAAGAGGGAAAATAAACTCTTCACACACTGGTTGTGAGGTCTTTAGCACAAAATTTTTCCTGATGCCTTGCTTCGAGAGGCCAGCCTTCTTTTACTCTAAAATATTTGCCCTACAGTCTAGAGTTCACTGCTCTGTTTATAAAAACAACCACTGCCAATGCACAGTGTATATAGTGTGCTGCCATGAATATATCTATACATACTTGCTAGTAAATATATATCTCTGGGAAGATACATAAAAAGCTAATAATGTTAATTGCCTTGGGGAAGAGGAGCTGTGGGGCTAGAATACAAGAATAAGATGAAAACCTATTTCTGTAAGCCCTTTTATAGCTTCTGTATTGGACCTATATGCATATATCATCTGTTCAAAAATTAAATTATTTTAAATTTAAGTATCATAGGTTCTATTAGTACTATGAATATGATACACCTTCTTAATTATATTTCATTCATTCAACAAATATTTGAATGCCTACTATTTGCTGGATAAAATACATCAAACATTCTTTTTAAGATAAGAGATGTCCCCAGATTCCTTTACTTCCCACCCAATAAAGAACCCAGTATCTATAGCGGTAAATGGGTGAGCAAACACTATATCTGGGAGAACTCTGGGCTTGGATTTCAATGCCAATGCAACCTGGAAATAAGGCCTCTTGAACTAGAAGTAATCAGGACTCAAAACTGAGATCCTGCACATGAGCCAGGACCTTCAAAAGGCTATATATATCCTTGGTTTAAAAGAGGAGGCAAAGAGGTAGAGATTAGAACAAGTTGGCCTATTGGTAAAAAAGAAGACAGAGAAGCTTCTCTGCTTCAGACTAGCATTTGGGTGGAAACAAAAGCCCTATAAGTTTGGGGTGCACATTTATATTCTGATTATTTCAGGAATCCTCAAGTCAAGAAATTAACATAAGTGTACCGGGCTGGCGAATGCTAAACTTCTCTTGAGAAACACATCAACCTATACAGTACAAAGTTCCTCCAGAATGAAGCCCCACTGATAATAAGTTCACAATCCAAAATTACAAAATACACTTGAGTGAATGTCAGCAGACACAGTAAACTATAGTAATAGACTTTGAGAAACTTCAGTAAAAGTTGGATAAAAATGATCAGAATAAGTCTGTATAAAATGAAGGAATCAAAAACACAAGAACAAGACATTCCAAAAAAGAACAGGCAGATTTGAAAGAGAACCAGGCCGGGCGCGGTGGCTCAAGCCTGTAATCCCAGCACTTTGGGAGGCCGAGACGGGCGGATCACAAGGTCAGGAGATCGAGACCATCCTGGCTAACACAGTGAAACCCCGTCTCTACTAAAAATACAAAAACTAGCCGGGCGAGGTGGCGGGCTCCTGTAGTCCCAGCTACTCGGGAGGCTGAGGCAGGAGAATGGCGTAAACCCGAGAGGCGGAGCTTGCAGTGAGCTGAGATCCGGCCACTGCACTCCAGTCCGGGTGACAGAGCGAGACTCCGCCTCAAAAAAAAAAAACAAAAAAAACAAACAAAAAAAAAACAAAAAACAAAAAAAAGAAAGAGAACCAAATAGAACTATGTAAATTAAAAAAAAAAAAAAAACAAATTTTACAATGGATAGGTTAAAGTGAAGAATTGACACAAGTTAAAAAAAAAAAATTGGTGAAAAGATTTGTCTAAAGAAATTGCCAAAAAGACAGCACAGAAAGGTAAAGAAATTATAAATGTAAAGAGACATTAAGAGTGGAACAAGAAAGTTCAGCATTTATTTATCTTAATTTGTTTTTTGAGACAGAGTCTAGCTCTGTCACCCAGGCTGGAGTGCAGTGGTGTGATCTCGACTCACTGCCCCCTCCGCCTCCTGGGTTCAAGTGATTCTCCTGCCTCGCCCTCCAGAGTAGCTGGGACTACAGGCATGTGCCACCACACCCAGCTAGTTTTTGTGTTTTTAGTAGAGACAGGGTTTCACCATGTTGAACAGGCTGGTCTCAAACTCCCGGCCTCAAATGATCAGCCTGACTTGACCTCCCAAAGTGCTCACATTACAGGCATGAGCCACTGTACCTAGCCTAATTTTTTTATTTTTAATTTTTGTGGATGCATAGTAGATACATATTTATGGAGTACATGAGATACTTTGATACAGGGATCCAATGTGTAATAATCACATCATGGTAAATGGAGTATCTATTCTACTATTCCCTCAAGCATTTATCCTTTGTGTTACAAACAATCTTTTAGTTATTTTGAAGTATACAATTAAATTATTATTGACTATAGTCATCCTGTTGTGCTGTCAAATACTGGGTCTTTTTCTTTGTAAAAATTTTTTTTGGGCCGGGCGCGGTGGCTCAAGCCTGTAATCCCAGCACTTTGGGAGGCCGAGGCGGGCGGATCACAAGGTCAGGAGATCGAGACCATCCTGGCTAACATGGTGAAACCCCGTCTCTACTAAAAAATACAAAAAACTAGCCGGGCGAGGTGGCGGGCGTCTGTAGTCCCAGCTGCTCGGGAGGCTGAGGCAGGAGAATGGCGTGAACCTGGGACACGGAGCTTGCAGTGAGCCAGGATCCAGCCACTACACTCCAGCCTGAGCGACAGAGTGAGACTCCGTCTCAAAAAAAAAAAAAAAAAAATTTTGTACCCATTAACCATCCCCATGTCCACCCCCATGTCCCTACAACCCTTCCCAGCCTCTCGTAACCGTCCCTCCACTCTCTATCTTCGTAGCTTCCATTTTTATTTTTAGCCCCCACAAATAAGTGAGAATATGTGAAGTTTGCCCTTCTCTGCCTGGCTTATTTCACTTAACATAATGACCTTCAGTTCATCCATGTTGTTGCAGATGACAGAATCTCACTCTTTTTTATGGCTGAATGTCCTCCATTGTGCATATACACCACATTTTCTTTATCCATTCATCTGTTGATGGACACTTAGGTTGCTTCCAAATCTTGGCTATCGTGAATAGTGCTGCAACAAACGTGGCAGTGCAGATATCTCTTTGATATGCTGATTTCCTTTCTTTTGGGTACATACCCAGGATTGGGATTGCTGGATCGTATAGTAGCTCTATTTTCAGTTTTTTGAGGAAGCTCCAAACTGTTCGCCATAGTGATTGTACTAATGTACATTCCCACCAATAGTGTACGAGGGCTCCCTTTTCTCCACATCCTCACCAGCATTTGTTATTGCTTGTCTTTTGGATAACAGCCAAGTTCAGTATTTTTAATAGGAGTTCCAGAAGGAGAGATTGGGAAAAATTAATATTTGATGATATATTTACTAATAATTCCTAGAATTGATTTAAACATTGGGATCTTCAGATTCAGGAATTATGAGCTCTGGTTAGTAATCATCTGTGATATTCATTTGGTGGAATACTGTACAGCAATGAGAATGAGCTACATCTACACGCAATAACAGAAATGAATCTTACGCATGCTATTGAGCTGAGATGCCAGACACAAAACAGTACATATGGTATGGTTTCCATTTATATAAAGGTCACAAATGGGAAAAACTTATCTCTAGCATTAGTAAAGGGGATAATGATTACCTTGGATGAAGTAAGCAGGTAACAGGCAACTAGAAAGGGTTAACAGGGCAGGGGTGCTTTTGAGAGTCTAATAATGATCGGATTGTTGATATGTGCTAGTTACATGGATAAATTTCCTTAAAAAAATTTATATACAGTTGATCCTTGAACAACATAGGTGTGAACTGTGTGGATCCACTTATATGCAGGGTTTTTTTTTTATATAAATATATTGGAAAATATTTCAGAGATTTGTGACAACTTGAAAAAAACTCAATTTTGCATCCTAGAAATATCAAAAAAATTAAAGAAAAGTTACTTACTTACGTGATGAATGCATAAAATATATGTAGATACTAGTCTATTTCATTTAACATCATAAAATATACACAAATATATTATGAAAAGTTAAAATTTATCAAAACTTACACACATAAACACAGACTATTCATGGCACCATTCAAAGTTGAGACAAATGTAAATGAATCTAAAGATGCAATATTAAATCATAACTGCATAAAATTAACTAGTATATACTGTTCTACTGTAATAATTTTGTGTACGCCTCCTGTTGCTATTACAGTGAGCTCAAGTGTTGCCAGTCTGTGCTTTAAGTGCCAGAATGATGCTGGTCATCTCTACGTGAGCAGTTTGTCTCTCCAGTAAATTGTGTATCACAGTAAAAAAGTGATCTTGCAGTTCTTGTGTATTTTTGTGTGTTAGTAACTACCATAAACCTTGAATAACACAAGGGGGCCTATACAAAATGCCACTAGTGATGTTGAAAGTGTTCCCGAGAAGGGAAGTATGACATTACAAGAAAAAGTTAAGTTGCTTGATATGTACCATAACTTGAGTTCTGCCACCGCAGTTGCCACCATTTCAGACAGATGATTCATCTTGGAAACAGGCAACATAAACATACAGCATCAATAAATACAGTACAGGTACTATACATGTATTTTATGATTTTCCTAATAACATTTTCTTTTCTATGGCTTATTATATTATTAAGAAGACATATAACATACAAAATATGTGTTAATTGACAGTTTCTGTTACTGGTAAGGCTTCTAGTTCAGCTATAGAATATTAGTAGTTACGTTTTTGGAGAGTCAGCAGTTATATGTGGCTTTTCTAATTCATGTGGAGTTGGCACGCCTAACCCCCATGTTGTTCAAGGCTCAACTGTATGTGATTTTGGTACTCTTCTGTGTACATTTTATACTCTTTAAAAAGTATACAGACACCAAGAAAGTCTAAACCTAGGCAGTTGTACAGTAGCGATGTTATTGTTTCTGTGTAAAGTCTCATTTAGCTTTTTCTACAAATGTTTGAGCTAGGTACTGCCTTCCCCCATTTTTAGATGAAAAACTGCAGTTCAGAGATGTTACCTTGACATGGTAATCCAAACTGTAGTTAGCAGAGCCAAGACACTTGTACAGGTCTTCTGATTCTACATCCAGACCTCTTTTCACAGTTCCATAAATACAGTCCTGCTGTCTTTTTAAGGAAGACATTATTTTGTGGAAGATAATCTTTTATACAAATGAAATTAAAGAAAATCTTTTCTTGTTGGTTACCTTGGTCAGTGATTCAAGGCTAATTTTCAAGACTGTATTTGGGAGTAAATGTATATCAATATTTCTGTCTATCTGTGTACTTTTATCTTTTTATTTCTGTTCACTAAGAGTTTATACATTAATAAAAATCATCCCTGATTCAGAAATCTTGCCTAAAATTCATCTAGAACTTCTGTTTCTCTCAGGTTATTTTAATCATCATGGAAAGAACAAAACAAATGCCATATACGTTAAAATCAAGATAATCAAATACTAAATATCCCTAAAAGTTCTGGCATTACAAATATATAAAATTAAAATATTCTGACAATTCAGGAATGTTTAATAAAAATTACTATTTTAAGTTTAATTCATAATCACTTATAGGAGTGGGTTATTTTTAATTTATAATTTTTCACTAGGTCACTGGATTCTTGCCAGTTTTTAAGGTAGTCAAAACAGTCTTGCATGTAATAATAATAATAATAATAACCATTTATTAAGCACCTATTATATGCCAGAGAATCTGCTGGGCATATTTGTTATTCATTTAATCACTTAATATTATTTAACGCTTTTTATTTAGTGGGCAGTGAGTTACTATTTGTTGATTTTATTTTATTTCAGGACTCTTAACCTACTCTTGGAACTTTCATAAAACTATAAGTATCGTTAAATCCAGAGAGTGCAGACAGTGTTGGGGATGTCTTTGGGGACTTAGCTATTATTTTTTATGAATTATGGTTGGGCTTGACAGCTGTCCTTGTGTTGACAGCTCTTCTGATTATAGCAGTTGTCAAACTCCATCCTTAAGCAGGTTGTAAATCCTGGCTTCTTCCGATTAAAACTGGGTCAGATCCAATCGCAGGTTAACTAGAGGCCAGTATTCTACTACTGTACGTCCTTACTAGTTCATTCTAAATGGGCTTTGTGTGGCAGCATACTAAAACCCTTATATGCCTGTATTTTACTTGGGTTATTTTGAACCTTCAGATATTGGTCCTCCTGCTATTTTGTGATTAAACATGGTCCTTGCTGAAGAGTATATTGGTATAAGTGTGGTCTTCCTTATAAATGGCCTGTTAGCCTTCCCCCTCCTCTTCCTCCACTGGGAATACTAATATCATTGCATCTGTGTCTCCCAGGGGAAATCAAGGCTTTTCCTTGCACGTGCAGTCATGTGATTTCAGAGTGGGCAGGCTTTGTATCCTCATGAGCCCTTGGTCTTCCACGCAAAGCACCATCTGTTCTGTTACCTCCACACTGTTACAGGGCAGTGGGAGGAGGCATTAGAGTGAAAATAAATAAAATAAAAAAAGAAAGAAATTCATCATCAAAACCCTGAGGATTAATGGAGTCAGAAGGCTCACTGCTCTGAATGGAAATTCATCTTCACCTGTGCCAGTGTCAGGGCTGCCTCTATGGCACTTGACAAATAGAGGTTCCCAGGGTACCATAAATTCAGCAACTGTTCTAATCCCTATAGACTTGCTCAAGCTTTTCCAAGATGGGCTTATGACTGTTTTTATATTTCCCAGCACATTGTGGGCACCAGTATATCCCCTCATTAATTTGGTAAAATGTTAGCACCCTTTCCTCCTCAATTCTCTCTCACGTTCTTTGTCTTTGTCTGTTTTGAAAGGGTGGGCAGAGTACACGTTTCTGAAAGGCGACTCTACATTGTGACTTGTGTTTCACTGAAGATGCCAAAGGCAGAGAAATCAATTAACTAATGAATTTTGAGCAAATAGTAAGTGCCCAGCATTACGCTAGATGGAGAAGATAATACAAAAAGAAGCATATACTCAAGTAGTTCAGCATTCCATTGCGGGGTACAAAGCATATTTTTTCAACAGCTATTTTTTGGGCAACTATATGTGCAAGTAGGCTCTGTGCTAACATAAACATAATGGATACCTCTCAACAGTGAGTCTCCCAAGAGATACTGCAAGTAGCCTACTCATATCAGGATAAGATATACTTGTGTGGTTTAAAGGACCCCTGTCCTTTAAGTTACTCAGTCTCATTCTTCTTTATCTATAAGTTGTTTATGCTGTCATGTAAGTCTGTCTTTGCATAACTCCCAGGCATTTGTTAATAGAACTCCTTTCATATGAATGCCATATTTCTGGCTCTGAATTACTGTTTTGCAACCTTAAATTCCAAATTTATATCTCACATCATAGTTAGACCTGAGCTAAAATTTCATTCACATCTGTCAAGTTAGGGAATTATTAATTAGCCTCAGGTAGCATTTTCATAGCTGGTTGACTAGAGTTCCCTAGATGTGGAACTTAATTTCTTAAACTCCATACCTGGGTTGGTGCCCATAGATTATATCATATCTCACCACTGGAATGGTCACATCATCATACAGCATAAATGTAATTAATGTCCCTTTGTCTGAGATGGCCATCTTTTGTGTCTTCAGCCATAGCACACATCTACATAGCCCTGATCTTCTTGTGTAACTGTTGGGTTAGAATTGAGCCAAGCGTGATCTGACAGATCATGATGGTTATTATTGTGTATTATAGATTTATACAATGGGAAGTTTATTCCTGTGATACTGCTAAAGGTCCTGTTTTAAAACCTATGTGTTTCTTACAATAAGTTGAGACTAATAACTGCAGTGTAAGGTTAAATCATTATTGTTCAAAATATAAATGTCTTGTAGCTAGTTCTATGCAGGATAAATAGCCTTTTTTCACAGCTATTTGATAGAAGGCAGTGTGTCTTCAACTTTGTTGTATTTTATAGGAGATTGTGTTTCATTTTAATCCAATTTGGTATACAGTGATTCATGATAAAACCCTTCAGAAATTTAAAATTAAAATGTTCGCTAAAATTATCTTTGGACCAGGCACAGTGGCTCATCCCTATTATCCCAGCACTTTGGGAGGCCAAGGCAAGTGGGTCACCTGAAGTCAGGAGTTGGAGACCAGCCTGGCCAACATGGTGAAACCCCATCTCTACTAAAATAATTCAAAAACAATTAGCTGGGCTTGGTGGTGGACGCCTGTAATCCCAGCTACTCAGGAGGCTGAGGCAGGAGAATCACTCGAACCCGGGAGGCAGAGGTTGCAGTGAGCCAAGATCGTGCCATTGCACTCCAGCCTGGGCGACAAGAGACTCCATCTCAAAAAATGATAATAATAAAATTATTTTGGGAGGCAATTTTAAATTCTCAAAAAGATACTATAATCCTAAACACTCTCTTGAATCCTCAGCCTTGGTAAAGATGATACCATCTCTTCCTCCCTGTCTGTGGCATCCCTCAAGATGCAGAATAGCTCTTGAGTCTCAGAAGCTACCCAAAACTATGATCTCAGCCAATCATCAGTGACCCTGGGGTTGGAATAGGCAATTCTTGCCTCCCTCTGCATTTTCTCCTATTCTCCATTCATCAAATATTAATATCTATACCTTGGTAGCCTTCTAAGAAACCCCACAACACTGAAGGCAGAGATAGGGTTCATAAATGGTCTGATTTTAGCTCAGAAAAAAATCTACCCTCTACTTTGGTTCAGTTAGAAGCACCTCTGAGCTTACGTGGTTATGGATTACAGTTTGGTGCCTAAGCTTATCAGGATAAGTAGTGTGAAGGATCACAAAATCTATCCCAAGTACGTGTCACAACCGGGTTTTGGCTGTCGGCTCTGTGCACACTTCACAGCACATAACCATGAAACTCTGATCTGGAAGCACCCACCCAAAGAGAAAAGATGGTCAAGGGAACCAGAGAAACTACTTTATCTTTACCTAAGTACCCTTTGAGAGCAAAAGAAGAAATATCACTACTAAATCATTTAAAACAAACCCCTGGGGAGTTCTGCTTCCACTATTAAGATGTAGTAAACTGCAAGAGAACTTCATTCTCACCCTAACAAAAGAAAAAGATAGATAGTCTACAAAATCATAACTTTTTGTGAACACATCAGACAGCAGAGGTTTCATGGCAGCCAAATAAACTGAATTCAAAGAGTGAAAAGCCCCTATAAGACACACAAACTGTTTCACCTTTGGCAGAACACCTGAGGAAGAGGCAGCCACCATAAAAATAGGTAGGAAGAAAACAGCTATGATTAGCAAATTGTTAAAGTGAGCTAGTATGACAATTTAGAGTAACTGGGAGCCTGAGACCCAAAAGGAGTCCTCAGTTGCATTCTTTTTCATTAACTGGGTGCTCATGAGAGAAATTTCTTTAGAAGAGAGAAAACCTCTTCAGTGGCACACAGGCATGAAACATTTCCACTTCCCTGTATCCTTCTTTTTTAATTAGTTAAATTTTTGACACATAAACCTTGTATATGTTTCAAAACATGATGTTGTAAAATATGTATACATTATGGAATGGCTGAATCGAGGTGATTAATAGATGCATTGCCTGACATACTTACCATTTTTTGTGGTGAGAACACTTAAAATTACTCTCAACAATTTTCAAGAATACAGTAAATTATTATCAACTATAGCCACCATGTTGTACAATGCTAAACTCTTATGTCATTCAAAGCCAAATCCTTAAGCCATAGAGGAGGAGCTGAAAGCCTTTCTGGCCTCCCCTCCTGCTGCTTCTGGGCTCAAGTAGATATCTACTGCTTTTGAAGTTAGAGTAAAAGCAAAATCTGCCTTCAGGGAGGGACGGGAAAGCCCTGAACTTAGGACTCTGCAGTGATATAAAGCAGAGATTCCCCTACCACTGAAGGCAGGGCAGGAAAGGCTCTCCCACCCAAGACACCCACCACTACCAACACCACATACACACACACCGCAGAGTTTGGCTGACATTTGGGGGAGGGGTGTGTAGAAACAATGAGAAATCACCATCCCCGAGGTCCTGCCTAAGACTGAGACCAGCCCAAAAGGACAAAGAACTCCATTGTACTCCTGCCATGAGCCGAGCCCTGAGTAATAAGCAAAAGTAGTCCATTGATGGAGGAGGGACAAGAATGTAGAGAGAGAGAGACTTCCTCTGTGGTACAGACATGCAGAGTGCTGAAAGCTAAGGGTGGAGCAACAACATTGTGGGGGGAGGGGGGAAACCCTAGCACCCTAGCCCCACACTAAGCATAAGGTAGCAGCATCCTATCACTGGAAGAGTTTGAAGGCAGTGATGCACTGAACTTATCTGTCACAACAGCAAACCCACACCCAGTTCAGCTGTTGACATTCATCTCTGTACACCTTCATCAGAGCTCTTGGGTGAATAGGTGCATTATAAATGAGCAGTAATATTTTGAAAGGAATCTGTTTTCCTGAGTAGTGGGTCTCAACAGTGGGCTTAAAATATTTAGTAAACCATGTCATAAGCAGATATGCCATCATCCAGGCCTTGTTGTTGCATTTATAGAGTATAGGCAGAGTAGATTTAGCATAATTCTTAAGGGCCCTAGGATTTTTGGAATGGTTTATGAGCATTGTCTTCAACCTAAAGTAACCAGTTGCATTAGCCCCTAACAAGAGAGTTCACCTGTTCTTTTATTTATTTATTTATTTATTTATTTATTTATTTATTTATTTATTTAGTGATGGGGTCACGCTCTGTTGCCCAGGTTGGAGTGCAGTGGCGCGATCTCAGCTCACTGCAACCTCCCGGGTTCAAGCTGTTCCCCTGCCTCAGCCTCCCAAGTACCTGGGACTACAGGTTCTTGCCACCATGCCCAGCTAATTTTTTGCGTTTTTAGTAAAGATGGAGTTTCACGGTGTTAGCCAAGATAGTCTCAATCTCCTGACCTTGTGATCCGCCTGCCTCAGCCTCCCAAAGTGCTGGGATTACAGGCATGAGCCACTGCGGCTGGCCGAGAGTTCACCTGTTCTTTGAAGACAGGCATTGTTTTCTCCTTTCTAGTTATGAAAATACTAGATGGCGGCCGGGCGCGGTGGCTCAAGCCTGTAATCCCAGCACTTTGGGAGGCCGAGACGGGCGGATCACGAGGTCAGGAGATCGAGACCATGCTGGCTAACACGGTGAAACCCCCGTCTCTACTAAAAAATACAAAAAAGAACTAGCTGGGCGAGGTGGCGGGCGCCTGTAGTCCCAGCTACTCGGGAGGCTGAGGCAGGAGAATGGCGTAAACCCGGGAGGCGGAGCTTGCAGTGAGCTGAGATCCGGCCACTGCACTCCAGCCTGGGCGACAGAGCGAGACTCCGTCTCAAAAAAAAAAAAGAAAGAAAATCCTAGATGGCATCTTTTTCCAATATGAGGCTGGTTCATCTACATTGAAAATCTGTTGGCTGGACACAGTGAGTGGCTCATGCCTGTAATCCCAGCACTTTGGGAGGCCCAGGTGGGCGGATCACTTGAGGTCAGGATTTTGAGACCAGCCTGGCCAACATGGTGAAACCCCTTCTCTACCAAAAATACAAAAATTAGCCAGTCATGGTGGCGTATGGCCTGTAATCCCAGCTACTCGGGAGGCTGAGGTACAAGAATCGCTTGAGCCCAGGAGGCAGAGATTGCAATGAGCCAAGATCGCGCCACTGCATTCCAGCCTGGGCAACAGAGTGAAACTCTGTCTAATAAAAAAGAAAAGAAAAAAAGAAAATCTGTTGTGTAGTATAGCCATCCTTGTCAATTATCTTTATCTTAGATCTTCTGGATAACTTGCTACCACTTCTGCATCAGCACTTACTGCTTTACCTTGCACTTTTATTTTATGGGAACAGCTTTCCTTCAGCCTCATGAGTCAGCCTCTGCCAACTCCTAACTTTTCTTCTGTAGTTTCTTCATCTCTTTCAGTCTTCATAGAATTAAAGAGCTGGAGACTTGCTGTGGATTAGACTTTGGCTTCAGGGGATGTTGTGGCTGGTTTGATCTTCTGCCCAGACCACTCAGTCTTTTTCTAAATCAGCAATAAGGCTGTTTTGCTTTCCTATCATTTGTGTGTTTGCTGGAATCGTGCTTTAATTTTCTTCAAGAACTTTCACTTGGCATTCACAAGTTGGCTGACTGGCACAAAAGCCTAGCCCATGTTGGTTTTTGACATGCCTTCATCACTAAGCTTAATCATTTCTAGCTTTTGCTTGAAAATGAGAGATGTTTGACTCTTCCTTTTACTTGAACACTTGGAGTTCATTGTAGGGTTATTAATTGGCCTAATTTCAATAATATTGTATCTCAGGGAATAGGGAGACCCAAGGAGAGGGATAGATGGGGGATTGGCTACTCCATGGTACAGTCAGAACACATACAACATTGGTCGATGAAGTTCATATTATATGAGGTGCAGTTCATGGCACCCCAAAACAATTACAATAGTAACATCAAAGATCATTTATCATAGATCCTCACAACAGAAATAATGATGAAAAGTTTGAGATATTGTGAGAATCCCCACAGTGTGACACAGAGACACAAAATGAACATATGCTGTTGGGAAAATGGCACCGATAGACTTGCTTAATATAATGTTGCCACAAATCTTTAATTTGAAAAAAAAAAAGGCAGTATCTGTGATGCACAGTAAAGTGAAGCACAATAAAATAAGTTATGCCTATATAAAATATTTTGAACTGAATGAAAATGAAAACACTCCTGTCAAAATTTATGGGATGCACAGGAGGCTGAGGCAGGAGAATTGCTTAAACCAGGGAGGCGGAGGTTGCAGCGAGCCAGGATTGTACCACTGCACTCCAGCCTGGGCAACGGAGCAAGACTCCACCTCAAAAAAAAAAAAATATATATATATATATATATATGGGATGCAGCTAAACCAGTGCTTTAAAGGAAATTAAATACTATTTTTAGAAAAGAAGAATTCATATCAGTGATCCAAGCTTCTACCTCAAATAAAGAAGGGCAAATTAAGCCCAAAGTAAGTGTGAAATGGTAAGAAAGATCAGAGCAGAAATCATTGAAATAGAGAACCAGAAAACAGAAAATCAGTGAAATCAAAAACTGGTTGTTTATAATAGTTCTCTAGGCAGACCAAGGAAGAAAAAAAAAGAGAAGAAACAGACTGGTTGCTGTGGCTCACACCTGTAATCCCAGCACTTTGGGAGACCAGTGCGGAAGGATCACTTGAGACTAGGAGTTCAAGACCAGCCTGGGCAACATAGCAAGACCCCATCTCTACAAAAAAACTTCTTAAACATGCCAGGCATAGTTGTTTGAGCCTGTAAGTCCCAGCTACTCAGGAGGCTGAGGCAGGAGGCTCACTCATGCCCAGGAGTTCCGGGATGCAGTGAGTTATGATGGTGCATCGCACTCCAGCCTAAGGAACAAAGTGAGATGCGACACCAGAAAAAAGAAAAAAAAAGCAAATTACCAATTTCAGGAATGAAAGGATATCAGTACATATCCTAAAGATATTATAAAGCAAATAAGGAAACATTACACACAATTTTGTACCAGTGAAATAGATAACTTAGATGAAATGGACAAATTATTATTATTACTAGTATTATTACTATTTTTGAGACAGGGTCTCACTCAGTTACCTAGGCTGCAGTGCAGTGGTGCGATCTCAGCCTGCTCACACTGCAGGCTCCACCTCCCAGGTTCAAGCAATTCTCCTGCCTCAGCCTCCCAAGTAGCTGGGATTACAGGAATGTGTCACCACGCCCAGCTAATTTTTGTATGTTTAGTACAGACAGGGTTTTGCCATGTTGCCCAGGCTGGTCTCAAACTCCTGGCTTCAGGCAATCTGCCTGCCTTGGCCTGCCAAAGTGCTACTGCTAAGATTACAGGCATGAGCCACCGCACCTGACCAGGACAAATTTTTTTAAAAACACAAACTACCAAAGTTTTCTGAAAAAGAAATAGAAAGCCAGGCATGGTGGCTCACACCTGTGATCCAAGCACTTTGGGAGGCTGGGGCACGCAGATCACCTGAGGTCAGGAGTTTGAGGTCAGCCTGGCCAATATGGTGAAACCCTGTCTCTACTACATATACAAAAATTAGTCGGGTGTGGCAGTACATACCTGTAATTCCAGCTACTCAGGAGCCTGAAGCAGGAGAATCACTTGAACCCGGGTGGTGGAGATTGCAGTGAGCCAAGATCGTGCCACTGCATGCCAGCCTGGGCTACAGAGCCAGACTCCATCTCAAAAAAAAAAAAAAAAAAAAAAAAAAAAAAAAAAAAAAAAAAAAAAAAGAAAGAAAGAAATAGAAGTGCACGCCTTTAGTCCCAGCTACTTGGGAGGCTTGAGGAAGAGGATCATTTGGAGCCAGGAGTTCAAGGCTGCACTGCACTATGATCATGCTTGTGAATAGCCACTGCATTCTAGCCAGGGCAACATAACCTGACCCCATCTTAAAAAAACAAAAATAAAAAATAGAAAATCTCGATAGCCCTATATTTATTAAAGAGATTGAATTTGTAGCTTAAAAGTTTCCCACAACAAGATTTCCAGGCCTTGATTACTTCCCTGGTGAATTCTACTGAGTGTTTAAGGATGAAATTGGCTGGGCACAGTGGCTCACGCCTATAATCCCAGCACTCTGAGAGGCTGAGGCAGGCAGATCACCTGAGGTCAGGAGTTTGAGAATAGCCTGGCCAACGTGGCAAAACCCTGTCTCTACTAAAAATACAAAAATTAGCTGGGCGTGGTGGCGGGCGCCTGTAATCTCAGCTACTTGGGAGGCTAAGGCAGGAGAATTGCTTGAACCTGAGAGGTAGAGTTTGCAGTGAGCTGAGATCATGCCATTTGCGCCACTGCACTCCAGCCTGGGCAACAGAGTGAGACTCTGTCTCAAAAAAAAAAAAAAAAAAAAAAAAAATTATACACACAAATGTTTCGAGAAAATAGAAGAAGAGGGAGCACTGCCCAACTCATTCTGTGAAGCCAGAATTACCTTGATAACCAAATCCAGACAAAGACCTTAGAGGAAAAGAAAACTACAGGCCAGTATTCCTTATGAACATTGATGCAAAAATGTTTAATAAGATGTTAGCAAATTGAACCTAGTAAACACAAAAAGATTAATAAATTTTGTGCAAGTGTGTTTATCCTAGGAATGCAAGGTTGGTTTGGCAATTGAGAACCATAGTATTTCACCATATCAACAGATCAAAAAAACAAAACGTGATTAGATCAATTTATGTAGAAAAGGCTAACAAAATTCAACTTCCCTTCATGATTAAAACAACAACAAAAACTCACAGCAAAGTAGAAATAGGAAATAGTAGGGAATTTCTTTAGCCTGAGAAAATCGACAGTTAATATCATCCTTGATGAAAGGCTGAATGCTTTCCCTCTAAGACTGTGGACGACAAAGATATCCACTCTCTCCAGTTTGATCCAACATTGTATTGAAAGTTCTAGCAATGCATTAAGGCAAGTAAAAGAAATGAAAACCATGTAGATTTAAAAAGAAGAAATAAAACTTCCTTTTTTCATAGGTGATGTGTCCATCTGTGTATAAGACCCCAAGAATCTATTAAAAAAAAAAAACACTAGAATAAGTGAGTTCACCAAGTTCACAGGACGTAAAAACAACATATATAAATGAAGAGTTTTCCTGTATTCTAGTAATGAACAATTGAAAATTAAAATTCAAAAACACTGAGGCTAGTATACAAATCTTAATTGTTTTTCTTTATGCTTACAGTAAATTGAATTTTTAAAAGATATTATTTGCAGTAGCCTCAAAAACATGAAATTCTTAGGGATACATCAAACAAAATAAATGTAGGATTTGTATGCGTAGAATTCCTAAATATTATTGAATTTAAGGAAAATTTAAATGGAAAGAGATACCAATGTTTGTGGATCAGAAGACTCAGTATTGTTAAGCTATCCATTCTTTCCAAATTGATCCATAGATTCAGCGGGGTCCCAATCAGAATCCCAGCAGGATCTTTGTAAAAACTTCTAAGTTGATTCTAAAATTTATATGGAAAAGCAAAGGACCTAAGGTAATCAAAACAACTTTGAAAACGAATAAAGTTGGAGGCCCCACACTGGTTTCAGGACTTAACTATAAAGTACAGAAATCAAGGCAATGTTGTATTGGTATAAGAACAGGTATATAGATCAAAGGAACATGATAGATAACCTAGAAATAGATCCAATCATAAATGGTCAGCTGATTTTTGACAAAAATGCCGACATAAAATTCAGTGGAGAGAAGAATAGCCTTTTCAATATATAGAGTTGTTACAATTGGACATTCAAATGCAAAACAAAACAAAAAGGTGAGCCTGAGGCCTACTCAAAAATAAACTGGGAAAGTAAGATCTTAGATGTATGCATAAGAGGAATAATGATAAAGAACTAGAAGAATATTTTTGTGATCTTGGTGTAGGCAGTGTTTTCAAATGGAACACAAAAAGCGCCAACCATAAAAGAAAAATAAATTGCACTTTATCAAAATTAAAGACTTCTGTTCTTCAAGATACTCTTAAGAAAAATGACAAGTCACATGCTGGGAGAAAATATTTATAAAACATATATTTGAGAAAAAAAACTTTGTATCCACAACATATAAAGACCTCTTACAAAAAAATGACAACCTTATTAATAAATGAACAAAAGATTTGAACAGATAAATCACCAAAGACAGTTGGCAAATAAGCACATGAGAAGTGTTCATCGTTAGACATTAGGGAAGTACAAATTAGAAATCACAATGAAAAGCCACCATAGACCTAACTGGAATGGCTAAAAAATATTTTTAATGATAGTAAAGTGCTGGTAAGGCTGCAAAGCAACTGGAATTTATACTTATTGGTGTGAATGAAAACTTTAGAAAAGTTTGGTAGTTTCTTGGAAAGTTAAACATTCACTTGCCGTATGACTCGGCAATTCTCCTATTTACCCACAAGATTACCCAAGTGTTCATAAGATCCCTGTTCATAATGCCAAAAATTGGAAGCAGCCCAGATGACTGCATACATCCATACAGTAGAATACTACTCAGCAATCAAAAGGAAAGAACTGATACTTGAAGCAGTGTGGATGGATCGCAAAAGCAACATGCTAAGTGAAAGAGACCAGATGCAAAAGACTATATGCTATATGATTTCTGTTTCTGGAAAAGACAAAACTATAGGGACAGAAATCAGATCAGTGCTTGCCAAATTATGCCACTCCGCTCCTCATAATGCCTGTGGATCACTTGATAAAACCCAAACTTCTTAGTGTAACCGATTCAAGGCCCTAGATAATTTGACTTCAATCCAACCTCTGTACTTTCAACTCTTTGTACTGCTTCCCTGAGCAAGCAGAGACAGTTCACAGTTCTCACAGCATACCTTGTCATGCCTCTGCTAGTGGTATTTTCGCATTCTGCAATGCCTTTCCTTCTCAGGAATTTTGCTCGATCCTTCAAAGCTCATCTTACATCTTACTACCAATTTGTAGTGTTTTTGATCCTTCATTCTCCTCCTTCCTCCCTGCCTTTGCAGTGTATGTATTTCTGCCACAGTACTTATTCATTCTTTTGTGTTAGAATTGGTTATTTACATATTTAC
This sequence comes from Rhinopithecus roxellana, assembly GCF_007565055.1. Taxonomy (NCBI): domain Eukaryota; kingdom Metazoa; phylum Chordata; class Mammalia; order Primates; family Cercopithecidae; genus Rhinopithecus; species Rhinopithecus roxellana. The sequence goes on along the minus strand of NC_044556.1, from coordinate 130,271,693 downwards.
GATCCATTCTCAAGAGCAGAAATCTTACCTGTATTCCTGACAGGACTGGTACAGTATGTGCTCAATAAAAGGGCTATAGGGCCAGGTGCAGTGGCGTATGCCTGTAATCCCAGCATTTTGGGAAGCCAAGGCGGGAGAATTGCCTGAGCCCAGTAGTTTGAGACCAGCCTAGGCAACAAAGTGAGACTCCCAAAGTGAGAACCAAGCATGGTAGCACATACCTATAGCTATAACTGCTCAGGAAGCTGAGGTGGGAGGATTTGCTTGAGCCCAGAAGGTGAAGGCTGCAGGGAGCCATGATCTCGCCACTGCACTCCAGGTTGGGAGACAGAGCCAGACCCTGTCTCAAAAAAAGTCCATGAAATTCAGCTCCATACCCTTTCTTTCTCTTAAAACAAACAACAACAACAAAAAACCCCACACACTGTGTTGTGTGATAATCATGCTACACAAGAGTATATAAAATGTATATGAAGAATTTAAATATAGCTTTTAAAAATTCACCCACTACTTAGCTTAAGAAATACAACATCACAAATATCTTTGAGCCTTCTGTGCATGCCTCTCAAATCATATGGCCTTCCCTAGTGGTAATCTTTGAGAGATTACAACTATCTAAAATTTTATATTAATGATTTCCTTTGTAGTTTCAGCACATATTTGTATGTCTGAATAATATTCTTTAGTTTTACCTGTTTTCAAAATTTTGTTTAAATGAAATCATATCATATGTATTATTCTCACTTGTTTTTTTCCCTTCAACATTATGTTTTGTATATAAACCCATGTTGTGTGAAGTTATAGTTCATTAGTTTCCAGTGTTTTATAGGATTTCATTGTACACGTGATTGATACTTTCTTTACATGTTACCATTAATGAGCATTTGGGCTATTTACATTTGGAATCTATTGTGAACAGTGCTGCTGTGTACATGCTTGCAGATATCTCCTGGAGGACATGTGCAAAAGTATATAACTAGAAGTAGAATTGCTGGGTTGGAGGGTATATGTGTGTTTAGGTTTAACCTGTAATGCTCTAGTGTTGTCTAAAGTAGCAACACCGGTGTACACTCTGACATCTAAAGGGGTTTCTTGCTCCATTCCGTATCAGTGCTTGGCATTGTCAAAGTTAATTTTCACCAATCTAGTGGGTATGAAATGGTATCTCCTGGTTTTAATTTTCATTTCCCTGATAATGTAGAATGCTCATCTTTTTATATGTTTATTGCCATTTATGTTTCATCTGGTACCTCTTTTTGCCTTTAGTGAGTCCAGTTGTGTCAACACCATCTAATCATTAGGTCTTGATTTCCCCACTGATCTGCCAGCTTTGTCATGAATTAAGTTTTCATATGTGTGCAGAAGAATAGATCACCCTCTGCTCTAAGCTTCTGGTCTGTTTGTCCATTTTGGGGCAATACCATACCATATTTATAAGTCTTGATATCTCTACGCCCTTTTTTCCCCTTCCTATACCTTGAACTTGAACTTATCAGTGACACCCATTGGTGCCCTTTTTTTTTTTTTTTTTTAGTTCCTGTAGAGGAATGGTCTGATTACTGGGCCAGCTTTCTTTTTTTTTTTTTAATTTACAAATTGTAAAGTTCAGTTACTTACCCACTTATCCCCTCTTCAAAAACAAAACAAAACATTTTATTTGACATTTACAGTATTTTTAGCCTTTTGACATATCCTGCGCATGTATCATTATTCTGAAATAAAAATCAAAGTAAAATACTTAAATACTATTTTTTATTCTTTTCCTTAATCCCATTCTTTTTTTTTTTTTTTTTTTTTTTTGAGGCGGAGTCTCGCTCTGTCGCCCGGACTGGAGTGCAGTGGCCGGATCTCAGCTCACTGCAAGCTCCGCCTCCCGGGTTTACGCCATTCTCCTGCCTCAGCCTCCCGAGTAGCTGGGGCTACAGGCGCCCGCCACCTCGCCTGGCTAGTTTTTTTTTTTTTTTTTGTATTTTTAGTAGAGACGGGGGTTTCACCGTATTAGCCAGGATGGTCTCGATCTTCTGACCTCGTGATCCGCCCATCTCGGCCTCCCAAAGTGCTGGGATTACAGGCTTGAGCCACCGCGCCCGGCCTCCTTAATCCCATTCGTAAAGACTAGAGCCCAAAAGTCTCACAATTTAGAATATATACTTGTTTGTGTGTGTGTTTCTAGGCAACCAAAAAGGTAAATTTGATTTTCCTAAGGCTTGAAAATCTAGCATAATACCACAGTTCTCATTACCAGACCTGATCATCCTTCAGCCACTGTAACATTGCTCATGGTTCAGTATTCTTTATTGCTCAGCACTTTTCTTTACTGCTGGAGTAGAGGAGTTTCTCTGTCTCGTGGTAAACTGGTTTTCATATTTGTCGATTTTCCTTTCAGCCTCTGCCTGTGAGTTTCTGGATATTGTAGAGCTGCTGCTCCAGTCTGGTGCTGACCCCACTCTCCGAGACCAGGATGGCTGCCTGCCGGAGGAGGTGACAGGCTGCAAAACAATTTCGTTGGTGCTGCAGCGGCACACAACTGGCAAGGCTTAATCAAAAGACTGGAAAACCACAGTCTGTAATAGCATAAGGCTTCCATTATGAAAGAAAACTACAAAAATAATACTTCTTTTTCTGCCCATCTTTGGTATGTATTGGCTAATAAAATCAGTTCTGTGGAACTGGGATTTTGAAGCCTCAGCAATTCATTCTTCTTGCATACATTCTAGGCAGTACAGTTTTGGTGATGAACATGTGTACTGTGCATAATATCCAATTCTGCTGAGCATGCTCTGAAATTTATCACTGCTTTAGAGGGTGGGCAGAATAGGAGACAGATCATATTTCACAATATTAAACATGGCTGCTTTTCTAAAAAACATACAGAAGCAAATGTAACCATTAGGGAAAGTTTCGTGAGATCCCAACATGGTAGAGATCAAATGATCTTTTGTAGCATTTTGTACACCTGGTCTGAATAGGCAGCTAAAATGTCTATTCTTTTGGCAGATAGAATTGGGAAGATAGGAAAGAAGAGGGGTGTTAAGAAAAAGAAAGCAAAGGAGAAAGCAGAGTTTTGTCACATAAGGGGTGTAGAAGTCAGAACAACCAGATTTACTGAAAATCTCAAAACCCTGGGGCATTTTAGAATAATACTTTGTTTTCACTCTAGGATTGAAACAGATTCTGGTGGATTCATCAGGGTTAGTTCAGATTCCTTAAACTCACATTCACTAAACAGGAAAGGAATTTCTTTAGTGCTCTTTTAATTGGCTATAATGACCATGTCATATGTAGCAGCAGTCTCTGTAAAAAAAAAAAGCTTAGATCCGAACTGTTAGGTCTATATGGGTCTATCTAATTTGTTATTGTGAAGTTACTTCTGGATACCAGAAGAGCTTTTGTTTTTTATTAAAAACGTAGACAAGTATGCTATCATTTTAATTTAAAGGATAGACCAGTATATCACTTTTTTTTTTTTTTTTTTTTTTTTTTTTTTTTTTGAGACAGGGTCTCGCTCTGTCACCCAGGCTGAAGTGCAGTGTTGTGATCATGGTTCACTACGGCCTCAACCTCGTGGGCTCAAGGGATCCTCCCACCTCAGCCTCCTGTGTAGCTGAGATAGCTGGGACTACAGGTGCGTGCCACCATACCCCACTCATTTTTGTATCTTTTGTACAGATAGGGTCTCCCTATGTTGCTCAGGGTGGTCTCAAACTCCTGGCTGCAAGCAGTTTTCAGGCCTCTTGAAGTGCTGAGATCATAGGTGTGAGCCACTGTGCCCATCCAGGTATGCCACTCTTGAAACTGGCTCCCAACATTTTCCCCTGTAAGCTCCAAAAGCTCCATCTGGGGAATTCACTGACTTTTACTATTATATAAGGAAAGTAAATAGTTGTCATAGTAAGAGAAATGAAATAAAAAATGAATTGAGATGCAAAGATAACCACTTAAAAGATAATTTTTCTAACAGGTATTACTATTAAAATGATGAGTAATAAACTTGCTTAGTATAGTTCTCAATGGTGAAGATTTTCATTACTGTGAGCTAACCTGTTCTTTGGAACAAGCACCTCTATAACAGAAATGAGGCATATTAGTGCTGTTTATTTTGTGATTTTTCTATTTTAACTTATTTTCTGAGATATAAACCAAAATCATTCATCAAGATGATTCATTTTTGAAATAATTTATCTGTGGAAGTGATATGCATATTAGTACATTCTGAAATGCTGTAATTCTAATAGAGCATTCTCTTCATTGTCTGTTCTTTCACCACAATCCTAGCTACACTGCAACCTGCTGTTTAGCTTACGTCTTTCACATTCCACACTAATTGAATGTGTTTTAAGAAACATATATTAGTTATAGTGAAGTCACCAGGATGATGCATGCAGTTTTTAATTGATATTACTTTGTGCATTTTTAAGACATTAGCAAATCAAAAACCATTTATTAATTTTTAATTTACAGGGTATTTGAGCAAGAAGCTATTAAGGAACTGCTTTTTTCATCTCTCTTTTGCAATTCTAACTTGGTATTTCTTAGACAAGTTTTTTATTACCTGTGTTACACATCTGAAACTGTATAGATTTGTTTTTAAGCATAGAATATAACTTATCTTTTATTTTATTTTAAAGGTTTCAAATTTATATTCAAAACTGTCACTAAAAACAGCCATCAACTTAACATTTTCAAATACATTCTAAAGCCAATTTCCAAAATCTCTGTTCTTTATTCATGAGTATCTGAATTTTCAGAAACCTTGCTATCATATAATAATCTATAGATCATCTCCCTGTGCCTTAAAACACTGTTGTAGGCCCATGGCATTCCCTTTTCTCAGTATTATGTATATTTAGAATTAATTATATGATAGCTCAAGATACTACATGAGATATCTTGAAAAGTCTCATAGAAAGTAGTGAATTACCAATCAGAAACTAACTAAATCTTTTAAACCTATTACAACTATGTTTCTAATAAAGATGTAAGAAGTCAGCCAACTGGCCACATATTATCTCTTATTCTTGTCAGGTAGAAGGGTAACAACCAAAGTATAATATCTGGAATTGTATCTAGTATATCTTTTCTTAATGTTTCGGCATTTTCCAGCTAAAAGGTTGCTATAATCCAGTGAACCTTTCTATTAAATGGGTATTTCTTAGCTTCCTGCCAGGTTTAACTATTTGGCTATGGGTCATTATTCCATGTACACTACAGCATCTCTGAGATTAATGAATAATGTGTGTGACTGTAGCAGAGCTGAGCTTGGGTTGTAGAAGAGTTTAGCATCCAGACAAATATATGCTTCAGTTGAACATGAAGGCTTTTATCAAACTTCAAGCCCTTAAAAATTCCCCTTCATAAATAAATATTTATCATAGAATAAGTATGTAACACATCAGCTACAATTTAGTAATGAAAATATTGAGTTTAAATATTTATGAGTGAATTTCAAATCCCAGTTCCTAAGGTGATTTGAGTCAAATGTTTTCATCATAGTTACAATATTATATTTGATCAGTTCTGAGATGCACCTATTTTCACTTTTTTTTTTTTTTTTTTTTGAGACGAGGTCTCACTCTGTCGCCCTGGCTGGAGTGCAGTTCACATTTAAACATATCCAAAATTGGATGGCTTTTATAAACAATGGCATATCATAGTTCAATTGCCAGCATTTTTTTCTTAGTGATACATAAACTTATGTTTCTTACAATTAGTTATATCTTAGCTTCAATGAAATAACAACAGTTACACCGTTTTTTTGGGTTTTTTCATATTTTTGAGTCAGGGTCTCGCTCTTGTCATCCAGGCTGGAGTGCAGTGGCACCATTAGAGCTCACTGCAGCCTTGACTTCCCTGGCTCAAGCAGTTCTCCCACCGCAGCCTCCCAAGTAGCTGGGACTACGGGTGCATACTACGAGGCTCAACTAATTTCTTTTTTTCTTTTGTAGAGACAGTCTCCCTATATTGCCCAGGCTGATCTAGAACTCCTGGTCTTAGATGATCTGCCTGGCTCGACCTCCCAAAGTGCTGGGATTACAGGCAAGAGCCACCACACTTGGGCACATGATCTTATTTATTCAAAATCAGGGTGATTATCCAAGCCTTTCCTATCAAGTCCAAAAGTTTCTCAGAACTATGTTATCAGGATAAGCAAAAGCAAAAACAAAAGCAGCCATATTCAAAGGTGCATTATCAGGCCTCTTGGTGGATTTTGTATATACACATTGAGCTTTCATTTTATACCATAAAGACCTTAATGTTGGTCATGCTCGGTGGCTCATGCCTATAATTCCAGCACTTTGGGAGGCTGAGGCAGGTGGATCACCTGAGGTCGGGAGCCTGAGACCAGCCTGACCAACATATAGTGAAACCCCATCTCTACCAGAAAATACAAAAACTAGCTGGGCGTGGTGGCGCATGCCTGTAGTCCCAGCTACTTGGGAAGCTAAGGCAGGAGAATCACTTGAACTCGGGAGGCGGAGGTCACAATGAGCCAAGATCGTGCCACTGTACTCCAGCCTGGATAACAGAGTAAGACTCCGTCTCTTAAAAAAAAAAAAAAAAAAAGACCTTAATACCGTCTTTCATAATCATGTGATTTGAAAAGCTGTTATTATTATTGGAACTTTACCTTGAGTATCTTTAATTACTTTAGTAATCATTCAGTTTCTTCACCAGAGAGATGTTGGGTTAAAGTATAGTGATTATCAGACTCAAGAAAAAATATGCTTCCTTCTTATGCTTGTCAGCCAGTGTTTATTATGTACCAAGTATGGTCAGTTTTCAAATATGCATTAATTGGCATTACTCTAGAGGACTGAACAGGTAAAGCTATTTAACCTAATCTTTATTCACTTGTCCTTGAAATATTCCTGTCATGATTTTCGTATGGATCACTTCGCATGAATCACGTATAGTTATTGGGAATTCACGGCTTATTTCTTAGTTCAGGGAGACTATTCCTTATCCAAAATGCTTGATTTCTGGTTTTTTTTTTTTTTTTTTTTTTTTTGGTGTTTTTATTTTTTAATTTTGAAATGTTTGCGTTATATACATACCAGTTGAACATCCCTAATCCAAAAGACCAAAATCCAAAATGCTTCAATGAGAATTTCCTTTGATATGTAAGTGCTGAAAAAGTTTTGGGTTAGAGCATTTATGATTTCGATTTTGAGATTAGGGATACTTGACCTATATTTTTCTTTTATACTTGAATTCTTCAAGATTTTCTTTCGTGTGTTTTGTTGTATCACTTTTTCTTAGCACAATTACAAAACAAGTGTAATTATTTCACATTTTTCACTGTCTTATGGGATGTATGTACTGGAATCACTTCTGGGGACACTGTTCCTTCCTTTGTCTCGATCTCCTGACCTCATGATCCACCCGTCTCGGCCTCCCAAAGTGCTGGGATTACGGGCTTGAGCCACCGCGCCCGGCCTGTTCCTTCCTTTGTATTCCTGGTCCTAAAAACCAGGTCAGAGTGTTCACAAGTTACAGACCGGTTTCTATGCATGACAGAATCTTTTGCTTATTTTATTCCTAAATGATAGAACACCGAAGTTAAAAACCAGGTGAGAAAACCAGGGGAGGAGCTGCCCGACAGCATGCACTTGTCTCATGGTGGAACTCTAGGCAATCAGGGTGGGTTTCTCTCAGAGGTGGGAAAGTCAGCATTTGAACCTAATGCTGCTGGATGCAGTGGCTGAACATGTGGGACTGTGAGGGCATTAAGGAGTCGACAGGTGACTTCCAATGGACTGTGCTAAGCAGCAGCCACAAATTCATCATCAGCACTACAGGCAGGATTTATTTTTCCTCTCACTTGTGTAGCAATCCCAGTTTCCATTTTAATATTTAGAAGGTAAGTTCAGTTGATGGACACTTTGTGTAATAAAAGGCTCTTTTAAAGTACGTGCTCATGCACACATGCAAGATAAAAAGTGGCACTCCCTGTGCCCATGGCTTTCATGGAGTACATTTGTGGAGCCCAAAGCTTAGTCCTGGATATGTTTATAGCACTTTAGTCCGTTTGTGAGTTTGGAACCCTTCCAAAAAAAAAAAAAAATAGAAAGACACATATTATTGTTTATAATCTGCTTTATTCCACCAAACCTTGACTGAACAGACTTGTGGATTGCTGTTTAAATCCCTCAGTGCCTTTAACTACCGATACAGAAAGTGGTTAATGTGCATTCTAAATGAAGCTTGGCATGCACTCCAGGGAATCACTTTAATTGAGGAGCATTAAATGTTAAAATGATTTTTTTTAAAGCCAGCACACATATACTGAGTATAGAAGTTCTGGCCCACCAGTAATATAGTTTCTTGGTTATTGTATTTCTCCAGCTTTAAGCCCTGCAGTTGACAGGTGTCAAAAAAGTGACTTTCAATTCCCTGGGTCACTATCTGCAGGCAGCTGGCCAGTGAGGAGGCACCCATCAAGGATTCCACTTCAGAGTAGGGGAGGGAGCTGTCAACTTTATGGATATTTGTTTTTCTGAAATAATAAACTAGTCCCAGGTGACTAAAATATGAGATTTAACCCCAAAGTCCTTGCCTGGGCTCTCCATTGCTGTGCAGAAGCCATCTGTTGAAATCTGTTTACCATTTTAATGGTCTCGCTTTTTTTTAACTGCTTGTTTCCAACTCAAAGTGTGTGCCAAGACCACTTTATTTGGGTCTATATTTTATCTTTCAGAAAGCAATTCCCAGCCTTTCCCAAATCCCCAACCCCTCCCAACCAACAGGAGATCCTGGTCCAGGGTTGGCAAGCAATAGAAAGATAAATCATTAAATTTTTTTAAAAAGCCTCTCCTACAATTCTAGAGGCGGCTCAGCTTCTCTGAGCCTTGTGAGTTGTGAGCTCTGACCAGTTCAGGGACACCCTGTAAGTTGCCCAATTTAGTTACAGAATAACATACCAGTTTGTGTGTAATACCTAAATTCAATTTTTGTGTTTTTGGAGATGGTCAATGGAAAAATCACCAAAAAGAAAGGGTTCTAAAGGAAAATCCTGAAATCACAATGACAAAAATGACAGATGAAAATGAATTAAAAGATGGAAAGAGACAGATGTTACATGCAAAAGCCCATGCCTGCTTTCTCTGAAAGGATGTGATATACTCTCCCCGGGAAGGAGCTGATCATTTAAAAGAACTTTATTTAATAGTTTTGGATGGTTTATTTTTATTACTCCTTTTAGAAGGATGATAATAAAATTTCCCTTTTCCTAATGATTTGGCCCCATTTTATAAACATCGATTTTTTTTTCTCCCTTCTAACTCAGTACTTCTCCACAGTAGTGACTGAACTATTTACTTCCCTGTGGCAGTCATGAGCCAAATAATCATCCATACTGAGCTTGATGAGTGCTCCCTGCACAGCCAGGCAAAGGGACTTTATGAAGAAAGGCACCAGGAATTCTGAAGGATAAAAATGAAATACCATTCTTCTAAGCAAGTGTGGCAAAGGACACGCTTTCAGACTGTAAAGGACAATTTTTAAACTGTGTCTCACATATCAAATCTAAGGAAATACATACAGATACATTGAGGATCACCTCTCAAGATGTTACTTCCAGTTTAGCCATTGGTTAAAATGTGCAACACACTGATTTGCCTTTCATTTCTTTTTTTCCTTTTGTGATTTTAGTTGAGTAGAATCCTGGGCCCAAGGGGAAAGGACAGTAAAGCAATGGAACACTGACTGCAGTGCTTCCATTTATTCTCCTGAGTGAGTCTTGCTTACTTCTTTCTGGCGAGTGATATCTTTCCTTTATTCTTTAAGCAGCTGTCATTTTGGAAAACCACTGTCAGAAAGAAAATCAGACTGCTCAGGAGCCGGTCTCCAGTGACCCAACCAAAATAAGGGGGTTGTTGTGGGGGGGACCAGATCTTCTCTCCTTTGTGAGCTGCACACATTTTATAATCCCGAAAAGTTATTACTAGGTTAGCACTGTGGTGGAAGCTGTGTACACTAGAGGATAAAGTGGAAGCGGTCCAATAAACCTGCTATACTCAAAACAGTTGATAGTGTGTTGAAAACAAAGATGCAACATAGGCTGGTGATGAGGGGCTGAGAATGGAAGACAAGTTAGGCTGCCCAAAAACATGGTATATACTGCATAAACTAGCCAAAATTCTCATGCCCATTACCAGTGCCTCAGGAATGAGTAACCAAGTTTAGTAGCAACAGAGCCTTTCCTAGCCACATTGTGAATTTCCCTAACCACCACCCAAGAGACTGGGCTAGTGAAGAAAAAAAGACCTTATGTACAGCACCTTCTGTATTCCCCTACCAATATCTTCACTCCCATTTGAACCTCTCATCTTCTCCACCTTTTCTTGGTATATAACCCAGTAAGATCTCGTCTTTCTCAGTCTAATAAAGCACTTACTATGGGAGATGATTTTGGCAAAGGATCATGACTCTCCTTGATAGCAGAGCTTTGGGTCTCCACTAAAAGACCTTTAATCCCTCCAGGAATCTCACTGGGCATTCTGCCTGGGAGGTACTAACTTTCCGGTTTAAGTGGGTAGACTTTAGGGCGCAAAGCAATTCTAGGACTTAGGTTAAGTCCCAAAAACCCGGTGGCAGCATTAGAGAACTCAGAGGTCTGGAGCCCAACCTCCTGCTTTGTACCTACGTAAATTGTTCTATGTAATGCTTTTTGTTTTGTTTTCAAGTTTTCTCTGTCCAGGAAAGGAGAAAAAACAAAGGGGGAGGGGGAAATACCACACACACAATAAGATGGCAGAGAAGTTGGCACTGCCACTGTCTAAGGAGTCAGAATATTTCACCAAGTATTCCAGGATAACCAGTAGTTACACATGTGATGAATGAGATTTCCTTGCCCACTCTCCCTAATGAGACTCTATCAGCACCGTCCAATAGAGCCATCTGCAATGATAGAACTGTTTTATATCAGTGTTGTCCAAATACAGTAACTATTGAGCACCTAAAATGTGTCTAGTGTAAGGAACTAAACTTTTAGTTTTATGTAATACTAATTTAAATTTAAATAGCCATGTGTGGCTAGTAGCTACCATATTGGACAATGCCGCTGCTTTGGATCTTGTCTTCAGCCAAACAAAACTAATGATTAATGGGGAAAAGAAGCATACTGTAGTTTTTCCACAGTGGAATCCCAGCTGTAAAGAAATGCTATGACTTTTTTTTTTTTTTTTTAATGAAAAAGTCTGTTGCTTTTTCCAGTCCAGCTAAACTTAGGGTCTGCACACTAATGAAGCCTCCTGAAGAGAAAAAAAATCTAAATAGAGATTCTCCTAGAAAATGTTTGTCCAGGAGCCCTGATGACTCTGATGAGGTGTTTCTGTCCCTCTATATATATAGACAGTTGCATATACTTTCTGTAGAAAGAAAAAATGTACTGGACAGGCTGGGCACAGTGGCTCATGCCTGTAATTCCAGCACTTTGGGAGGTCCAGGTGAGCGGATCACTTGAGGTCAGGAGTTCGAGACCAGCCTGGCCAACATGGCAAAACCCCATCTCTACTAAAGACACAAAAAATTAGCCGGGCATGGTGGCACATGCCTGTAATCCCACCTACTCTGGAGGCTGAGGCACGAAAATCACTTGAACCCAGGAGTTTCAGGCTGCTGTGAGCTATAAATCCCACCACTGCACTCCAGCCTGGGCAACAGAGCAAGACTCTATCTCAAATTAAAAATAAAATGCCACTGAACAAACAGGAACTAAAAGTTATATGGTCAACATTTGTACTGTTCATTGCCTAAGTCTAGGGGCAGAGGATTGTGCCCAGGTAATGACTATTAGAAAAACCAGGGGACTTCCTCTAATCAATCCTTTATTGAGTGGTTCTAGTTCTGGCATTCAGAGTTGTATATTTAGTTTCAGTTTTTATTCTATTTATGTCAAAAGAAAAAACTTCCAGCAAACCAAATGAAAAGCAAGACACATCAGCATCTAAAGAATTTCCATATTTATTTTACATAATTTTACCATACACATCTCATGCCAACACACAGGAGGCATATACAAACAAACGCACCAGCTTCTGTTTTCCAAAGTCACATGGCAATAAATAAGGATGGGTGGGTCCTGTTTTTTTTTTTTTTTTTTTTTTTCCCCCAGGAAACGAGACTTCATTTCTCTTTAACTGTACAAAATTTACATTGTGAAGGATGAGGGCAGCGATCCAGAGCTGAGGGGATCTGGGGCTTTGAGGTCTGATTGCAAGCTCAGAGCAACTACTGGAATCCCGCAGCCCTGAACCTGCTTGTTTGGCCGAACACAGTCCTCAAGTGGGAAAGTTGGTGTGATTCTTGCCTCTCGGTGGGCAACAGATGAGAGTGGGGCTGTCCTTCCTCTGTTCACCTGTGCTCTGCCTCCCTAAGCAAAGGATTGCTTGGTGCACCTCCCAAACCTGCAGCTGTCTCCTCACCAGAGCTAGCAGCATGAAACTGTGCTTTTAGTGTGGTCCTACCAAGCAGAGTGTGGATGGGATGACTTTGCTGAGCTCTCTCTTTTTGGCTCCAGTCACTCACTGTGTTTAGAGCAGTTGGAGCAACTACTGCAAAAAGGGCCAATTGACCAATCCAAGAAAGAGAGAGCCAGTGATGTGCTTTTTATTTAGCTTTCAGCATGCCCAGAGCCCTTCAGCAGCAGGCAATAAAACAAAACTCATTTCCGCTTAATTGAATTTTTCTTCATCTCACAGCTTCAAATTTTTAAAGTGCAATGTTTAAAAATGAGCCTCCTCAGGCCTTCCAGACCCTGCTGGCTGGGGAGGTATGGTAATTATTCTCATGGTTATAACCAAGTTGTCAGTCGTGGCATGTGGGAGTGGAGGTGCAGAGAGTGGACTGTCACACAACACACAGCCTTTGCTCAACGGAAGCCTTGAGCCCCCTCCTGTAAAGAGGCAGTTGGAAGTCACCAGCTTGAGCTTCAGAGATAGAAATGTCTTTTGTTTTACAGATTTCTTACACTTCCTTGCAAAGTGAGCTTAATGATGAAGATCAAATGGCCCAATTATCTTACTAGGTTTCATGTTTTATACTGGCCCCCCAGAAGTTTAAGGACACTGACAAATGCTTTTCTTGTGTCTTAATTTTTTCCTCTTTCCCTGATGTTTCGCAGTATTCATTTGCAGGAACAATGTTAGCAATATGATTGATAGTTGATCTTTATTTTACATTATATTCATAACTGTCAGATGAGACAAGAAAGAGAAAGCACAAAGACTGACAGGAATTTGCCTGAGGTTGCACAGCAAGTCCTTGAAGGGCCAAGAACCTGACTCCCAACACTGATTTACCCATCGGGCCAACTTCTTAGCCTTTAAATCTGGTATTTCCTTCATGGTTTCATTACGTTGCAACAAACAGAGATTCCTCCATAGCCCCTCAGTTTCCATTTTGCTTATACCAGTTACCACTGGAACTTGGGGTTTTAACTAATTTGCTCCTGGATTCAAGAGCTTCCTACTCTAAAGTCGGCCAGGCAGGCACTGCAGATAACGATAGCCTCTAGAAGGTCTCATTTCGTTTGTGAAATTCATCCATGTCATTTTAGCAAGGGGGGAAACAGCTATCATGTAGCACCTTATACCCCACAGTAGGCTTCCAAGCAATAGAGGAGTGCCTCTAAGAGAAGCTTAAAGGTCATGAATGCCCAGCTCTTCTCCATTTCCAAACCCCAGAAGAGTCTTGTCTTACAATGGCTCATTAGTGGCACCAGCCCATCCATAATGCTAACCCCACCTGCAGGAAGATACATTTAAAATCTTAGACCTACTGTGGCTGTGCTTCTAAACAGGCAGCAATGTTTGCTGCTTTCTGGGGAGGTGGCTCTGGAAAACAAAGCTCTCCTGGTTTTCAGGCCAGTGCTCTCAAGGGGTTTTCCAGCTACCCAGCCGTAATGACACCAAAGAACTATTGACCTCATCAACTGTTCACTGAGTTCCTCAAGAGATTTATTATGTTAGTATAAATGAAGAAGGCCTCTACTTCCACTATTGAACTGGGAATTAGTAGATTAACTTACAGAAACAAAAACTGGTCAACTTACAGTGATCTTAAACAGTGCTACACAGAGGAGGATGCCCCCCCCCCCTTTAAAGAGCCTGCTCTCCCCCACACTATACTCACCAAAAACATCAAGGGCCTCTGAAATCCCATGAGTTGCTAAACCAAATAGTCAACTTGCAACAGTGATCTGGGTGGGCAGCTTTTCAACTGGTTCATTGCCCTGCAGAGCCTTTTCTCCTGGGTATTTTAAGCAGCCATCCTCCAAAAAGACGACTGCATATTCCTTTCCTCACATGGCATTTATGTCTTCCTACCCACCCCAATGTTCACGATTAGAGAATTCCCAATAGCACAGAACTGGCAAGGCTTAACACACCATCATCCATAAACATGGAACCTCAAGAGAAGTGTCTATGTTTGCAGACTCCTCAAGCGAAAATCATGACCACTGCAGCACTATCAAAAAACAAGGGTACACCATAAAATTGGTCAGAGAAGAGGTGGCCCAAAGGCTGATCCCGGAATTTACTGTTTTAAAGAAGCTTAACTGAAATTAGTTTTGTCCTGGAAAGGGGCTTTCAAAAGATGCAGCAGCCCAAGAGGAACTGTGTATTCTTCCTTTAGTCTGCCTATGACATGCCTAAATCTTTGCAGTCCTCAAAAGGTGACCAACCATTCTTAGAAGGAAGGGTCCTTAGGGTCTCTGGCCCCATCACTTCATGTGATAGAAAGGCAATGCCTTCTTACCCTTTCCTACTCTGCTGATCTCATTTAAGAGAATGGGAGGCCAGAAGAAGCAAACCACAGCTTCCCAGAGGGACGGCAATACATTCCAGCTGGCTAAATTCCAGTTTGCTCATGGAGAGCTTCCTGCTGGCAGATGGGTGCACAAGGTGGGTGGGAGCTGCAGCACCATTCAGGACAGCATTTTCCACAGCAGTGCAGTCTGTCACAGGAGTGGCAACTCGTAAAGCGGCGGTTGGCCTTGCCCTGGCCTCAGGCCTAGTGATGTGCTACTGCAAACCTGCACAACAGGGAGTCCCTGCACCACCACTGGCCAGAGCGCTCTGGCTTTCTGACCATGGGACTGCAGCCCAAGATATGGCAGGTGTCCAGCCAGCAATCCAGAGAGATGGAGCCCAAGGACCACTTAGAACCCGTTGGACAATTTTAGGGCTGCTCCCTAAATTATTCTTCCCAAACAAGGTAGGCCAAAAAAAATTGCTGGTTCCTGGAAATGACCAAAACTGTCCTCCAATTGAGTCAGCTAGGACAGCAGAGAAAGCTTTCATTATTAAGGGGGCAGAGGGGTAGACTTGCAAGCTCATCTAAACCAACTCCTTCAAAACAGAATCCAAATATTTCACCCTACAAGGGATGGGGAACTCTGGAAGACTGGCATCAGCCGATATGGCCGAACAGACTGCAGGTTTGGAATCCAAATGTGTCTATAAATGTTCACTGATTGTCATTCTGTTCTCCCCACATTTTAGTTTTGCTCATTTTGTGGCCCACAGCCTGTCTTGTGGAATAAATGATACAAGGAATTGAAGAAGGCACACTGCACCAAGGGGACTCATCAGGCAGTCTGCAGCGGTGGTCCAGGGCTACTCAGCTCAGCCTCAGTCACCTGCAATGAAAACCACCTCTTGCCATCAGAGTCAATGATATAGATGGGACTTAAAAACCAAAACAAATTCATATTTTCTGGTTTGTAGAAAAGAATATCTTCAGAGAAAACAAAAAAAAAAAAAAAAAAAAAGGAGGGAGCATATTTTTCATATCAAACTGTGGCCATCAAAGTGTTCATTAACCTTTAATAACTGATCTTTTCATTTTGAAATATAGGGTTCAATATGGATGGTCCAGAAATCACTTTTATTTTACTCAAGGGCTGTGAGGCCTCTACCTTAGGAATCTCAGTTCTCATGAGAGCAGTATTTTGGGAGGCATTGCGTGAGACACACCAGTTGGAGCAAAGTTCCCAAAGCCCAAGGGGGCCTGTCACAGTCACCTTGTGCTACCAAATCACTGAGCAGCCAAGCCCCTAAGCAGAACAGGAGGGGAGAGACCCAACAAGCCAGTGTCCCTAGAGCTCTAGGCCATTACCCCCTGTGCTGTGTTCTGAGATGAGGCTGCTCTCCCACTGCTTCCCCAGGAAAACAACGCCCTGTGGTCTCACAGCCTTCTGGGAATCAGCGGAGGACTTCCATTGAAAATAATGGAAATTCACATTGGTGTACTTTCAATCCTTAAAAGGTAAGTCTCTCTTGATCCTTGAAGATATTCTCTCAAGCCAGGATGGCAGGTAGGGTGGGGAGGAGAGAAGTTTAAAAAGGAGGATGATCCATTTCATCGAGCCAAGAGGCTGGGCTAGTTGGAAAGTCGGGATAGCCTACACTGCTTCCTGTGGAGATGTCAGAGGTGGGTCCCCCAGCCATGGCTCTCAGCGTCTGGCTTACTCCCTGCCCTGCATGCGCAATGATGCCCAAATTACTGTCCACCGTGTAATCCAGCCCATTGAGCAAAGGAGCGTGGGATGGCAGGGACGATATGGAGGATGGAGACTGGGGGATTCCATAGGGGCTCCCATCCCTCAAGTCCTGATAGGATTGTCCTGTCCCGTCCATGGAGAAGCTCCCATTCATTAACTGTCCGCCTGTAACGTCCCCCACGTTGCCATAAATCCTATTGGTGTGGCCAAGTTCTGAGAGAATTTGATCCTCTGTGGACAAAAGAACGGAGATTTATTGTCAGCCACCAGGACTCTGATGGGTCCCCTGCTCTTCACAACCTAGGAATACATGTGACCAAGAAAGACGCCCAAGGGCAGCAGCTGCCTTGCAGCCAAGCATGGGTCAGACACACCAATATGGCAGCCTGACATCCAGAGGCCAACCCAGGCCAAGGAGAAAAACAAGAAACACCTGCAAAGACTAAATTCCCAGGTCCCAGAAGGATGGTCAAATGTTTGGTGAGCTCGTTGGTCCCTTGTGGCTCGTGTACTAATACTCTGGCTACACTGAGGAGGATGAATGCCTAAGACTAGGTGGGTCAGATGTCTCCACATCACAAATGGGAACTACATGCTGACAAGATTTACCCTGAAAGCTTTCAAGCTGAGAAAGGGCTTGGTTTAGTTGGTTGGGAATCAAGCAGGCCCGTATGGTCAGGAAAGCTGAGGACCACTCTTAGACATCTGTACAAAATCCTCTGGTCTATCTGGAAGAGAGGTTCAATATCAAAGGACTTGGTTTCTGTCTGTATTCAATAAACTCTTCACTGGGGACAAAGAATTGACTTGATTAAGGCAAATGAACCTTCTTGTTTCTTGAAGAATTTCATTAAAGGGATCTAATGGAATCTTTGCCACTTGAAAGAATTCATCTCTCCAACAGAGGTGAGCAGTTTTAGTCTTTGGGTAATTATTCCCAGAGAGACCAATGATAGGTCAGCCCAGGGACCCACCTGCATCCAACAGAAATGAGCGTAACAATCCAGTATGTTCTAGGTGTTGACTTCGACAGCCCAGATGAGATTAAGTGACTTTCCTAATCCTGCCAAGAAGCCTAGAAGGTGAGCATTAGTCCCATGAGCGGTCCCCAAGGCCCCACAGCCCCTGTATTCTGAGAGGAGGCTGCCCTCTAGGGCTCAGCTGACCTCTGGGCTGAACTACAGTCCCCCCAGGGCATCGTGGTCCTGGCAGGCAACTTGTTCCATCCTCTGTCCCACAAACTTCTTTTTCTATTTCCTATGCACCAATCCCTAAATAAGGCCTCCCCAGACTAGACTTCAACACCCCATCCCTTCTGAGGCCTGCCCCCCATTCCCCTTAGAAAAAACATGGTGGGGGGAGCTCATGCTCTTTAAAGGGAACAGGAAGATGAAGGCTCCACTCCACTGTCAAATGGCCATGAGTTAGCCTTTTGCCTTTACCTGTCATCCCACATGACCAGGGCCCTCTGCGGGAGCCGCAGGCTCCTTATGGGAACGATCATGCCTTCCAGGTATACAGATGTGCCAGGCTTTCCCCAAGCCCATCCATAGTCGGTTGTGTTCATTGATCCCCACAACGCAGTGAGAGGGGCAAAGATGGGGTATTCCCCATGGGAATACTGGGGCTCAAGAGAAGTGAATCGATTTGACAGAGCCGCACTGGAAACCAGGTCTCTGATCACCAGTGGAGTACTCTTCCCTTCCCCCCTCCGCAGAAGACCTTCCACATTTGGGAATTCAGTAACTGAGAACAGTTATGATTCTTTGCAAACAACCTGAGGATTCACAACATGCAGTAATTTGCAATTTTGCTGATGCACAAATTTGAATATAGCGCATGCTGCAAAGCTTGTGTGCAGGGGACAGAATGAAGTGAGTGGTGGGGGAAGGGAGTTCGGAAGTGAAGCCAGTTCCCCATCTCACATGCACTCACAACACTGATTTCCCAGGAAAAAGGGCCTGCGGAGCATGTCCTCCCCACCACCCTGACTAGAGGAAGGGGTGGCTCTAGGGGACCATCCGTGTAGGCCAGTGTCCCAGCAAAGGGGAGAAAGATGGGAGAGGGGCTAGGGGCACAAGGCTGGGACCTGGTCATCTGTTCATAGCTATGTGGGCTGATGAGGGAGGCCCCAGTCAGCAGGAGGGGAGGCCTTGGGGCCACAGGACGAGGCCTGGCCCATCCCAGCTTCCAGATCTCAGCAATCTTGTTTCCTACTCCTGTCCCATGGTAAAGGGCCACTACCATTTCCCCCACCCTTCACTGCAAGTCTTAAGGAAAAGCCTGTGTTTGGGAGACAGTTGCCAAGGCCTCAAGAAAGATCCCTCCTGAGTGCCAGGGATTACAGATTCCCAGGGGACTTTCCTAAGGCCTTGGCCTGGCCCCTCCAGCCTTGCTCACCTCGGAAGCTCAGCTCACTGTCACTAACCCCACAGTCCTCTGCAGAGCTCTCCTTCTCCTGCTTGCTGCCGCCCCGGCTTCTCTTGACGCTCTTATAGAACTGCCCCCAGCGGTGCCGCCCTGCATCCTTCTTCAGGCGTTTCTCTTTGGCCCTTCTGTTCTGAAACCAAACCTGCCACACAAGCACAAGGGACACACTCAGGGGTGTCCATCACGAACCCAAAGCCCCCAGGACCCCCAAGGCAGGTGGCCGGAAGCAGACTGAAGCCTGAATGGAGCGCAGGTCCGAGAGTGCCATGAGCCCCGCCCCCTCTCCCCAGGTGGGCCTCAGAACTCTTCAGTTCTGGCAAAAGCCCTGGGGTCAGGCCCTGAGCCCAACCACCGGTGAACTGATGTCACTCAGGACACCTTCCACCCCATCCCGCGCCTGGGATCCCCGGAGGGCACAGGAGTGCTGGCATCTCACCTGTACGACTCTCATGTCCAGGCCTGTCTCTGAGGACAGCTGCTCCCTCACGTGCCGGGCAGGCTTAGGGGAGTTCTTGTACGCATTCTTTAATGTCTCCAGCTGCTTGGCTGTGATGGTGGTCCGGGGCCGCTTAGCTCCGGCCTCTGAGTCATCTGCAAGGAAAAACCACTGCTTACTGGCTTCAGCCTATCTGCAGCAGCTGCGCCTCCTCCCCCACCCTCCTTCCATCCTTTCTGCACCTAAGCCTGCCTGCTGTATGCAGGGCAGTGCGAGGCACAGGGGACATCAGAGTGGAGAGGTCCCCAATCTCATGGCACCGGCTCCTGCACCACAGGCCTTCCCAAGCCACTGGAAAGTAAGGACCGCAGTCCTTTCTCTGCTCAGCTCCCTGCTTCTCTCCTCCCCTGCCAGCCCAGCTGCATAGAAGTCTCATCAGACTGAATGTACCAGTTCCACACATGTCCCTGTCATGACAAACACTCTGCTCGCACATCCTCGTGAGTTCTTGCCGGAGCTGTGAAGGTGAACAGCCAGGTTGAAGTCTGTGTTCCAAGCCGCCCCGAACACCTTCCTCTCTCTCATGGGGAGTCTCCCATTTCCCCACAGCCATGTCACCTTGGCCCTGGCATTGCTGGGCTCACAGCCAGGGGTGAGCTTGCACACCCAATAGTGTCTAAGCAGGTTTCTAAGCTACGGGTCAGAACCCACTCGTGGGCTGTAAAGTCAACTTAGTGGACTAAAACTAAAAGAGGAAATCAGATGAAGAGAATGGAATGGCAAGATCATTTCATTAACCTTTAGTTTTTATTGTATGAATGTATGTACTGAGATGAAATGTCAAATGAGTTTTACTGTGGATGGTAGTCAAAATTTTTTGAAAAAACTAGTCTGAAGAATGTTCTGGGCAACACACTGACTGATCAACACAAAGTCCTCTACAGATTTTGAGTGAACAAGCTAAAGTTCCTGTTAAAGTGTGGTTTGTTCCATTCAAAGTCAGGCAGAGAGAGAGGCACGTGGGTGTGTTCAGAAGCACAGATGAGCGGAAAAGTTTGTTTCTTCTCCCAGCACTTAGGCTTACTGCCCTTTTCTCCACAGTGCCCCTGGAGGACACAAAGAATAAAGTCAGCAGCTGACCCGGGCAGCTCTGCTCCCTGTGCTTGCTCCCCTGTGTGCCCCTGAAAGTGTCTCTGTGCCATTCCTGACTTCCTCTCTGTCTTTTCTCCTTTCTTTCAAGAAAACCCTCTCTTAGGAACAATAATAGCCAACATGTGTGAGCACCTACCATGTGCTGGTGTTGACTAAGGACTTTATATGCATTCGGTCCTCACAGTCTACAAGGCTCTCCCTGGAGTCAGCAGACCTGGCTTCAATGTTCTTGTTGAGTGAGTGACTAGGACCAGTAACTCACCTCCCCCTTGGAAGCCCAGAGGGCAACACAGCCTGCCCTGGTCTTGGGAGGCACTAGAGGAATGAAGCAGCTGTGCGGCCAGGACATGCGTGCACACAGTGAGGGGGACACACCCGTGCCTTCCCTTCTCCTTGGGCTGTTTTCTTCTCTCACGTGGCCACTGTCATCCCAGAACTGCTGTGGCCCAACTCCCTCCCTGAAGCCCCTGCCGCAGAGATGACACTACTTAGAGAGTCATTCCAAAAGACAAAGGGGAACCTCCAAAACGCCTTCCTTTTAATTCTGAGGAGTCAGTCCCTTCTGTGCATATTTATAGTCTACATGGGAGTGTCTGATGCAACTTTGAATTATGCAAATGGGAAACAGTGCACTTGTATACAGTCTTTATATTAAAAACTGTGAAATAATGCAATCACCAAAAATGTTTTAATTCCTCGAGAATCACTTAATTTCAAAATAGCTTGGCCTGGGAAATTAAATTCTTTTCGCCACAGTCAGATGGCAGCGCCTCTGGGATAGACCATCATCCTGGTTGGTGGCCCGCTGGTTCGGCCCTGCTACTCACACGCACAGGACTTTCTTCTTGCGATGATGGGGACTAATATGCTGTTATTTTAACATTCACTGTTATTATAATTTAAAATCTTTTTTATATCCTATAACAATGTCATCCAAGTATTCATTAAGTAGCAGTGACAGTGCTCGTGCTGAAAAATGTACCCAAAAATCAATAACTTTGGTACGGAAGTTAAATGTGATAAAACGCTATGAGGAAGGCCAAGGGAGCCCATGATACCCTGGGCTGTTAATTTAGGAGACAGCGTTCTGCAAGGTATTCAAGATAATGCTGAGAAAATAAAAAGTAGCATTAAGGCAAAGATACACTTCACTGGCTATGGATTTATGTGCTCTCAGAATACACCACCCCCACCACACACACACTACATTAATTCCTATGGGAAAATTAGTCTTAAAATATGTTAGTTTTGAATGATGTAGGATCTCCTAGAACTTGTCCCTGGCATAAAATGCAACCTCATTATATTGAAAATGCAAATATCCAGGGAGACAGAACAAGTGAACAAAATCATTCACACTAAGCTGCAAGTAACTGCTCTGAGATCCTTTGTTTAGCTAATGGGAGGGAACTGTAAGCCTGCAGGAGGGCTGAGAGTAGCAAGGAGGAATTAAAACAACCTGAAAAGACAGCCAGGCATTCTGCAGTGGACAGAAGTCCCCACCGCTGCAAGGACCACCGACTGCCCAGGACGGAGGAGCCCTGCCTTGCCAACAGCTGGGGTGGGGTCAGGGGAAGGACCTGGGGACAGGCCAGACATACTGTGTAACATTCAGCTGCTTTAAAACCTCAAGCACACCTTACCTCCCTGTTTGTACATCTCTTCCACGTTGGTCTCACTCATTTCACATCGCATTTCACAAGCCTCATCCTATTTAAACCTCAGGAAAACAGCCCTACGTGGCAGATGCTACGATCCCCCATAGACAGCTGAGAAACCAAGGGTCAGCCAGTTCTACAACTTGCCAGGAGATATCCCTGTGTGGGGGGATGCCCAGCCAGCTTCTGACAGCAAGTTCAGCATCTTCCCACCGTCCTGCAGAGGTTTGCTATGGTGTAAATATTCATCGATAAAATGTGAACACCACAATGTCATTCCCACCTCCCCAGCCAGATTCTGACCAATCTACATTTGTTTCTCTCATCTCTTGAACCACCCACAACATCAGGAGATGCTGAGCTGAGAGTGCTCAGAGTCCAAATGAGGCCTCTGATGAGGAGAACCAGCTGCAGGCCGGGGAGGTCATGCCATCTTAGTATCTCTGATGAACGGCATCAGACTTCCAAAGGTGTCTTGGTATCTCTGAGTCCATCTGCTGTGATGGTTCATCCCTAACAAGGTGCCCTAATCTCCCGTGACATCACAATTGATGGAGTGGGTTTTAAGAGCAGATTAGTACATGCAGGCAAAGAGCCTTGGGATGGGTTTGCAGAGGCCCCAGGTCTCTGGAGGAAGGAGGTCAAAGGCCTCTGTCCACCCTGAAAGGCCAGAGCTGTGGGGGTGGTGGAAGGGGAGGTCCTCAAAGAGACAGGAAGCCCTGCCCACTCCCGCCGTGGACCAAAGCCAAACCCAGCTCCAGCTGGCTCACCTAAAGGGCCCTCATGAATCCCCTCTGCTTCCTCACCACCACAACCCCCTTATTTTATACTATGTTTATTGAACAAAAAACCAATTTCTCCATTATTGATCAGATCTGTATAACATATGTGTGTGGGCCCAGAAAAGATCTAGAAGGAGATATATAAAATTGTTGCTAAATGTTTTTCTCATCAAGCCCAGAGCTGTCAACAAGAGTCATTTTTGCACAGTAACACCCTGAGTTGATCAAAATTCTAGTCAAAGGCCAAAGAACTTGATGTCTTGTGTGTTCACACATCTGAGATTATCACGTTGGGTTTGGCCAAATCCCAAATTCAGAGCCAGGACCTGACCCACGGCCATGTGGGTACATCTGGGGGTGAGAGGCCAGAGGTGGGGCTGCAGGAATAAAAGTGTCCAGCTCAGCCTTGCGAGGGGAGCATGAGGAATGTATCGTTCTGGGCTCTACCCTGGAAAGTCCCCAGGCTGCCCAAGACCATGGCATGCAGGGTGAGAGCTGCTGCTGCCAGGGCAAGCCAGGCCTTTCCAGGGGTGGCTGCTAAATGAGGGACCTGACTTCAGCCTCCACCATGCAGAGCTCCGGCTGCCACCATGGGTGGTGGCCCTGGAGTAGTTGTGGTGAAGCGAGAGGGGGGCTATATTGAAGTGGGTGGAGGGAGCTGTATTGCTGAGATGGAGCCTCCCTGAATCTGGCATGCGTCCTGCCTCTTCATTTGGCACTCACCGGGCACTTGCTGCAGAAACACCAGGAGCCCCTGCCCTGGAGGAGCCCACAGTCTGAGAGGGGAACAGAACGCAATTAACTGAAATACAAGATGTGTGAAGTGTGCAGAGGCCAGTGCTGGGCTCTCACCGACGGCCTTTGAGGCAGGGCCTGCTGAGAGGTCCATGTGCACCCTGATGTGCAAAACTAAGTGGCAGCCCCACATGTCCAATACAGACCAAGCTCCCAGCCACCCCTCAGCACCCCAGCCCCCACCCAGGGGAGGAGGCCACCACCATGGTAACATCCAGGTTCTTGGCTGCTTCTGAGCCTACCACGGAGACAGGCAGGCTCTCAGGACCCACGTATGGATGAACACTTCCATGAAGCCGGCGAGTGCTAACGGCCGGGGAGCTGTTCAGCATTAACTCTCAGTGTGGAGATCTGGGGTGCTTCTCAGAGGTGGTGGTGCATGAGTAGGGCTCTGAGGGATGCGCAGGTGGGACGCCATGAGAAGGGCACCTCAGGCAGAGGGCGTGGCCAGAACGAAGGCCTGGAGAGGGGACCATGCGGCGCCACGCTGCTTACCGTTCTGCTTGGCCGTCTCATAGTCTTCCTTGCACACCAGCCGCCCGTCCTCCATGAGGTAGAACTCGTCCCCTGTGGCCAGCTGCCGGTTGCAGATGATGCAAGCAAAGCAATGCAGGTGGTAGACAAAGTCCTGGGCCTTGCGGACCACCTGGGTCGGGGGGATACCCTGCTGGCAGGCTGTGCATTTTGTGCCGAAGCGCCTGTCAGGGCAGCAGGAAAGGATTAGGGCACACAGGGAGTGGGGCATCTGGCTTCCCCCAACTTCCTGGAGCAGCCTCCCTCCTACCCCACCATTCTGGGACTCCATAAGCCTCATCCCCCAGCCACCCAGAGCGTAATTACCGTCTGGTCCTCTCTGCCTCTATCTAGCTTCATTGCTTTGTGGCTGGAACTCTTCAACCACCAAAGAAGGGGCTGATGAGAACTAGAGACTCCCTCAGGTACCTTTTCCAAAGCTGATGCCCCTGGGTTCCAGCTGTCCGATTAACACCCATCAATTCACAGGGGCACCAGGTGGACTTTCTTAAGTCCCTCAAAGCAGGCTGTCTCCCCCTGCACCTCCCAGCTTCCTCACCCTTATGGTTGATCCCAGAGGACATCCTCACAGGGAACTGTGTGTGCCACAGGCGGGTGTGTATAAAGCACCCAGCAACACCTTCTCACACACTCCCAGGGAGGAGGCCCTGCCTGGCCAGGGGACAGCACGCTGCGGAGAAAACACACTTTGTCAGCAGAGCAAGGCTCTCCTAACAGCTGTTCTCTCTCCTTTGCCTCTATTTCTCCCCTCACCTCCATTCTGCACACACAAAGCCCTCTGAGACTGCCTCCATCCCCTTCCTGTGCACGCACAGCCTGGGGCATGGTGGTTTGGGAAGGGCCCAGAAAGCTGCACCTTTCAGCCCCTGCAGCGTTCGGGACAAGGAGTCTGCAGACTGCAGTTTGGAAAACGCTGCTTCAGACTTCTCCTTGGTCAGCACCTTTCCAGAACAACACTGAGGAGGAAGCCACCCACGGCCACCAAGGCAGCTTCTACCAAGGCAGCCAGCCCCTGCCAAGGCCGGGGAGGAAGGAGAAATGGACACATTGAAAGTATAGTCCAGTGGGGTTGTTTCCGCTCCCTTTCCCCATTCTGATCACAGAGATCAACAGAGGCACACCAGCAGTCACAGGAGACGAGGGAAATTTGGGGGCCGACAGGGACAGTGAAGGAGGGTGCGTGGCTGCAGGTGAGCCTTCCCTGCTTCAGGAGGGAGGCGGGAGGCATTGGGGAAGCAAGGGCAGAGTTTAAAACAGCAATCAACCTAATTATTCATGACATTTCACACAGCAGAACTTTATCTTCTTCAGGATGAAAGACTTCGCCTAATGGATCTGGGGAAGGTTTGATTTTAATGGTCCTTTTAACTAATGCTTATAGGCAGCCTGATTTCCCCTGAAAGGACAGTACATATTTCATCCACATTAATACCAAATAAATTAATTATGGTCATGGCTATCATGATGAATCCCAGATTAATGCAGAATGATGGGTCTCTTATGCAGTAATGATACCTGCTGAGAGGGCTACAGGGGCCCAGAACAGGCACGGCCAGCTGCAGCCTCAGATGCCCCCCACCAGGGACACGGCATCCTAGAGAAAAGTGGGGGTTCTCTAAGTCTGCATGGGTAATCCCGAAAGACCCAGAGCGTACTTCAGGGACACTCTTCTGAGATGGGTATAAGAAGGGTGTTGGGGTGTGAGGGACTGATACGTGACTTGGGAGGACCCCAGGCTTCTGAATTCCTGGAATGCCTCTTGGTTTTCAGGGAGATGAGGCCCCTTTAGAGCAGGAGTTCTCTACCTGAGGGTCAGGATAGGCCTGTAAACCACCTGCTAAGTTGTTCAAAATTGTGCCTCAGGAGGGGACCTGGGCTTTTATCAGATTCTCAAAGGGATTCAGGACCCAGGAAAGTAGAGCTAATATTTGTTGAATAAATAAATCAGCAGATAAAGCACCATACTTGCAGAGGATGTGCATGGAGATGGCCGAGTCTGAGGATGGAGAACAAAGCACACAGTCGGCTCTGGACAGTTCTGGACCTCCCAGAACACAGGTGAGAACCAGGCCCTCCACAACTGCTGCGTAACCACATCACCTGGATCAAAGAGGAAGGCTGGCAGGTGCCCACATCTAGTGTGTGTGTGTGTGTGTGCGTGTGTGTGTGTGACAAAGTGAAAGGAAGCCTATACATATGTTACTAGAGAGTGTTTTCAAAAGGCCTATATATTTAATATCCAATCCTGGCCAATTTGCAAAGCAGGTACTAAAATGAAACAGGGCACCAGATGCGGTGGCTCACGCCTGCAGTCCCAGCACTTCGGGAGGCTGAGGCAGGAGGATCACTTGAGCCCAGCCTGGGCAACATGGTGAATCCCTGCCTCTACAGAAAATACAAAAAATTAGCCAGGTGTGCTGGTGTTCACCTGTAGTCCCAGCTACCTGGAAGGCTTAGACGGGAGGATCGCCCGAGCCCAGGGAGGTTGAGGCTACAGTGAGCTGAGATCATGCCACTGCCCTCCAGCCTGGGCAACAGAGTGAGACCCTGTCTCTAAATTAATTAATTAAAATGAAACAAGACCTTCATCATACTTGTTGCGAACCTTCCCAATAAACCACCCAAATCTGGAGAATGTGTCCTAACCAGAGATCCAAGGAGAGGAGGGCCGAGAGGAGACCCTGGGACAGAGAGAAGACCCTTCAGCAGCCTCCTGCACAGGGGCCGCACTCTCCCACTAAAAAGCAGGCAGGGCTTTCAGTCACCAGAGGCCCAGTTGACACCAGCGCACTAGAGACATGAAAGATAACGGGGGTATAAATTTAATCTGCATACCGACAGTGATTCATGCATGAGGGTGGCAAGTGCACAAGAAAAATGAAAAATAAATGGACTTCCCCACCAGCGTTTTTTAGCAATTGAAGCAATTTTCCTGATTGTGGGATTTATACCAAAGGGAAGTAGAAGTGGCTCCTCATTACCTTTTCCCCTGGAGCACAGCCAGCGGGACCCTCACCGAGGGAGCCGCATGCACCCCCTTGGCCCACAAGGCTCCCCGGCCCAGCCCAGCCCTGCAGGGCACCCTCCACCTCATCTCCAGTCGGAGCCAGTGGATCTAGAATACAGGGCATCCTACAAGGGTATGTCTGTGATGGAGACACTGTCCCTATTCCCAGATCTTAGAATAGCCAGAGTCACAGGTAAGAAGGCCAAGGCCTGTCAGGTCACATGACTTGTCCTGCAACAGGCAGTCATGGCTAGAATTCCCTGGCCCCACACGAGGTAAAACTGTGAACCCAGCTGCTACACAGAGAACCAGCTGTCTAACCAACTGGACCAAACATGAAGGACGCTGGGGGTGAAGAGGGAAGGACTGGACTCCAGCCAAGGAAGAGGGTTCCCGAGGGCTTTTCCAGGCAGCACCCCTTAATACCGCTCACTGGGCACCCAACGCGGGGGCGTCGAGAGCACTGGCCTCACCCTTCAGAAAGATAAGCTGCCCAGTCCCGCTGGCCAACCAGGAGAGCGGCTGGAGCTGATCCAAAACCACAGAGAAAATGCAAGGAAGGACTTGCTAATGGCTCATATTATTTTCCTCCTGTAACCAACGCCACTGGAAATTCTTTTATCCCTGCTCAGCACATAGTAGGCAAGCCACAAAGACCCAGTGAATGAATGAATGAATGAATGAATGAATGAATGAATGAATGAATGAATGAATGAATGAAAACGAACGAACGAACGAACGAACGAACGAACTGCTTCTTAAAGCATGGGCCTGAGTAGTCAGGGGAGGCTTGGCTCTCCATAACGGCAGCTCTTTTCTTTTCTTTTTTTCAAGTTTGAGATTAACTTTATTCTATTTTTGGTAGAACTTTAAGTACATAAAGGTTTATTTCCACAGGCCTCAGAAAATGGGTAGAAATCACAGGACATCTCTCTTACCACCAAAAAAAAAAAGTTGCATATTTTGGTAAGTGTTTATCCTAGAGGGAAAAAAACCTGAAATTTACATTGGCAGTGCTGAGCAAGATTCTTACATAAATCAAGACCTCAAACCAGCCTGCAGTGGAGATTTAGTCCTCTTGGACAGAAGCCATAGCTGATGAGCATGACAGGGAAAAGGAGGCAGTGAAGACAGGTGACAGGCACCTGGCAGGGAAGGAGGATTCAGGAATGCCAGGCTTCTTGGAAAGGTGTGTTGTTTTTCCTTTTTTTTTTTTTTTTTTTTTTTCCTTTTAAAGTCATCTCTGTAGGAAGGTGCTGGGCAGGAATCCCAGAGAAAGAAAGGTCCAAGACTCCTTTAACTGCCCTGGATGAAGGGCATTGCTACAGCAGCTAGTACCAGAGGCTCTCCTGTCTCATGGTTGAGGCAAACCCAGGATAGAATAGTGAATAAAAGGAATGCTTATGGGAAACCATTCTGCGTGGAACACTAGATGGCCAAGCCTCAGCCTTCGGTCCAGTGCAACCCTTGCCTCGCTTGTCAACAGTGAAAAATTAGTTTGGTTAGAAGAACCATATGGAAACACACCAGCTTCTGATACCTTCACGCTCATTGTTAGAAAAAAATTAACCAGTGTGAATACTCTGATCTGTTAATTCCTGGGACTGTTTTCTTCCCAATGGACTATTTGTTGGTAGGATAACTCCCAAAAGCTCAAAGCTAAAATGCATCATCAGTCCTGGTCAGCAGTTCCTTAAGAATGGACTGGCAGCATGGTTGAGCCGATATGGACAAGCTGCACCTTCCTGAAGAAGATCAACCGACCTGCTATCCCACCCCAAATCTCAGCCTGAGGTATATTTCAGTGAAGGCAGGTAGCTGTGCTTCTCAGAGCGGAGCAGCAGGTTTAAGCTCTTTTCTTTAGGGGTGAGGGGATCTCACTCGGTTGCCCACACTGGAGTGCAGTCCACAGTCATAGCTCACTGCAGTTGAACTCCCCGTCTTCCCACTTCGGCCTCCTGAGCAGCTAGGATCACAGGCACACGCCACCATGCCCAGTTCACCCTTTAAGACTTTTTTTTTTTTTTTGTAGTGATTGGGTCCTACTATGTTGCCGAGGCTGGCCTCAAATTTCTGGTCTCAAGTGATCCTCCCACCTTGGCCCCCAAAGCACTGGAATCACAGGTGTGAGCCACTGTGCCCAGCCATAAGCTTTTCTAAGAAGAGCATTAAGTCCCGGGTTGAAATGAGGTTTACTAAACCACAGGACTTTGCATCCCACTTGCTGTCGCCGTCACACTGCCTCCATGACTGTCTCCTGAGCTCCCAGCCTGAAAGGTGGGTACCGTGACACCTTTTAACAGATGAGAACTGGGGCTTAGAGAGGCGAGGTGCCAACCCTCAGCTCCCACGGGCAACGAACAAGAGAACCGGGGTTTGCAGTCGGTGCTTCTGACACAACACAGCAGGCATGCGGTGGGCATCAAGGGCAGCAGACCCGGCCCTGGCGCCCTGATCTAGGCTGGAGCGCGAGGACATGCCTGTCCCCCTCATGCAGCTCTGAGCCCCATGCATGAGGCTCCCAGCCCTGCAGTGCTGGGCTGGCCAGGGGAGCCCTCACTCCCTGGCATGTTAACCCCAGTCCACGCAACTGGCCCGCTGTCCACCTTCCACTTCCTCCAGCTGGCCCAGGTGTGGGCAGAGAAGAGCTGAGAGTTCTTGGCTGACTCTCACGGGCTGCTCTTGACCCCAGGAGAAGACCAGGTCTTGTGTGCTGGGTCCCAGCCTCTGCACCTGGGCTCTGCCTGAGCTCCTGCTGCTGTGGACTTGTCCACCCCTGCTGTTCCCGGCCGCCTGGCTGGGCTGCTCACCAGTGCAGGACCCGCTTGAGGGTCTGGACCCTGTAGAAAGGGGGCAGCAGGCAGGCCCTGCAGGCACCAAGCCTTCTAGAACCAGGGGCGCATAAATCCGACACCCTGGCTGTCTGGCACATTCCTGATAAGTTCTGACCTCTGAGCAGACCCACATGATGTACCGCAAGTGGGTCACTGCGACACTGGTGATAAAGGCAGCTGCCATTCTCCTAGCACCAACCTGTGTCCTGCGCAGAGCAGGCCCTGCACGTGTGATCTCATCTGACCCTCACCTCCAGCCCGCAGCCCTCAGCCCCGGCACCCACCCTGTGGCTGCACTGCCACCCTGCTCCACTTGCTCCTGCCTGGGTGACTTTAGCTCAGGCTCACCCTCACTCCCACCACATCCTTGATGACTGCAGTCCCCACACAGACCATCCTTTTGGGCCCTCCCTCTCGATTCTTTGATCTCCTGAAGGCTGTGGCCTCCACCCTCCCTCCACTGCTCACTCCCCCAGACCTTGTTGTTACCAGCAACTGCCACAGCTCCAGGGGCCACTTCCAACCCTCCCACCGTGGGATCCCCGCCATTCTTCCAGCTCCCCAGGATACTGACTCACATGACCCAGGGACTGCCCTTCCCCCTGGGCTTGTCACCGTCCCTCGCTTCCCTCCTTACCCAGCAGACCCCAGGGTGATCCCACCTGTCCCTCCCCACACACCCTGGAACCTGCCCTCTCTCAGCCCTGGGCCTGCCCCACCCCAGCACGGGCATCCACCTGCCCACCGGGCTGATGGTGCCTCGGGGCCGGGAGTTGAATGCACCTCCCCACCTGCTCCCCAGCTGAGCCCCAGGCTCAGCTGCTGGCCGCCCTCCCATTTCCCACGGAAGAGGGAAGCCCAGCTTGGACCCTCCCCACCTCCCACTGTGCCATCCACTCGCACCCCCAGGGCCCCAGCCCCTGCCTGCCACCCACAGGTGAACCACACGCCTCCACTGGACACAGCTCATTCCTTCTCACCTAATGAGACTCCCAGCAACCATCCCCTTTGCCTTCTGTGTCATTAGCTTCCCCTCTGCTGGCTCCTTCCATCCATGTACAGGCACGCTATGATTCCTGCCTGCCTCCCTTCTCTACCGCCCACTCCCTGTAGCCTTCAGGGCAGTGCCCCACTCATCCAGAGTTATGCTGCAGCCCAGCAGTCAGCTCCCCTCTCCCCAGCCTCCCGGGCCTCCCGACACACCTACTGTTGCCTCCTACACTGTGCTCTCCCGCCTCTGCTCCTGCTCCTCTTCCTCCCACACCTCTTCTCTGCCCCCCCACTCCCCTGGGGATCTCACCTCCAGCCCAAACCCCTGGGCTCCAGACGGGGGCTCCACTGCCTTCTCAGCACATGGATTTGGAGTCCAAAACCAAACTCCTACCAACCCCCTGCACCCTCCGCTCCTCCCATAGCCCTTCCCATCTCAGACCACTGTAACTTCATTCTTCCCATGGCTCAGGCCAAAACCTTTGGGCGTTCATCCCTGTCTGACCTGTCAGCAAATCCTGTTGACTCTACTCAAAATAATAATAATAATAATTATTATTACTATTATTATTATTATTTGGAGACAGGGTCTCGCCCTGTTGCCCAGGCTGGAGTACAGTGGTGCAATCACAGCTTACTGCAAGCTTGAATTCCTGGGCTCCAGAGATCCTCCTGTCTCAGACTCCTGCATAGGTGAGACAATAGAAGTGAACTACCACGCCTGGCTTCTACTCAAAATTATCTCATGTTGGGGACCACTTCTCACACCCGCACCGCCCTCCCTAGCTCAGGCTGCCATCGGCCGGCAGCTACAGCTATCTCCTAACAGTCTCCCAGCTTCCTCTGCCCAGGCCCCTACAGGCGCTTCTGCACATGGTCACCACAGTGGGCCTGAGTCACACCCTCGCCCTCCCCTGCTCAAATCTTCCAGTGGCTTCCACCTCACTGAGGGTCAAAGCCACAGGCCCCCTAATGGCCTCCAAGTCACTGTGGCATCCCGGCCCCATCGCCTTTCCACCTTCCCTCCTCCACTGCCCACTCCACTCCACCTCCTCCTGGGGCCCGGGCACTGCTTCCCTGCTGGCATACTCTCCCCCCAGGTACCTGCATTTCCTGCAGTGGTCCCCTGAAATGTCACCTGCTCAGGGGGACACCCCTGAACCCCTCCCCTCAGCACTTCCTTCCCTGTTCCACAGCACTCATCTCAGTAGATGTGCTGTGCACTTACTGCTTGCTGACCATCTCTCCCCCTCTCTAGAAGGCAAGTTCTACAACAGCAGGGTCTTTATCTGTCTTGTTCACTACTGAATCCAGGGCCTGGCCCAGGATATATGCTCAGTGCATGTGTGAGGAATAAATCAGCGAGTGACCCAGTCCTGTGGAATGCTTGAAGGCCTGTTCTTCATTTGGACATGAGGACACTGAAGATCAGAGAGGGTTAGTAACCGCCCTAGACCTCACAGACAAACAGTGGAGCTGGGATTTGAACTCAGTGCCTCACCTCTGGGATGTCTCCCTTACTCTTGGCTATTGAAGGCAGTCGGTGGGGGCCAGCCCAGGCCCCACGTCAGCCTCCCGCATGTGGAGCTGCCACGGAACGGTGCACCGCCCTGAGGAAACAAAATACTGCACGAGTTGATTTTATGCTTTAATTGCTTGGCGGTGATTTACTGCTGGCCGTATATTTTTTCCCCAGCTGACACTTCTCTACATGTATTTCTTTTATCTATCACTACACTTGACAGGAAAGTTGCTGATATTTACTGTTACTGTATGTACCAATATTCCCAACATATATCACCGCCCACTGTAAGGCCACAGCCATGTCATGGGCACATAAAGTTCTGCCCCAGAATGGGCAGCCTTCTCCAGACACAGATGGGCGTCCTATTTGGAGAGGGCCTGACACCAGAGAATCTTAGAGCCTCCGCCCCCATGTCATACGCACACAATCACACATATACCTCCTCAGCCCACGGGAACAGCAATCTGCTTTTTATCAGGATTTTAATCTAATGTTTTTATTTTTAAAGAATATTCAAGGCCGGGCACAGTGGCTCACACCTGTAATCCCAGCACTTTGGGAAGCCGAGGCAGGTGGATCACGAGGTCAGGAGATTGAGACCATCCTGGCTAACACGGTGAAATCCAGTCTCTACTAAAAATACAAAAAAACTAGCCGGGCGAGGTGGCAGGCACCTGTAGCCCCGGCTACTTGGGAGGCTGAGGCAGGAGAATGGCGAACCCGGGAGGCGGAGCTTGCAGTGAGCGGAGATTGCGCCACTGCACTCCGGTTTGGGCAACAGAGCGAGACTCTGTCTCAAAAAAAAACAAAAAGAATATTGGATATTATCATGTTGAGATGAATGCTGCTGGAAAAGCTTTAAAACCAGTGACCTAGTCCAAGGCCCTAATTTCACAGAGGAGGAAACGGGGCCCCAGAGACAAGCAGTGACTTGCCCAAGATCACACAGCTCCATCCACAGCAGGAAGCGGGTGAGAGCCCAGCTCTCCCTTTCATGTGGCCTCAAGTCCTCTCCTTCCCTGCTGGGGGCAGATTCGCTTGAAGAGGCAACGGGACATGCAGGACCTGAATCCCTTCTAGAAGAGTGCAGACCTCCAGCTGTGCTTTTGTAAACAAGCATGGAGCATGTCATATGCACCAGGCAACTTCATGCGAGGCATCTCATTCAAACCACACACCTGCCCTTGTAGGTAGGAATCAGTATTCCCTTCTTTCTGATAGCCACAGGCTTGGAGCAGTCAGCTGCCTGGCCCAAGGTCACTCTCCCTCCTCTCCCTTACTTCCCGCAGCACCTCATCTGCCCTTCTCACTACAGGCCAATCAGCCTCTGCCAAGCTGCTAACTCAGCTGTGACCAAACTCTCCAGTGCGGGAAATGCACTGGAGGTGCTTAATGAGAGAACAGCCACCCTTGACTCCTGCTTCTGGGCCCGGAACCCATGCTTTCCACCCCCACGGAGGGCCCAATGCAGCGGTGGCACAGAGCACTCCTACAGAAATCCTGTCACCTATGCTTTTAGCCCACCTTGGCATCTGCAGGTCACTCATCAATTGTCAGAGTCCCAAAGTCCCTCAAGACTGAGGGCCTCATTCTCCAAACGGGGCATGGCAGACACCCGCAGGAACTGGAATAGGTGTGTGGGAGAGAGGCCCCCAGGCTGACCCGCTGTCTCACCCACCGTGCCCACCAGAGACCAGCCCTGTGAAGAAGCCCATGGCTTCTCAGAGTGGGGCTTCCAGAGACGCAAAGGCCTCCGGGGACCAGAGTGACAAACTAGACACTGGCTCTAATGGGCCCTGGTGTGACCTTGGCCAGAGGACCAGCAGGGAATAAGGCTGAGCCAGATCATGGGCCCTTGAATGCCCAGCCAGGAGGCAATGGGGACAATGTGACCAGATGGGCGGAGGGAAGGGACAGACGGGCTGAGGAGGGAAGGAGGGGAGAGACCCGCAATTAGCGAAGTTCCAGTGGTGCAGAGACCCAAAGACAGGGGCCTGAAGGCACAGAGGCTGCAGGAATAGCCAGAGAGGGCCTTTTGGAGTGGGGAACCCTGGCGTGGCACCTGAATGGCCAGGGTAGGGGTGAGGAGAGGAGGGTGAGGAGAGGAGGGTGAGGAGAGGAGGCCGAGCTTCAGCAATGGAGGGAAGGCAGCTGCCTCTGGCTGCTGTGCTGTGCCTGGGCCAAAAGAGGGCTGGCCACAACTTCCACTCCCACATCACCCAGATCCTGCTGGGGACCCCATTTCCACAGCCCAGGGGCATCTGATCCCCAGGCTAATTTGTAGCTAGGTGACTCCAGACAGATTCCTCTAGGCCAGAAAGTCCCTGAGATGCAGCTTCCACAGATGTCAGGAGGCCCTCACCCCAGGCCCCACTCGGGGAGGGTGGCCCAGGCGACTGCAGCTGAACTGCTCACTGTGGGGCGGGCAGACAATCCTCCTCCGACTCATCACCTCCTGATTTACGGCCTCAGTCCCTGGGGGAGCCTCGGGGCTAAGTAATTGCTTCTGCCTTGATTACAGGGCGGCACAAATGACTGTGGGCCTGGTCCCACCAGTGTGTTTGAATCTTTCAAATGTCCACACGCACAGCCACTATCCGGACCATCTGATCGTTACCTTAAAAGGTTTAATTTGCTTAGCGAGGAAATTAGACTATAAACTATTCAGAAATTATGGAAAGTCACACATCAAAGAGACCCACCCCTGTGCATTCCTTAAGCACATTCTGCTAGAGCACTGTGTGTGTGCATGTGTGTGTGCATGTGGGTATGCATGTGTGTGTGCGTGTATGTGTATGTGTGTGCATGTGTGTGCACATGTGTGTGCATGTATGCATGTGTGTGTATGCATGTGTGCACATGTGTGTGCATGTGTGTGCGTGTATGCATGTGTGTTCATGTGTGCGTGTATGTGTGTGTGCGCACGATCGTGCCTGCATGACCTGGCCCGTGTGTGGTTATCAGAAACAATAAGTGGCTCAGCAAAAGTCTGCTCCACACTGACTCTACAGCCAACTGAAGCTGCCTCTTTCTGGGGCAACAGGGCACGAGAAAGCTTGAGACAGTGGAAAGCCACCCAGGCGCAGGCTGGCTCCTCCCGCCAGGGCTGACCCCGCTCTGTGATGTGAGCGCTGAGGGCTGAGGTTCCTGCCCACAGCTCTGGACCACACAGGGAGGGAGAATATCCCGTGAGGAAAATGCAGGCCGGCTCCTCACTGAAGGGTGGGCCTTTGTTCAATGCCCTGACCACTACCACGGACACAGCCTGGCCAGCAACGTCAGGACCCCGTCCTTGCCAACCTGGTCCCAGGCCCTCCTGCTGTCTTCTTTCCTCCTCCCTATGTGGGGCACCGTCTAGACGCCCCTCCTGACCTTCCTAAGAATGGACTAAGCACTTCCTTGCTGCCTCTGACTCAGTCCTCACAGTCGCTCAGAAAAGTCAGTATTTTTCTTCCCCCTTTAGAGATGGAAAAGCGAGGCTTGGTGATGTCTAACACCCCAAGTTCACACTGAGCCTGGACTCAAACCCCACACCTGCTCTCCATGAAGCCCACCCCGCAGAGAGGTCGAGCCTGGTTTTCCCCATATTAGCCGATGTCCTGTGGGCAGCTGCCCCCTGCCAGATGAGGAGCAGAGGCCCTGGTCACCAGAGGGACTGGGCTGAGGTCACCAGTGAAGCCCTGTCTGCAGCCAGCACAACCACCCTGCAGCCAGGTCAGGCGGAAATGCGCTATTCTGGACTGCAGGGATAAATGGGAGCAGCTCCCGGGCTCCCAAGGACGCTGCCTACCTGCCCTTGGCGGACAGCCCACCCACGGCCTGCAGACTGGCAGGCTGGGGGAGGGGCACCGCGGGGAGCAGAGGGAGATCCTGGCCTGGCCCAGCAGCCGCACAGCTCCCCTGTGACACAGTGGCCTCCATCCGTGAGCCCCCGGCGCACCCATCTCTGCCTGCCTGCCTCGTGAGGGCCTCGGGGGCAGGAGCTGAGAAGCATGATGTTTTAGACAGGAACCTTCTGGGGTGGCAGCACCCTCAGAACACCCGAGAGTCGCTCCACACCCCTCTGACAGGCAGATGGAAATATGGAGCCCCAGTGG
Source organism: Rhinopithecus roxellana (assembly GCF_007565055.1). Classification (NCBI taxonomy): domain Eukaryota; kingdom Metazoa; phylum Chordata; class Mammalia; order Primates; family Cercopithecidae; genus Rhinopithecus; species Rhinopithecus roxellana. Next base: position 130,234,946 of record NC_044556.1, on the reverse strand, counting down.
CTGGGGGCACAGATTGAAGCCCCCCACAAGCCTGGATTGTCCTTGGCTTGCCCTTGACCTTCCAAACGTGTAGGAACGTTGCCCTCGCTTCAGTTCCACAGGTGTGTTTGTTTTCACTCCATAATGGTTTGTTTCTCAACTCTCCACAGAGATCCACATGGCAGGTTTCTCCCATGGACCACGGCCCACCCCGTTCTGCCAGAGGCTACCCCACCTCTATCTGAGGAGCTCCAGGCAGTTAAGAGTCATCTCCATGGGCAGCTCTCAAGGCTGGTACAGGGGAGACCAGGAGAGGCCAGTGCAGGCCCCACCCTGAGGGAACTCTGATGACCTCTGACCCTGCAGGGCTGCGGGTCAAGGGGCCACACAGCAGGGCCTGAAACCCGGCAGTGTTTACAAAGCACCTTGCATTCTGCTGGACCCGGGTCACACACGTCTTCTTCCTAGCTCGGTGGGTTAGCATGAGCTCCTCTCTGCAGACAAGGGAATGAGGCTCAGAAAGACCTAGTTACCTGTGGAGACAAACTGCTAATGAAAGATAGGACAGGAATTCAGCTGAGCTCTTTTTGGGTTCACCAAACCCTTCTGCTGACAAAATCACTCCCTTTGAGAAATGCTCCTGGGTGCCAGAGCTCTTAGGCAATGTGGAGAGGACATAGATGCTCAGAGATGCAAAGAAACTTGCCTGGGGGTACCCAGCTGGCTGCTGACAGGCAGCACTTCAACCCAGCTCCGAGAGCAGAGGACCTGGCGGTCTGTGCTGTGCTCCAGAGGAAGAGAGCTGCCTGGCTCCTTCCGGGACCCACCTGGTGACAGCAAGGTGACCCAGAAGCCCCACTCCCAGATCCCTACTCTCTCTGGGCCCTGGGCCCTTTTTGAGGAGACATGGGAAGGACCCATCACATGCTGGACACATGGTCTGGAGAGGACCTGCTTAGCAAATGCAACACGAAGAGTCATTGCCCCACAGCTTGGGATTCAAATTATAACAGGCCTTGGCACACCCTCTGCACCAGGGGTGGGCTCTCCTGATGCTTGAAGCCCCCACTGAACTCAGAACAAATCGCAGCCCCACCGTGCTGCCTCAGTCAACTCAATGCCTTTCTTCTTGGGCCTCAGAATTTTATTTCGTTTGGAGAAAGGACAGCCAAGGACACAAGCAGCAAAAACAACAAACGACAGCAAAAATCAGTCAATGTTACCGAGCAAGATAGAGCTTAACAGCCCCCAAAGAAAAATGCAACCACCACAGAGTACAACTTCCCAACAATCCTTCTTGCCTCCTCTGTGTCCACACCAACATCGCCCCCTGCTGCCAGTTACCAGGATCGCCACATGCCCCAGTGGAAGGCTGGGAAAGTCCTGACCTCCCAGCCTCCTTCCACTTTTGAGATATTACAAGGTACTACCCACCTCCCTTGGGTACTCTCCACATCTCCGTATTGATCTGCAGAACTTCACGTAGAATATGACAGGAGGATGCCCCCTGGAGTTGTGCAAAGCAGTGGCCGTCTTCCTTGTTATGGGCAAAGAGATTAAAGTATTGATCCAGGAACTTAGGACCACAGTGCTCATCAGGGAACCAATGAGCCCTGCCCCTGCCTCTGAACAGGGCTAGGAGGAGGTTCCAGAAAGGACATACTTTTCCTTTTTTCTTTTTCTTCAAGGAGTGTGGAAAAGGGACTCTCTCTAGCTCTGACCAGGTGTCTTCCAAACCCCACAGCTAAGAGCATCTGAGGTCTGATGGGCAAATTCAAGTATGTGGCACCTGCTATCCCTCTGACAAGGTAGCCACAGATGTGACTTCTATCGCCGAGGGTGAGACCAGGGAGGGACCTGGGGATCCAGGGACTGCTTGCCCCCTCCTGCCCCAGCACGTTCTCTGTCCTTGCTGCACCTCCACTGTGTGTGTGTGCCCCCACGTGACCTCTGAAAGAGATGCCTGAATGAGATGGGACGAGGAGCAGGCTGCCCCAGAGCCCCAGGTGGCCAGCAAGTCCCAAGACCCCTGGGGATGGGAGGTGGGACCACTCAGATGCTGGACAGCTTGGTGCCTCCCTGCCTGTACCTAGGACGGAGCTGCAGCTGCGCCTTCCTGTACCAAACATCCCTGGTCCCCAAGAGCTTGGCGAGGGTTATGAATCCATCCACGGAGGACTTCAGAGCCGCCTGGTCTTCACCTCGGGTTGGCCCTCCATTGACAGCAAGGAGAATCACTTCAGCTTTGAACTCCCCTCCTCACAGCACCCCGTCACAGAGTCAATGGCCCAAACTCAGCACTAAATCTGTGGCCAGCTCCCCTGCATTACAGAAGGACCCAGCCCTGAGAGTAGGTCATTTCATGAAGCAGAGCAGTGCTGGGAACAAGGAAGTCACCGTGGCTGAATGATGGGCCTGAACATTCGCAAGCAACCTGGGCCTCCCTCACTCAAAGACGCCTTTCAAGATACAGAAGAAACTGGTCACCAAAGTGCGTGTAAATTCACTGGGTAATTTACTTGTTGCAGCATCAAACCCAGCAATGGCCTATGGACAAAGCGCAGAGCCAGCGGCTTACTCAGGGGACAGAAAAATGAGTCACAGATAGGCCTTTTCCTCAAGCCAACAAGGAAGATAAACCAAGCACATGAGAAAAGGGAAACCAAAGCATTCTGTGCTGGGTCACCCGGCAGAGGGGACAGACAGGAACCGATGGCTCCACTGGGAATCCCGCCTGCTGCAGAGCTGGAGTCTGAGGGCCCTGGAAGGATGGGAGTCCTGGAGGGTGGGCACCATCCCTGGAGGACATGTACTGCCTGGGCTGGCGTGTGGAGGCGGCAGCCCACCAAGCATGCCTGGGAATGGGGCATCCTGCTTGGTGGGCATCAGGTACCTGAGGAAAGCAGCGGCTAGGACTGGAAGGGAGCGCCAGTATGAGGCTCTGATGGCGCCAGTGCCTCTGGCAGGCTCTGTGGCATATACAGGGCAGGGGCAGGCCTGGGCTTGGGCTGTGGGGTGGAAGGCTCACCTGGCGGAAGGCTCACTGGGTGGGAAGGCTTGCAGACTACAGGGAGGTGAGTGGAGGGACCAGCCAGAAGGTTTCTGCTGAGTAAGGCCCCCAAAAGTATCCAAAAGAGGGCCAGGGCGTGGGGCAGTGGAGGCAGGGGCAACAGCCCAGGTGAGGAACTGTTCTTGTTATTTCTGGTCTTGGGCCTTTGGCTCATGGGCCTGTGCGGATCCCTCCTCAGCACACACTGTGGGTGCTTCCCGAGTCTATAGGGAGACCGTCTTTCCTGGTCATTACTTCTCCCAAACCCAACCACACGCCTGCGCTGCCACCACCTTCCTCTCCACCCTCCCTTTCCAAACCCGGAGCCAGCCGCTCAGGGTCCAAAAATCAGACAGGGCCCTGAGGAAACACTGGGGGGTGCAAGGCGGCCCTCTGGCGATGAAGCCCTGGGCCAGTGGCCCTGACAGGCTTTGCTCGTACCCCACAGGCTTCCCTGAGCTGCCACACTGGACCAGCCAGAAACTGGTGGGCCCTGAGGTCTGACTCGGACATCCCAGCACCTACCCTGCCCCGAGATGGGCAAGCGAAGGCATGACCTCTTGGCTTCCCAAAGGTGCAGGCACACACACCTGCACACACCTCATCACAGAAGCAGGGCATGCTCACCCGACCCCCAAGGCCAGGCCCTCCCCCCTGCCTCCTCCTGCCCTCTTCACACACACATTATGTTCACATATGCACCCAGGTGCACAACGCACATATGCGCGCGCGCACACACACACACACACACACACAGTGAAATTCACCCCACCCAGGGTCCCGGAACAGCTGCTGTGGTGCTTGGTCATTACATCATAGAGGGAGGAAAACAGAGGTAAACTCCTGTTGCCCACTGAGAAAGGATGTGGCTAGAGGGAATGGAATTGCATGAATGCCAAAGAAGAGGAAACTAGAGGAGGGTGAGAGGTGGGAAAGCAACAGGAAGATTGTGAGAAAGAAGAGCAGTACACAAAAAGCTCAGAGGGAGGACCAGAGGCCTGTCCTTCCACCCAAACATGAAGGACTTGCTGGGCGCCCGTGTCACCTGCTGCCCCTGCCTTCCTAAACACACACTCACATTCACTCACAGCCCCACACACACTCGCTCTCACACACACACACGTAGGGAGCAGCACATATCTGAGCAAAGTACCATGGTGACAGTGAGTGCATCCTCTGCACACAGCCAGGGAGGCAGCCGCACGCAGTAGTCACCAAGATCTTTAATGTGCTCTTCAACTCATTGCACTAAAGAAATGTGAGCATCCTCAGATATTCAAATCACTTATTCTCTGTAGTGAAACCTTTGGGAAGATGTGGGAGAAATTGTGTTCTGTATCCAGCACTCACATTCCTCCCCTCAACCCCCATCTCCCGAATACACAGCTTCAGCATGAGGTGCCTCTATGGGGCTTGGTCATCTGGGCTGAATGTGTTCAGGCCTTGGCGAGCCTGCCCGGCAGCCCCTGGGCCACCCAGGCTAGTGTGACTGAACACAGGGCTCAGCGTCACTGATCCTGACCCCTACCTCCCGCTCTTGGCTTTGCTTGTTGCCAGCTGCGCCACATCGGCTAAGGCGCTCACCTCAGTGCCTTGGGTAACAGATTCTGGGGGAGAAGTCAAGGACTAAATGCCATGGAAAACACCTTCCAGGAGGTCTTCTTACCCTGACCCAAAGCTCCAACAGGAAGTTTTTGATGAACCCCACTCCAGAATGAAAAATCTCACACAGTCTTAAGAGCTAATAGTGTCAGTCACTGTCCTGAGGACGTGATGCATAAATAGACTTATTTAAAGTTAATAAAAACCTCCTGAGGTAGGGACTATTACTGTGAGCCCCATTTTACAGATAAACAAACTGAGGCACAGAGAAGTTAAGCAACCTGCTCAAGAACACACCGCCAATAATTGGGTTCAAATTCAGGCAGAGTCTGGACTCAACCATCACACGAAACTGCCTCTTTCTTGATCATGTTTCCATATAAAGTGACCACACTGACTGAGCCTGGCTGTGCCTCCCGCCAGAAGCAACTCTTGCAAGCCTCGAAGACCCTTGAAGCAGGCTGTGCAAACACAGCCACGGAGATGCTTCTAGATGTGGACACGAACCTAAAAGCACCTGCTCTGAAAGTTGTGGTAATGTTTCGACCACATGCCCTGAAGCACCAATATATCAGGACAGAAAGAGTAACTCTTTCTGTTGCTCTTTGGAGCAGCAAAGGAGATTTGCAGGTCTCCTTTGTCAACCACCCTGGAGAAATATGACCCAAGGCCTCTGGCTCCTCACCCCTGCCCCATGCAGAGATCAAATGAGGCCTAGAGGCTGGACCTCTGGCAGTGATGGGCCAATGATCAGAAGGGGGAGCTCAACAAGGGGCATCCTCTCAGCTCCAGGACTTACCTGCCCCTCCCAGAGTGGACTCTCTACCCTCCCTGGCCTACCCCACTGCAAACATCCCCCTCACTGCATGGGGAGAGGCAGAGACAGGCCAGGGCCACGACAGGGACCGTTCTGACTTACTTGAAGAAGTCCTCCTTGCAGTAGACGCTCCCGGCCCTGGAGAAGCACCTGTCCGCCAGCTGCATCTGGCAGTCTGCACACTTGAGGCAGGAGCTGTGCCAATGTCTGTCCAGGACCTTCAGGATGAACTTGTCCAGGATGTGCTGGTTGCAGCCAGCACACTGGGGGATCTCTGTGAGGAAGAGGAGAGAGAGGCACTGTGAGCCTTCCACACAGCCCTGCTAACCAGGCCAGGCCCTGGCAGTTGCCTTCCCATTCTGCTGGTGATGGAAACAGACATGGCCCAAACCACAGAGCTGTTGCATGTAGTTGCACAGGTTATACACTGCACACAAAGGTGCATGGTCAAGGGACAAGTGGGGACTGAAAGCCAACCCTTGCTTTGCTGGCCAGGCTCTGTATTCTGGCTTGGGGTGACTTTGGCCCAGAGGAGTCATCTGTTTCTAAGGGCACCACAAGGCTAGCAGCAGCAGCCAAGCCATTTATGTCAGCTGCAGTTCCACAGCCAACAGGCCAGGAAGGCTCAGCAACATCCACCTCTGTTTCCACGACATTTTCACAAGTGATTGGAAGCTCTGCTAAAAACATCAGCCCCCAAAGTAAGCCCTGCCCAGGCCTGGACTGAAAGGCCATCTGTCCTGAAAAGCAAATGATAAATATGGTGTGGGGGAGGGGGTGGGCAGTGATCGAGGTCCAGGCCTGAGGGTGCGCTTGTAGAGAAAATCTCAATATTTTAATGAACTGCAACCGATACCATAGATTGGCTGGATCAATACCTCATCCTAATGTGCCTTCCTGTGCTGCAGATAGGAAAGCTAGAAACTGCTTTCCCAGACACCCTTGTGGCTCACATTTTGAAGATGAGTGAGTCTTCCAATCAAACGCTCTTGGGAGAGACTTGAATTCAAAACTGAGCTAAATGTCAGGACAGCTGAGGGACAGGCTTCCATTGTGCTGATGTGCGTCATGGCGGAGGCGATGAGGTGCTGTGTTGGGTGTTGCACTGTCCTGGTCAGTCACGGCAGAGGCAATGCAATTCTGAGGGCTGAGAGTTATCCCGGAAGCTCCACCCAGCGGGCTCCACTAAGTTGAAAGCCACCTGCCACCTGATGATTAATCACTTTTCACTTAAATAGTGAAAGTGGATTCTGTTGTCTGCAACGGAACCCTAACCACTGCCCCACCTGGTTCCTGTCCTGGGTGACTTCCTATCTGAGGTCTGTTTCTCCGCCATCCCATCTTTCCAAGGGATTGCTTGGGCATTTGATAGTATTTTGAGTCACTGACTGTTTCAAAATCTACAAAATGGTCAGGTTTCCATGGTTGGATGAACAAACAGTGCTAGGATCTCTTGCCATTTTCCCCTGTGCTTTTCAAAAAAAGAAGGTAACAAATCAACAAGTACTAAGAACAAAAACATAAAAGTGCAAGCCTTTGGCCTCCTAGAGTATCCTCCTGATATAGCACTCGCAAGGCTGGAAACCCCAGGGTTCCCATCCCTATTATAAAAGCCACCTTCCCTCGCTGTTTGTCTAAACACTCACTGCCTAGCACGGTGCCTGGCTCACAAGGGTAACGCCACAGATGTTTATCACTAAATAATAAATTGATCAAATCCTGTCTGAGAAGCTCACCTTGAAACAATTTTTCACTAGTTTCTCCTGTACACTCCAAAATGTCAACAGCTGTAAAACCAAATCTCTCATGAATCATACATGGTTTTTTGTTTTGTTTTGTTTTGAGACAGAGTTTCGCTCTGTTGACCAGCCTGGAGTGCAGTGGTACAATCTTGGCTCACTGCAACCTCTGCCTCCTGGGTTCAAGCGATTCTCCTGCCTCAGCCTCCTGAGTAGCTGGGATTACAGGTGCCCGCCACCACACCCAGCTACTTTTTGTATTTTTAGTAGTAATGGGTTTCACTATGTTGGCCAGGCTGGTCTCAAACTCCCGACCTCAGGTGATTCGCCTGCCTCGGCCTCCCAAAATGCTGGGATTACAGGCGTGAGCCACCGTGCCCGGCCTCATACATGTTTTTGATTCATATCATGTTTGTTGGTTGTGATATAATTTTAAAAGTGTTAATATAAAGGAATTACCCTCAACGTACTAAGAAAAATTTTAAACACATCTAAACCTATGTAGAGAGAAGGCTTTCTTGACTATTAAGACATTTATACTTAAAACCTATAAATAGGCTATTGGGACAATCACTGAATGCCATCACTAGCCCTGTACACAGAAGTGACAACCTTGGGCCCAGTTAAACCCCAGCCCCAGCCTATTCCCTTCATGGCCCCAGTACCACCAGTATTTGTGTGGAAGTCAAGCCTGGTATACATGCCTTGCCTGTTGACCCCTTTCTCAGACCAAAATATCCCATGAAAACTATGAGGTGTCCCATTTGCTAATTATCCCAGTATATATAGGATTCTTTTTTTTTTTTCTATCTCCACAGTTTTCCTCCTTGAGAAATACATTGTCCAGCCAATCAGTACTTACCCAGGAGTTCCAGTGTGCCCAGCAAAGTACTGAGCACTTGACAGCCACAGGGATTTCCACCCAGTGAGGGGATGGGCAGGGCATGGGGTGGGAATGTGGATTCTGGAGCTCAGCTGCCTGGGTTTGGATCCTGACTCTGCTTTTTAAACTTGGACCAATAACTTAGCCTCTCTCTGCCTCAGTTTCCTCACCTGTAAAAGGGGGTGATGATGACAGTAGTGCCTGTAGGATTGTTGTGAAGAGCAAATGGATTGATACATGGACAATTTTTTTTTTTTTTTTTTTGAGACGGAGTCTTGCTCTGTCGCCCGGGCTGGAGTGCAGTGGCCGGATCTCAGCTCATTGCAAGCTCCGCCTCCCGGGTTCACGCCATTCTCCTGCCTCAGCCTCCCGAGTAGCTGGGACTACAGGCGCCCGCCAGGTCGCCCGGCTAGTTTTTTGTATTTTTAGTAGAGACAGGGTTTCACCATGTTAGCCAGGATGGTCTTGATCTCCTGACCTCGTGATCCACCCGTCTCGGCCTCCCAAAGTGCTGGGATTACAGGCTTGAGCCACCGCGCCCGGCCACATGGACAATTTTTAGGACAGGCCCCGGTATACAGTAGGTGCTCAAGACAGGCTTGCTATTATTAGGAGATAACTGTCATGCCCAGGGAAAGGCAAGTCAGGCACCCATGTTCCTGGGCATTTTCTCCTGGAGCCCTCACAAGAATCCCTGCAGAAATGTCATGACTCTCCCGTGGAGGCTGAGTGGCCGCCTCACACAGCAACTATGCCAGCGGCTTGGGGCCATGCCTGTCTGCCCCACGCAGGTACTCACTCAGCCACACCCCTGGCCTCCCTCCAGGGGCCATCAGGGGCTGGCTGGCATCTCTGGAGGGCCCTGGAAGGTCTTGGTGAGGAGGTGACCCTTGAGCCCGCCAGTCTATGAAGGGTGGTTAGCCAGGAACTCCTTTGGTGTGACGCCCCCAGGATCCAGCAGGAGAAAGTAGGGGACAGCTCAGGTCAGGAGAGTTATGAAGGGCAAAGGGGAGCGGGTTTCTTCAGCATGAGCTGAGTTCAGTGCCCCTGCAGTCTGCTGAGCAGTGGAAAGGCTGAGGGAGGAGGTGTCTGGGAGGACTGCCCAGGCCTCTTCTTGCAGGGGAGAGGAGGGGAGACCCAACCAGGAAGCCCTCCCAACTCAGAAGTGAGTTAAGGACAAAGGGCATGCAGAGCCAGCAGAATGTGTGAACAAGGCCTGCTGTGTGCCACAGGGCAGTGCCATGTGCCCACTGAGCCCCAACAGCAGGGCACAGCCGTGGCAGGAGGCTGCTAGGCAGAGCCGTACAGGGCTTCATGTCCCAGTGGCACAGCTGCACCTCTGCCCTGGGAGTCAGGTCAGGGGCTTCTTTGTGTGATATGGATTTCCAGGAGCTGGGCCCCAGCCCCAGGGGGGCAATTAACCCTTTGAGAACCCAGATGAAGCACCATCCTCGCTGGCCCTTGGCATGCGGGCCAGGAGCTAGCCCAACTCCTTGCACCTCCCTTGGCTCCTGGGCAAGAGGGGTCGCAGATTCCTACCTAATTGTTGTTTGGCCAGCCCTCTGAGGAGAGATTTGGCTATATTTCTCCTCCCAGCCACAAATGCATGGGATGAGGGTGAGGATGTATGCCCATAAAATTTATTTCGAGCAAGATATCTAGTGGGAGCCTTAATCTGATGAGTATTCAAGAGAGAATACATTAGGGCTAATACATGCAGGGAACAGCGGGCAGGGGAGTTTTAGAGGCTTGTAAGCAGACAGCATCATGTTGAGGAACAACACTAAAAGCAGACAGACAAGCCGTGTCAGACTTGAGCTTGGAGGAGAGGATCTGCGCTGGGTCACTCTGGGCTGCCCAAACTAGAGGTCCTCACAGAGAGGCCTTGGGACCAAACCAGGGCCCTCTGGTTCGGCAAAAATGGAAGGGGCCTACCAAGGGTGCCCTTTAAGTTAGGAATTAAAAAGCTTTTCTATTCTACTGTAGATTTTGATGTGGGGATTAAACAAAGATAATTTGGAAATGCTCTAAAAGATCTCCAATATACCAATCACAGTAGTACACGCCAGCATCAGAAGCCTGTTATGAGCCATGTCAGGGCTTGAGTGTGTATTACCTCAGTGAACCACTCTCAGCAAGGGAGGAATTACCATTCCCATTTTACAGATGAGGAAACTGAGACTTTGCAAGATCAGGCGATGCGTCCAAGGCCCACAGTGGGGAGCCAGAATTCCAACCAATAGCCTGTGCTGCTGCTTTCCTGAAGATGGACTAACCCAGCCTGAGAGCTCAAGGGGCCTGAACCATCCCCTTACTTGGCTTGAGCCTGTCATTTTTTTTTTTTTTTTTTTTTTTTTTTTTGAGATGGAGTCTCACTCTGTCGCCCAGGCTGGGGTGCAGTGGCCGGATCTCAGCTCACTGCAAGCTCCAACTCCCGGGTTCCCGCCATTCTCCTGCCTCAGCCTCCCGAGCAGCTGGGACTACAGGCGCCCGCCACCTCGCCCGGCTAGTTTTTTGTATTTTTTTAGTAGAGACGGGGTTTCACAGTGTTAGCCAGGATGGTCACAATCTCCTGACCTCGTGATCCGCCCGTCTCGGCCTCCCAAAGTGCTGGGATTACAGGCTTGAGCCACTGCGCCCGGCCGAGCCTGTCATTTTCTTAGATAGGAAACTGTGGCAGAGAGAGAGTCTCAACGCGATTCCATGTATAGCGACAAGGGGTTATAAGACCACTGGCCTCTTGAGCTCCCTAACAGCTGGGCAAATGGAAATGTTGGAGGCACAAACTGAGACGACACAGGCATCTAGTGTGCATGTGTCATATGGGATGGATGCCTAATGTCCAGGGAAGGGCGGGAAGCAGCAGCCTCTGTCCACCATCTCCTCCTCCAGCTACAAGGTGCCTGCCTGTTGATGGCACCCATCCCTACTTGTGAGGATGTGGAGACCTGTGAACTCAGATCCCACACTCCCGGCAACGTGGGCCCCATGTAATTATTTAGATTAGTAAAAAATATAAACTATCTGGAAATTTTTCAAAGAGCAACATAAGCCTTTTAATTAAACCTATAATAAAGTATTATTTTTACAGTTTAGAAAGGCTGAACAGTTTATCTAGGTTTCCTACCAGAAATAAAGTTCTGGTGCATGAACCGGATCTCCTCCTCCCGAGGGAGGAGCTGTTAAGGAAGACTGCCTTGACCTCTGCTTGCAGGGGAGAGGAGGGGAGAACTATCTCCCCTCCCCTTTTCTTATAGAGGTGCAGTGGCTCACACCTATAATCCTGGCACTTTAGGAGGTCAAGGCGGGCAGCTCATTTGAGGCCAGGAGTTTGACACCAGTCTGGCTAACATGGTGAAATCCCGTCTCTACTAAAAAAACAAAAATTAGCCAGGCATGGTGGTGCATGCCTATAATCCCAGTTACCCAGGAGGCTGAGGCATGAGAATCGCTTGAACCCAGGAGGTGAAAATTGCAGTGAGCCCAGATATGCAGCCTGGGTGACACAGCAAGACCCTCTCTCTCAAAAAAGAATGAAGGAAGGAAGGAAGGAAGGAAGGAAGGAAGGAAGGAAGGAAGGAAGGAAGGAAGGAAGGAAGGAAGGAAGGAAGGAAGGAAGGAAGGAAAAGAAAGTTGTAACCAAAATTTGCAAGGGGCAAGACAATTTCCCCAATAAGCTCAACGTATTTCATGCAGTATTTACTATCTCAAAAATTCCACTTTAAAACTGGAATTTATGCAGATGCTTGGAGTCACTAAACACAAAATTTGATCTATTAATAACTCAGTTCCCAATATGAGGAGTCACTTCACTTAAAATGAAAGTTTTTCTCTTATCTGCCCATAACTGTTTTGTGACGATGCTCTCTGCTGGGGCTCTGCAGAGGGTAAACTCAGAAACAAAAAAGTAATGTCCCTGGAACAGCCGAAGAATCTTTGGAAATGCTAAACCACATAGAACAATACACTCTCCATCTGCAAGGCCCGCCCACCGGAGCATTCCCAGTCATGCAAAGGGACATAGTCGGGGCACAGACCTAAGCCCACATGTACCTGCATGAACATATACAGACATCCTCACATGCACTCACATACACACTCAATATTCATGCAGATATATATATATACACATACCCACACCATACTTATATACAGACATGCATATAGCACAGACACATACATACACATACAGAGAAACACAATCACAAATAAAGATACACCTTGAGACACATACATTCCTACATATACAAAGGCACACACATGTACCACAGTCACATATACATACAGACAAATGTACATGCCTATTCACATATTCTCAAAGACACATACTCACATGTACACAAACACACACACACAAACACATGCACTCACATCCTCATACACGGGACGAGGCATTGCCACTCTGGAAAAAAAGCCAATTCTGAAATCAAGATCTGTCTGTGGAAAGGAAGGCTTAGCTGAAGGAGGGAGCTGTCCAATCCTGAAGCAGTAGGGAGAGTAGGGAGTGAGTGAACTAGAAAAGCAGAGGGAAGTAGAAACATTGTTTCAAATACTTTTTTGGAGAGGGCTCAAAAATACTGGGAGATCAGCCTGGGCAACCCTGGTGAGACCCTGTCTGTACAAAAAAAAAAAAAATTCTCCAGGCATAGTCGGGTACACCTGTAGTCCCAGCCACTTGGCAGGCTGACGCAGGAGGATAGTTGGAGCCCAGGAGTCCAAGGCTGCAGTGAGCCATGATTGCATCACTGCATTCCAGTCTGGGCAACAGAGCAAGACTCTGTCTCAAAAACAAAAACAAAACAAAAAGAAAACACACACACACACAACAAAAATTTTAAAATATTTGGAGAATTTGAAAGTTTTCAGTTCTGCTCAGAGTTTAGATCTCCAAACCTTTAGGTCTTCCAAATTACAAAAAATTCCAGATCTAGTCAGACCTGAGCTCAGATCCTAATTCCACCCTGTATGTGATCTTGGGCAAACTGCTTAACGTCTTCGAGCCTTGATTTTCATATCTATAGAAAGGAGATGATCATACCACTCTTTTGGGGTAGCTGTGTTATGGTCACATCAGGTAATGCATGTAAAACACTGAGCCCCCATAGTCCCACTGTCCAAGGCCAATGGTTAGCTCCCTCCTTCACTGTCTAATAGCCAGTTGCCAACAAGATGCATGGCTGTATTTAAAGTGTATCAAAATTACTTCATGATTCATTAGTTCCCAGCATACCTTTTCCTTTTCCCTTCCTCACCCCCCTCCTAAACACTCAGAACTCTCTTCCACTCCCTTAATTCTAAAGCGTTCCAAAGACACACACTTTTCTAATCAACATGATCCTGGAGTATAAACAGCAGACAATGCAGTATTACTAGGGCTCAGTCTTTCTGGAATAAAGAAATCTGGCAGACTTTTTCCTCTGCAGAATGAGGACAAATTTGCCAGACCTTGGTCTCCCCCAGCATGTGGCTGGTAAAAATGAGGAGGTTGAGGCTACAACTGCCTGATCTTACTTCACTGTTGCTGTAATGTATCCAGGTGAGGGTAGATTGGGTTCAAATTAACGTTTGGGGCTTCTAGCATTTTTTCCTAGAGATATCTAAATGCCCAAAGGAAAAGAGACTATTTCTTACTTGATAAGAAATGGCTACAGACCCTTCCCCCGTAGCCGTAATCTCCTTCTTCATCGAGGAAGCTTTTAAAACTCACAACGTGATAGCCAGCCCTCAAAGCACCTGAAGCATTGTGATGGGGCACATCAGGCTTATTTTTCAGAGCGGCCCATCAGAAACTGGATTCCATTTTTAAATCCCCAAATTCCTCCATGAGTGGTTTCTGAAAGCTGGGAAGTGGAAGAGATCAAAAGGTCTGATGTGATCCGTGGCAGACCAAACTGCCCACACCCCTCTGGTGAGAGATAATAAATATCATGCATTTGTATTCCCCACTCACGTTTCTTCATTTCCAAGAAACTGCTCTCAAGGAACCAGGAGCCACCATGAAACATTTCACAGAGGGTTTGTGTTTGTTTGATCGATTTTAATTATTTGAAAAATGGTGTTTTCTGTCCCTTTGGTCACAGGAGATCAAAAGGGTAAAGGAAAAACAATTTTCACTAAAGAGACGAATATGAAAGCCCGCATATCTGACAATGACTTCTAAATACATTTAAGAAAAGGCACCTTTCTGGGGAAAGGAGTCAGAATTTCAGATCTTTCCATTGGAATCATAATGCTGATGTGCTACTTAAATATTTTTAAAACTAAGTTACTTTGTACTGATAGGAATAATGTGTAGGCCTGGCACGGTGGCTCACACCTGTAATCCCAGCACTTTGGGAGGCCAAGTTGAGAGGATTACTTGAACCCAGAAGTTCGAGACCAGTCTGGGCAACATAGTGAGTCCTTATCTCGATTATAATAATTTTAAAAGGGAACACTGTTTATTTAACTGTGCTCTGAGACCAGATTAATATTTTGTAAAATTTGTACTTTGATGTGCCAGCTTGATGTGCCTCCTGTGAGGCTTCTGCTTTTTAACCCCCTTTGCTTTTTAACTGCTTTTTGGATGAAGTGTTCTTTTTGTTTCATGCTTTGACTTGACAGCCTAATGCTCAGGACAAGGTTTTTCCTTGCTCCTTTCCAGAAAAGGAGCTGGGTCCATGGGAGCCACTTGCAGGGCTCCCTGTTTGCAGACCCCACAATATTCCCGCTCAGGTGGCCATCCTCTTGGGACAGCCAGCAGTGCTCCCAAGGGTGGCTCTGTCTGTGAAATGGGAGCTGTGATCCCAGTCTCTGAGTACCTTAAGACCACCAGCACTCCGAACTTGGTCAAATACCTTCAAATTGGCAAGCTCATTCCCTCCACCCGACACCCTGTGAAGCGGACATTCATTGTCTGTGTTTAAAAGTTTCTGAGAATAAGGGGCTTCCCTACGGGTACACAGGTTGAGGCCGAATTAGGACTAAACCTTCTTTTTCTCTGGGTCTGATGGCTTCCACCTGTGCTCAATCAAAGCCACCTCCATCTGGGATTTTTGCCCAAAATCTTTTTGCTGGTGATTTCCCTCCAGAAGTAAGCAGTTTTTTGAGCTTTGTCTCAAATAACATTTGGCCAATATATATTTCCAAAAACGTGTAATTGTATTTATTTGTTAAGTTTCTTTACTGACTACTAACTGAAAGGAGACATCAAGTGGGGCATAAGCAGTTGAAATATTATGCAAATGTTTTTCTTGAAATTTTCCATTCCTTTCCCACACGTAAGGAAGAGAAAACAACAAATTGCAGACATTGCTGTTCTCTTGCCTCAGGTTCCCTGAGTAAGAAAGAAGGAAGATGGTTTTCTAAAGGCAGGCTTGGGAAATACTGTCAGTGGGGGGCTCATTGATTTAGTCTGGGAATGACTAATTCTAAAATGTATCAACAAGGTGAAACCACAGGATATACTAAGTTATGGCAAGCCTGCCTAAACACACACCTGAGTTCTGAAATGTCCAGGGCAAAGATTTATAACGGAGGTATAGTTACATTAAAATTAAATTAAGAGGTCTATTATTGGATAAATATTTCAAAAATAAAACGTTCCATTTCAAAGTAGCCACCATCACCGCTGATGATAAAATCCTGTTTTCTGGTCACAATTTGCCTTTTAAATCACCTGGTAATTGTGACCAAAGGAACCAAGGCCTGATTCATCCATGCAGTCCCCACACAGGGAAAACCTGAGGCCCACGACTCAGTTTTCCATGACAAATCTAGTGTGTGCTGCCCCCCAACCCTGGCTCTTTGTCATTAAAGAATATTGATTTTTGTTGAACAGTTTGTAGTTCCCGTTTTTATATTCTTGCTTATTCTAAATCAGCATATCTTGAAGAGGCAATAACAGAATTTTCCAAAATGTTTTTATAAAATTCCTCTTAAGGGATATTCACAACCTAGTAATAATCTCATAACACAGCTAAAGCACAAAATTCCAACATTAATTCTTTCAAACGTAAAGAGAAAAGGCACATTGAACATCAAGGTAGTTCATGATGATGACAGCAGCATTAAACATAGAGAGCTGGGCTAGCCACAAAAATACTGGAAAAATTCTAATTTTAAAAATTGGCATCACATTGAAGGTAAATCATATCCTCTATCATCATATCCACTGACATTTTTTAAAATGCATCAGTGTACTCACGTCTTTTTATCTAATTTCTGATTTTTTCTGGTTTGTCTTGACAAATGACTAGCAACCAGAAAAAAAAGTCAGAAAATCCTTCTCACATCAGAAATGATCACACCTGAAGCCGTCCTTTCCCTTCACGTGCCTTCCAGAATCCTTCCCACTTTTACTGTTTGCTTTATTCGGTGGTTTGGGGTGCCTTTGAAAATCTCCTTTGTTCTTTTTTGGCTTTGTCAAAAATAGTAACCTCTTCAATAAAAGAGCAAATTCAAAAGTAAACTGGAGATAATTTTGATGTTATCATTTTAAGGCTGTAATTTGGATAATATTTTAACATAAGGAGGTGAGTAACAATGAAATATACAATGTAAATATGTATTTGCAGGGATAGGATTATCTCCTAGGTGATATACCATCACGTAATTAGTATTCTTCAGTAGGATATCAAATATTCTCAGTAATTGCAAATAAAACAGAAAATTACATTAAACAAATCCATGTTCATATATGGAAATGTTGTAGACATATCTATTTCCACTCCATTTTCACATTTAATCATTGCTAAATCTCTACACTGTATTTTTCTGATGTCTCACTCTGTAACAATTTTCCATATGTTTGGCAATGTTTCCCTCATAACAAGAAACTTTCAATTAATTTGGCTTCAAGTTTTGTCTCTATTAAGCTATTCCCAGAACCAATCCCTTAACCCCCTAACATCATAATTAAAGCAAATTATACTTTAAAGACATGTGGGGGTGAGGTACTGCAGTAAAACATCTGTGGCTAGACCCAGACTGACAGAGGGAATAGGGTGGGGAGATCTGAGAAAAGAAATCCACCAAAATTACAGCAGGAGGTAGGACTCACCTCCCAAGACGACTTTCCAGTCAGCCACTCATACAGTTAACCCCAAAGTTCATTTTCCAAGGGACAATCCATTTCATTTTCACCAATTAAACCCAAACTGTCCACCTACCCCCAAGAGCAGTGCCTCAAAATGGTTGATTTGTGCTCCATTTTGATCAGGGATCCTATAAAATTGAGGACTGAATAAGGTAAAACCTCACAGTGGCATCTAATTTTAGTTGATTTATTCCTACCACAAACAATAAGCTCAGCTCCAGGGTGGCTTCTGTCCTATAGGCAACACCTGTGCTCCCCTCCCAGGGCGCCTAGAAAGAGAGATGGATCCACCACAGGTGCAGCCTGCTGGACACATGACCCCCCAAGTAAAACCCCTGTGCCGTGAATTCCTGTACAATCCCATGTTTCTCCCCGCAAAGATTTTGCAAAGGAAGGAAGGGATAGACAGAAGAAGTTGGGGGAAGAGCGGAAGGAGGAGGAGGGAGGGAGAAAGAGAAATTCAAGCCACCAGATCGCGAGGGAATTTTACTAAAAGCAGTGGACCCTATTTGCCCACATCTTTGTTATGGGCATTGTTAACGCGCATTTCAGGAAGGGAGAAAGGCAAAACATTGTTGCAAACGTAAAACCCCCTCAATGGTGCCCCAGCCAGCCCTCTCCAAATTCAGCAGTCTATGCAGTCATGTATTTGGTGCTGCCACAGCAAACTGCTGCTTCCGTCTGTCTCTGACCTTGGGTTTCTCAAAGTGGGTAATATTACTCCTTCTGCCCTCTCTTCAGCTAAACTGGTTCCAAGTCCCTATGCGTTCCAAAGCTCCTCAGCTCCGTTCCTGAAAAATTTCCTTAACTGAAAGAAAAGGCACAAGGTCCCTTTATCAAGTTTCACCCACCCTCCCCCCATCTACAACTCTTCAATAGGAAGAGGACACAAGTTTCCCGGCCAGAGAAATCCACTAAATACCCACCACTCCTGCCCAAAACAAGAAGCTCAAAGCAGATTTCATAACCAGGTAATAGAAAGAACGGTTAATTCTTGTTAACTACTGTTCCATCTCTGCAGGACTGCAAGCCCCATCCTCCTTCCCCCGGCTCCTCCCTCTCCTCCCAGCACTGGGGTCTCCGGCTTCAGTCTACTAATGCGGGTGCTAAGTAATCACTAATTGATTGTAACGCAGAGTGAAAGGGCATTAAAATCCGAGGCAACTGGGAAGTTACGACAATGCAAATATTTAGGACTTGAGGCTGTCTACACCTGGCCAGCGGGGTCATCGGGTCACTGTTCAAAATACAGGATGCCCCTGTGGCCCAAGTTTTTGTCTACTCAATGGAAAGAAATTGCTTTGCTGGTTTCCCGGCTCTCCCACCCCCACTCCACCTCTAGGAGCACTCGATTTTAAAAAATGGACCCTGGTATTTGCAGCCCTGTAGGCGGTCTCCGAGACGTCTTGAGGGCTCGCGTTACCCTAATCCTCACAGCATTTAGTCTACATTCTTGCCTTAACCCCGCTTTATTTTTGGCGTGTCAAGAGGCAGGTGCAGATACACCTAGCTTCAGTCGTCCTTCCTTCAACTTCCTGCCGTTCCTGGTTTTCTCCCTCCACGGCTTTTCTAGTAATTCATTTCCTTCTTTATTAGTTTCACCCTTCAGATCCCTTTAAAAGACACATCTGTCCCACTGCCTAAAAATAATAAGGTCCCATCCTGCACAAAGCCAACCCCCTGAGACACAGGGGTGCACTCGGTCCCAGTACAGCCGCGGCCTCTCGTGCGGTGGGTGCACCCGGCGGTCCGTGCCACCTCGCCTTCCCCGGCGGCACACAGTACCACCAACTCCCTCACCCGGTCGATTTTAATTGACATCCTCAGACGCCTAGGTAGAGACTCTGTTTCTCTGGAGCCTGACACGTTTCCAGCGCTCGTCAAGGTCCACCAAGCTGGGGGAACCGAGCAGGGAGCCAAGACTCGAACACCCGCCGAACGCGCGGGCCGGGCGGATCCGCCGGCGGCCTCCCCGCTCCCAGGAGGAGGAACCCCTCCGAAAATAGGAGCACCGCTTTCCCAAGGTTAAACAGTCACAGAAGACTCGAGTCGCCGGGGTTGGGGTTTAATTTTGTTATTCCAAATGCTTAGAACGAAATGGGCCTGGAGAGGAAGACAGGTTTCCACCCGGCCTCCTCTTAATGGGAGCGTCGTCGCACTCGCGCCTGCCTCGCCTATCCTTGCGGGGAAAGTCCCTGCCACCACTCTAAAGGGCAGCAAAGGGGTCCCAGGCCTGACTAATTCCAGCTCAGTCGGACCTCCGGGCCACCTGAGAGAATAAGCTCCGAAAACGGGAGCAAACCGCTGGGCGGATGCAACGAAAGGGCTAAGGAGCAGGAACCCCTATTGCGGTGCACGGGGGACAGAGAGGTGGTCCCTCCCTTGCACCCTTCTGGGCTACGACCTTTGCTCACGGCTGCGGGACGCAGTAAGCGCAAAGCCGGCTACCCGCGAAGGGCCGCCCTGTCCAGATCTACCTCCACCGGCGAGCCCCGCAAAACCCAGAGCACGCCCAGGATTCCCGGGAGAGTGCCCAGGATCGTGCGCCGCCCACGGGGTGCGCAGCAAACGCTCATTTAAAGAATTCATCGTCTGTTCCCCGGGCCACCCAGGCCGGCATCTGCCCGCGGGGCGGAGGAGCCCTGCCCCGGTCGCAGCGAGGTCATGTGGGTCGCGCTTCCAGACCCTAGGACGCCACTCCCGCTCAGCCCTGCGTAGCCCTGCGTAGCCCCGCCTAGCTCTGGTTTTCGGCGAGCCCGGACCTCGGCCAAGCGAGGAAATAAACTTGAGTGAGGTCCTGCTTCTTCTCAGTCCCGACTTTACGACTTCCCGGGACACTGCGGACCGCTCATTGCAGACCTTTGCCCCTCACCTGCTGCACTTGCGTGCTCCGTGTCCGGCTTTAACAGTCAACTCCGCATGCCGAGAGCACTGGGACAGCGGCTTTCCAAGCTTCCCTCCGTGCTCATGGGCCTCTCAGATAACAAGGCGCTGGAAAGGAGGAGGCCGGAGCCCTCTCGCCCCTTGGGCGTCCTCGGCCATCCGCTGTCCCAAGCGGGGCGCTGCCGCGCTCACCCGGGTTTCTCCAAACTCCCTTCTATGTGGTGCGCAGCTCTGGCCAGGGGCTGGAACGGGATCCTAGCAGTTAGGACATCGGAACCCACAACCTATCAGGCCCGAATCTGCCGGCGGGGACAGCTGGCCTCATCTGTAAAAACCGTCTCCCGTCTGAGAATATTCTTGCGACGCAGGGAGGGAGGTCTATGGTGCCCACAGCTGCTGTATCGGAATGTTCGGAATATGATAGAATCTCAATCTATTATATACACACACATACACACACACGCAAAATTTGTGTGTGTGTTGTGTGTTCCTCGCACAAGGAGACAAGGCAGGAAGAACAGCACCAGCGTTTGAGCTGGTCTTGGGCAGTGAACCCGTCTCACCCCCTTAAGAAATGGACTGGAGGAAGGACGGTCAACAACTCCGGGGACTCGGATCCGCGACGCTACCTGCGCTGGGACATTTACCCCACGCACCCCGGAGGAGCCCCAGGAGGGGAAGCCCCAGGGAAGTCCTTCACCCCAACCCTACCAAACACAAAATAAAATACCCTTTTCCTACAGCTTCGGGTTCGCCAGAGCTTGACGGAAGCATTTTAGGAGACAAGGAAGGGGACAGAGACCCCCAGGCCTGCATTCCAAATACCACCCCCAGCCGAGACCCAGCGGGGCTCCTCCTTCTGCCGTGCGGGCTGCCCTCTCTCCCTCCAGGGATCCGGCCGCAGGCGTCCATCGTCCTTTCCCTCGGTGCCTGGGGAGACTACATGGCAGATGGGTCAAAACCGAGGCGGACAAAACGCCTCACCTTCCTATATGCCCTGCGCTTTTCCTCGTCTCCTCAGAGGACAGGGCCGTCCAGCCAGGGCCCCGACGCGTGGAGGGACTGCCAAGGTCCGAGGAGAGTTTTGGAGGCGGCTCCGGAGGCTCTCGCCTCACCTGCACCCGACACGCCCCGGTCGGGCGCTGTGAGGATTCGGATCTCTACGTCCCTACAGCCCGGAGGGAGGTGGCGGGGACGAGCTGTCGGTGCGGGCCCGTAGGGACAGCTATAGGGCTGCCGGAGCGACGAGGCCCGCACCCGGGGGCACGCGACCAAGGCGAGGTAAAACAAAAAACAAACAAACAAACAAACACAGGAGGGCGATGGATGGCGGGAACGGTTAGTCCGAACAGGAGACTGCGGGGGCGGGAGGCGGGGACAGAGTAGCGAGGAAGAGGCCAAGTCTGGAGCAAGACCAGCGAAGAGAGGGAAATTATTACATCACTTGGAAATGTTTCCCTAAAGGGTATGCCCCTCACCCATCCCCAAATAAGCAAAAGAATAGTCCAGCTGCTGCCAAAATAAGCTGGATTTAAATCACTTCTTCTAAAATGCCCCTAGAGGAGGGCACTAGAGGCACCGAGCTTGGGGACACCTAGATCTGTGTCCCCAAGTGCTGCATTCATGGTGACTCCGTGTGATGAAGAAGCGCACATTTCTGTGTTGAGGCGGAAACCCAAACCTTCTAGTTGGCGACTGGAGGGACCCCTGTGGGGGAGGATTTCTTTTGTCTCTCCTCCCCTAGGATTTAAAAACCTGCTGTCCTGGAAGGCCCAAGGGTGGGCCCCACGACCCCTCAAGCTTCCCCCTTCTCAGGCCACTGGGCCCAGTCCCAAGAAAGCTAATAGTTGTGTATATGCGGGTGATGGGGACCTATCCCCTGGTCCCAGCACCAACAGCATAACAGCCAGCGGCCAGATGTGCTGCAAGGGAGGGTACAATCCACTCATATTCCAAGAGGAAATAAAAGCTGGATCCGGAAGTCTTCAGGGAATGGGCCCCTCAATTTTGGCCGATGCCTCCTCCAACCAAGGTCACAGCTCGGACAAAAGGGAGAACTGAACACCCCCTCTAGGTTAGACACTGTCTCACTGGGCCACCCTGGGGTGGGGGTGGGGAGCAGGGAGGAAGTTCCTTTGTACACTTCAAGTTTTCCACAGTGTGAACCTAGACTCAGCCTTGGCAAACTGTAGCTCTGAAGGTGAGTTCTGGGCATTTTAGCAAAGCGACTCCCTGACGTCGAACATCAAAGTCGTCCCTGAACAAGGGAAGCAAAAAGTGAGACAATCAGAGCGTCTCTCATCACAAGAAAGGCCGTCAGAGCAGAGACCATCGTCCTTCATTGCGGTCCCAACGGACAGGTCACCTACGGACCACAGCCATGACAGCACAGACGTACTGGGTACCAAGGACACTAGTAACACACACACACCCTTTTCCCACTCATGCACTCTCCTCACTAGCGCAGAGCTACAAGCAGCTTAAGGACTCGGTGCACCTTTGCCAGGGTTTCTGTTTCCGTTTTTGCAGAGACTGAGAACCCACTCTGTCCCTGCCTGTGTGCGGGGTGTGGGGAGCAGTGACTCTCCAATGCCTTCTATGAAAACATCTTAGCAGTAAACTCAACACAGACGTGGAACTGTTTGCCAGCAGCTGACACAAAAACACGCAAAGAAGAACTATAGAATACAGTCAAGAAACAATCTAAATAGGCTTGGATGAAGCTATTCTTTTCTAGTTCCTTCTCAAAAACTTCACAGGGAAGCCCAGGATACGCCTGCCCTCCAAGGTATCGCCTGACAGAAACCCTGCCATGGAGACCCGAAGCGCAGGAGGGCGCGCTCGTGCGCCCTAGTTTGTAGGTAGTCACCATCCCTGGGTGAGCCTGTCCTTACTTAAAGTAAACCCTGAAGATGTAGCTACCGCACCACTGAAGAAGTCGCAGGCGGAAGTACAACCCCTTGGCAAGGGGAGCGAGGGACTCCTTGGTCTCTCCAGGGTGCCCGGGGCGCCCTGCTGAGCGTGCGAGCCACCGCGGCAGAACACCCCGGCGCTCGCCGCGCGCTCCCGCTCGCGACGATTGGGCACCTGTTCTGGCCTCCGCAGATTCCCTCTCGCGGACTCTCGCTCAGGAGTGAAGGACAGAGACGGATTCCCTCCGGGAAAAATTTCTGCGCGCGCACACCCATACACACAGAGAGAGACTTGGGGATAAACACGCCCCGAGCTCCCGCCGCCTTGCTAATTTCGGACGCGGGAAGAAAGCTGGCTGGTAGCTAGCAAAGCGCTCACACACCCCGGTCTCTACCTCTCCAAACTCGAGCCATCCTGAGCACCTGCCCTCGCGTGCGCAAAGGTTTGAACCCGGAATTCACAACTTGTGGGCGCTTCTCCCTCCCCTGCATTCCTAGGCTAGCTGGAATGCAGCGAGCAGATTCCCTCACAAGGAGCAGTCAGTCTCCGGCGGCGCACGCGGCGGGCGCCGCGGGCAGTAGCGGCTGGGGACGCACCCGGCGCGCACGCCCGGGGCGCGGGCCACAGGGATTAAGAGTGTGGCCGGGGCTTTTCCGCCGCCAGCCCCGGGGGCGAGAGACGCGCTCTCCAACTTCCCGCCAGCTGGGGTGAAGTTGCACTAGCGGTCCTGCGAGCGTTGACCGTCACGCCGGCGAAAGATTTGTGGGGACCACCTTCGCCCTCAGGCCTGGCCTACAGCTCGTACCCCTGGGTGTCCCCAAACAGCACTCTCCCCAGCGTTCCAAGAAAAGCCTTGGGCTGGAGATGCGGGGTTCGGTACTCGGCTCGCCTCAAGCAGGATCCAGGAGGCGTTTACATTCGGCCTCAAATAGCCAAGAGCCTGCCCCCCTGAAACGCACTCTGGCCGGTGCCCCTGCCCTGTGACCGACTCTGCGCCCCGGCCGCCGGCCCCTCCCGGCCCCCGAGCGGCGTCTGGCCCGCTCCGCAGCGGCTGAGGCTGCTAGTTGTCGTGTTAGAATTAAATCAGAGAGAAAGGGGGGGTGTCTTACGTTGCATCGGCACACCTAGCATCTCCGGGAGCCCCTTGACAGCCCCTTCCGCGGGGACAGTCGCACTCTGCATCATCTCGGAGAGAGAGCCAGCGAGTCGCAGTCTCCGGAGATCTCTCGCTCTCTCGCTGTAGCTCGATTCAGAAATTTCAAAATAATAATTAAAACCCCAAGCAGGCCGCTGGAGTCACAGTGGAAGCCGGGCCCTCCGCTTCTCCGGGAGGACTCCACAGGCTGCCCGGCCCCCTCCCCCCACCAGTCCCCAGTCTGTTTCCAGTCCCTTTGATCTCGCTCTCCGGGGTTGGTGCACATCCCAGGTTGAGACGCTGTTGCTGCAGCTCTGGCTTTTTTCCTCTCCTCCCTCCCCCGCCCGCTCCTTCCCCCTCCCCCTCCACCCTTAGCGTGCCGGCCGCCCGGGAGGCCGCGGTCACCCAGGCGTTTTGATTCATTCACACTGCAGGAGCGGCCGTGACGTCGCTTTCCGCAGGGAGGCCCGCCCTTCGGCACATCCCCCAACCCGGCGGCGGGCAGCCGACCCCGGAGAGAGTGGGGGTCCCGGCGCCCCGAGTGAGGCCGGCGGGGCGGAGGGGGGCGGGGCGGCAGGGAGCGGGGCGGGGCCTCGCAGGCAGGCACCCCCGCCCCCGCCTCCGCCCAGCCGTGCGGGCTCGTGCCCCGGGTATAAATTCTGCGGCTAGCCCGCCGCGGCAGCAGGTGGTCGGAGACAGCAGCGCCCTGGGTTTGTGGATCTCCGTGGGTTCCAAGCCCGCGCGGCTCATGTCCTCCTTACTCCTCCGTTCTGAGCCGGGGCCGGGCGGGGCAGGAGGTCGGGAGGCCCGGAGGCCGGGGCCAGGGCCGCGTCGCGGCGTCTTCGCCTTGCGCGCTCTCGGTCCCCGGCTTCGCTCCGCCGGACTGAGCGCGCTCCGTAATCGATGACTCTATCCATCTTCCTCCTCCTCTTCTCCCCTGGCCAATTCCTTTCCCGCCGGCACTTCCCAGCCCCTACTCTCTCTCCCCCGCGTCTGGCTGAGGCTGGGCCAGGGACAGCCCGTACTCGGCCCGGAACGCGCGAGTCACGCGGCGGGCGGCGGCGGCGGCCCGGGCTGGGGAAGGCGGCTAGGGGCAGCGCGCGGAGGTAACTGGACGCAGGCCCCCCGCGCGCGTCCCCGCAGACCGCGGCCTGCAGCCGGAGTCCGCACTTGCCTCCTGCTCCGCGAGCGGGGGAGCCTCCCCGGCCGCCCTGCCACCGGTCGTCCGGCTCGGCCCTCTCTTAGGTCCCCAGAGCCCGCTCTGCCTCTCCGGCTGCCACCGCGGGTGCTTTGAACCATCCCCGACCTCATGCGTGCAGGGCGGCAGTGAGCACACGGACGCCCGGGCTAACCAGCGAAAGGGCTTGCGATGCTTACTGTATTTACGAGATGCATAGACAGGTAGAGAGATAAACGCTTAAAACAAATTCTCAACGCGAGTTTCTGGCGGAAATACAACAGAAGGCCCAACGCTGGGATGAGGTCGCCTCTGAGCCTCCATCAGGCGCGCTCGACGCCTCCGGGCTGCAGGCGCGGGAAGCCCACCCCGTCTGCCCCAAGACCCAGCCGCTCTCCTGCCCCTAACCCCCACAGCATTTCCTTCCAGAAATGCAGACATACGCGTCCTTCCAGCCTAGTGGGGTTCAGCTTAGGCGGGAATCTCCAAACAAGGGACACCTGCTCACCTTTCAGGGTTGGTAAGGGAGGAGCATGGGGCGGGGGAGAATGGCCTGGTCGTCTGCGCTGCTTAGAATTTGCCTCCAATGAGGTCGCAGTGACTTCTGTGTGTCCTGGTACTGGGTTGGCATCGTCTCTTCCCTTGTTTACCTGCGAGGTGACTCTCGTGGACGAGACAATATACGCAAGAAGAAAAGAGCAAAAGAACCCAGTGACATTTTTAGTGTTTACCAAAATGTGTTCTATAGAAATATAACTAGTAAGCAAACACAGGGAAATGCCAGCCTCATTTGCAGTGAAAAACATGAAAGACAAAACAACACGTGCACACGTTTTTCTGTTTGTGATTATGACCTACGCGGGGGAGGGGCATCCTAGAGTTCAGGACTGGCGAAAGGACTTGGACACTGGTACTCTCACCAATACTGCTGGGTGCTTATACTCTTAATATCCGTTTGGAAGGAAATTCGGCAATATGTATCAAACTCATAAATTTTTCATACCCTTTAGTTTATGTAGTACTTTTGAGTGTCTATTCCACGGAAATAATCTAGAATTTTTTATAAAAGTTTCATGCATGAAGATGTTTATTACAGCATTATGTTTTGGAGAAAAATAACCTAAATAGTCAACAAAAGAACAGTGGCTTAGGGAATAGATTCAGTTGTTTGTTAGTACGTTATAGAATCATAGAAACCAATTATGAGACCCAATAACATGAGGATGCTTGTGAAATACTAATTTTTTAAAAAGCACAATGCAATAGCATAGGATTATAAATGTGTAAAAATCTTAGTGAAATGTAAGGGCAATGATAATACCCATTGTTGGTTAGGCTGTGGGGAAATTAGACAACAATTTTCTGGTGGGGATTGTAAAGAGGGGAAATGTCTTCTCAGGACATTTTGGCTACAAATGTGATGGATTTGACCCAATCCCTATAGAAATTTATCCAAAGAAAATAATCAAGAATGTTTGTAAAGATGTAGTTACAAGGATGTTTATAATGTTTTTAAAAGGGAGAACCTAAAAATCTAACAATAGGGGATAGTGAATAAGTTACACTAAATTATTAAGTTAAATGGAATGTTATGAAGTCTTAGAAATAATACAACAGAAGAATGTTTAATAATATAGAAAAGGGTTTGAGATTTATTAGGAAATGTGAAAAAAGAATATGAAACAGTATGAACTTCAGGAACTTTTTTTTTAAAAAAGCATGAACACCGTACACTTAAAAATGGTAAAGATGGTAAATTATACATATATTTTACGTCAATAAAAAATTGTCTAAAGTGGGAGGAGTAAAAAAATGCCAAAGTGTACAAGTGGTTATCTGTACAGTGGATATTGTATTTTATTCTCTTTGCTTTTTTCAGTTTTCTCAATGAGCACATTATTTTATAAAGCAGAAAAAACTAATAAAATGCTTTTAAAAATATTAGGGAAAAGGTAAGGAAAGATATCAAAATACTATTCAAAAGAATATTAGGAAAAGGTATATTAGGGAGATGCATTATGGAATTTTCTGTTTCTCTTTTCCAGATTTTCTGTAAAGTGATTATTTTTCAGTAATATTAGTAAAAGATAACATTCATATGCAGTGAATGTAAAGCATATATAGTAGTTACCTTTATAATTTAAAATTATATTTTAAAAATGCTCTCTGCAGCTCCTGCTTCCCTGATTTGAACCTGCTGGGGTCCTGCCATTTTCCCATTGCATGTCACTAGCCTGTCACTAGGTGAGACACAGCCTTACTGTGATGGGGACTTTTCTCTGCCCAAGACTGATTCAGGGAATACCACTTTCACCTGTGTCGCTTGGCAGACAAGCCCAAGAAAGTCAGCTTAGCTCTCAGTTCTTGCACCTGTAAGCAGCAGCTCCAACACACCTTGCACCCCATGCGCGTGCACACAGTGCAGCTCAGCCAATAAATGCCCTTTCCACATTCTGAGGCTTTTTTTTTTTTTTCTTTTCTTTTGAGATGGAGTCTCGCTCTGTCGCCCAGGCTGGAGTGCAGTGGCATGATCTCGGCTCACTGCAAGCTCCGCCTCCTCCTGGGTTCACACTATGCTCCTGCCTCAGCCTCCCCAGTAGCTGGGACTACAGGCGCGCGCCACCACACCCAGCTAATTTTTGTATTTTTAGTAGAGACGAAGTCTCACCATGTTGGCCATCTCATGACCCCGTGATCTGCCCGCCTCGGCCTCCCAAAGTGCTGGTATTATAGGCATGAGCCACTGCGCCCGGCCATTCTGAGGCTTTTCTAAATGCATTTGCCTCTTGTGTGAGCTGGGTCCCATTCCCGAGGTCCTCCAATAACATCTATACCAGCCGAGACATTTCACTTCCCCTGGGACCTCAGCTTTCCCATCTGCAAATGAGGAACCCCTAGCAAAAAGCTTTCCTTAAACAGATTCTAGTGCCTACTGCTGTTGATGGTAATAATAATAATAACATAATAGCATATGGTAGTAATGATAACAACTAATATTTATTGAAAGTTTGCAACTGTACCAGGCACCAAGGCAAATGCTTCTAGCTACATAATTCTACCTATTCTTCATGAGGAACTGATGCATGGTATTCTCATAGCTACTTGGTGGATGAAAAAACCGAGGCTAGCAGGGGCTAAGCTGTTTTCTACCCCCAGAGAATGGGAGAATGGCTGAATCCCACAGAAGTCCAATAATCTCTACTATGGAATGGCCCAGAAAGATCCTTGGGGTGGGACTCAGTTTGGATTAAAATCCCTGAGCTGTCTCAGCAGGGTTTTTCTCACCACAGTGCACCCAGGGCTGGCAGGTGACCTCCCAGGAATGTTCCTCAGAGCCAGCCATATCCCTTTGGGCCAGGACCTGGTTGGAGGGTGAGCACTGGAGGATGGGCCGGTGGTGGGGTGATGTGGCTTTCTTCAGGTCTAAGTTCTGTCAGAGAAGTTGAACAATAGCCAGTATAAAGTATCCGGTACTTGCTAGACATTTATACACTCCATTTCTGGAAACCAAACCCAACATGTCGGGGGATCTAATTAAGAGGCAAGACACTCAATTTAGGAAAATGATTATAGCTTACATTTGTCTAGCATTTTACATTTTACAAAGTTCCTCCACATATTTTATCTCATTTTATCTTCATAATTATGCCCGGGCTTGGGTATGATTATCAGGAACAGAGAGGTTAAGTGGTTTGCCCAAGGTCACACAGCTAATAAATTGCAACAGCAACTGGAAATTAAATCCAGTCTTTTGACTCCCAATCTGGTGCTCTTTCCACTCGGCACAGCAGTCTAGTGTGTCTTCTAACCCCTCCATTTTAAGAGCTTCACAGAGTAGGCAAGTTCACTTTCACATGCCAGGAATCCTGAACCCCAGGCTCTTTCTCCACTGAGGGACGAATCTCTCTGCCCCTGCTCCCCTCCCTGTCATCCCAGCTCTAGTCATCTTCTCCTCATCCTCATTCCTCTCAAAGCCCCTTTCATCATTTGCATTTTGAAACTGTTTCCTTAATTATTCTCCTGCTGTTGGAAACCTGCTCTCCCCGGGCTCCGTGGCATCCTTTGATTTATCTCTGTCTGGATAACAGCTCCCCAATTCTCCTTGGGGAATTCAATTTTCATTCATTTTTCTGCTGGGCTAGATTGATATAGACCCTCTGCCCTGGTCCATATTACTCATCCCAGCAGAGAGAACCAGGGAGACCAACCCTTAGCCCAGCCCCTGGGGAGCCACTGTCTTGTTCAGGGAGCCACAAGGAGTTCTCCAATAAAAGGACAGGGGCCTTTGCTCTTCTCCATCTGTCCACCCAGTCCTTCCAGTCATTTGTCACAGGGCCTTTCATGGGCCCACCACTTTGTCATTTGTCTCCTTCTCTTCCCAGAACCTTGCAGGGATCTCTCCCCACCAGGATGCTGATCATAAGGCCGTCACTGCTCATCTTAAACCTGCCCTTTGTCCTTGACACAGGAATTTGAGGGATATGGAAAAGAGATGGTCCTGTACTTGGCCATCTAACTCTCAAGATAAGATTCTGTCTCTGTTAGTGTCTAAGAAACAGGACAAGAAAAGGGCACTGGAATCCTTAGAGGAAGACAGAAAGTAACAATGGCTCACACTTACATTGCCAGCCCTGTTCTAATGCTGCATGTATATTCCTCATGAAACCCCCACAAATCCTTAGAGGCAGGTACTATCATTATCCCCATTCTACAGATGAGGAAAATGAGGCACAGAGAGGTCAAGTAATGTGCCCAAGGTTCACAGGTGGTAAGCAGCAGAGCCAGGATATGGTCATAGGTAGTCTGGCTCTATCCTTGCCAGCATCACCAGCATCATCAAATAATCCTTATTTAAGGGTTCTTGGGCATGGCCAGGTGAGCGGTCCATGCAGAGTACATGACCCAGCAAGGCCAAGTCCGCTGAGCCCATCTCTGAAGCCATCACATCCCATGGCTGTGTGTATGGGGGAGCTGGGGAGTTTAGTCTTGTTCCATTTTCGGAGTTAATCCTCTCTATCTCTCAAAAGTCTATAGTACCGACGGGGCATGGTGGCTCATGCCTGTAATCCCAGCACTTTGGGAGGCCAAGGCAGGCAGATCACCTGAGGTCAGGAGTTCGAGATCAACTTGGCCAACATGGTGAAACCCTGCCTCTACTAAAAATACAAAAATTAGCCAGGCGTGGTGGCAGGTGCCTGTAATCCCAGCTACCAAGGAGGCTGAGGCAGCAGAATCGCTTGAACCCGGGAGGTGGAGGTAGCAGTGAGTCAAGATCGTGGCACTGCACTCCAGCCTGGGTGATAGAGTGAGACCATGTCTCAAAAGAAATAAAAAAAAGTCTACCTAGATCATTCCTTAATTCGTGCATTCATTGGGCATCTGTTGTATGCCAGCTCCATGACAGGCCCTGAAAGGCAATGACCTGGAGTGCCAAGTGCAGACAGTTCACAGCTTACTTTGCTCCAGGACTGGCAACATTCCCATAAAATTATGTCAGCAAAGTTCTCCAGATGCCTCTGTCTTCCTTGTGTTGGGAAGGGTTTGGAGAACTGGGTTAACAAATGTTTCAGTTCTGGGCTTAGATGACCTGCATTCAAATCCCAACTTGGATACATTCTGTCAAGTTCCTTTTCTGCTTTCCCTAAGGTCACATAGCTAATAAGTTGTAGTGTCAGCTGGAAATTAAATCCAGTCTTTTGACTAAATGGAGTTAACGATAGCACTCTACTCACAGACTGTTACCTAGTCAGCATCATGATTATACCCTCTGCAATATTTTGCTTTTTTTTTTTTTTTCTTTTCCTTGTTTTACATGTATAGAGGAAACTAAGGTACAATAAACTCTCTTGGGTGTTCTTAAGTGAAGACTAGACTTTGGGAGCTCTTCTTTCTTAAGCATGCAGTTGGGATAGAGAGAGCCCCATGGCCATGGACTGTTCTTGGTTTTCTCCTTTTTGCAGATGGAGGAAAACTGCTCTTTCAATTCTGCCACAGGCTGAGGTCAATGTGCCAGAGTTACTTCTTGGGTGAAATTGTAACTGTCTTGTGAAAAGCTCCACTCTGTCATGGCAACAGACACCTTGCTTGTACCAAGCAAAGGGGACAGGAAGGTATAGCTGGGCTGGTTCTGTATCTTTCCTTAGGAAGCTGTTCTGCCCACACTACCTTGCACCTATGTTCTCTTTGTTTTTGTTTTCTGATTTGACTTAATCTCCAAATTTATGTAAAGAAGGAGCTTAGATTCCAGATGCTACACAACTGATACCTTCCCCGCTTCCCCTTTTCCTCATCTTCCCTCCAGGATTCAGCGGCATCTCAAATCCAAGAATGATCTTAGTGATCAACATTTTTATAGTGCTTGACAGTTTACCAGGTGCCTTTCCATACCCTTCTCACCGAAGCCTCACAAGGCAGGTAGATCATGTCATACTCCAACCACTTTCTAGATGAAGCACAGAAAGGTCGCGCTGTCTGGGCTTGACCTAGGGCTCTGTCTCAGAGCTTCTAACCAGATGATCCATTTCTCAGCTCTTTAAGAGGACGCTAGAAATGGTAAGGAGAAGGGGTGGAAAGTCCAGCCTGGCTCCATTTTAAATAGCTGCAGGTGTCAAAGCTAATCTATAAAACAACCCCGTCCTTGTCTTGGCGAAAGATTTTTACTGGAGGAGCCTAACTCAGCAGTTTCCCTTCAGGAACTGACTTATAACCAAAACATGTCAATGTGTTCGACGTGGGCAGAGGGAACGGGAAGAAGGCCCGGGAGGTGTGTGTGAGGACAGGCAGTGAGGCGGGGGCCAGACTCCCGATTCCGGAACCAGACAGACTTCAGTGTGGGTTCCAGCCATGCTGCCTGCTGGGTGTGAGGCCCTGTGAGCCTCCATTTACTTATTTGTGTAACGGGATAGTGACAGTTCCTACCTAATACCATTGGCAAAGGAGGAATAAAGCCTTCAGCACAAGGCCTGGTGCAAGCAAGCCCCCATAATTGTGATGCTGTTTATTGTCCAAGAACAGGGGGTTCCCTGCTTGGCCTCTTCTCACTTCTTATATTCTGGCTCACTATGAAGAGCTTTCCACTGGTCATCAAACCTTTCTGCATGAAAACACTGACCTGCAGAAAAGGGACCAGGTCACTAGAACTGTGGCCACTTTTGGTGGTCAAGGAGGAAATATTGAGAGCTTTGGGGGCAAAGGATTTCCACCCAGACCTGACCCGAGGAGGTACTCCGCAGAGAATATAAACCCTGGCTCTAATCTACCTCTGAGTTTTATGTCTGTGAGAAGTTACACCCTGGGAGCCTCCATTTTCCTGTGTTTAAATGGGGATGATACTCTCATAATTATCCTGAGAAGAGGCTGTTGGGGGATCAGGAGATCCCACAGTCAAAGCTCCTAAGGCAAATGCTCCACGAATATTCCTTCTACTACCGGGCCCTTCACTGAGCTCCTCAGACTTTCCTATGCACATCATCACCGGGGTGCTGTTCAAATGCAGGCTCTGACTCCGTGTGCCTGGGGCCTAGGATTCTGCATTTCTGAGGAGTCTCCCAGGGATGCTGATGCTGCTGGCCTCTGGACCTCAGGGTGTGTGGGGACACTCCAGAACTCCACTGCCCAGAAAGCAGCTGCTAGCCGCATGTAGCAGGTGACCACTGAAATGTGGCTGTAAGAATTGAGATGGGCTGTAAATTAAATTATGTACTAGATTTTGAAGGCTTAATACAAAGAAAAGAATGTTAAATATCTCATTAAGATATTTTTAAATTGTATCATATGTAGAAATGATAATCATTTAAACATATTGGGTTAAATCTATTGTTCACATTAATTTCACTTGTTTCTTATTTGAGCGTGGCTACTAGAATATTTAAAATTACATAAATGGCGACCAGGCACTGTGGCTCACACCTGTAATCCCAGCACTTTAGGAGGCCGAGGCAGGCGGATCACCAGGTCAGGAGATCGAGACCATCCTGGCTAACATGGTGAAACCCCTTCTCTACTACAAAAAAAAAATTACAAAAAATTAGCTAGTCGCGGTAGTGGACGTCTGTAGTCCCAGCTACTCGGGAGGCTGAGGCAGGAGAATGGCGTGAACCTGGGAGGCAGAGCTTGCAGTGAGCTGAGATCGTGCCACTGCATTCCAGCCTGGGCGACACAGTGAGATTCCGCCTCAAAAAAAATAAAAATAATATAAAAATAAATAAATATTACATAAGTGGCTGACATTATATTTCCATTGGGCAATGCTGTTCTAGGGTGCTCTGACTTGTATGGTACTTCTTAAGAAAATGGATTCAGGGGGTACCTGTGTAAGTTTGTTATATGGGTGTATTGTGTAATGCCGGGGTTTGGGCTTCTAGTGAACCCATCGCCCTAATAGTGAACATCCTATCCAGTAGGTAGTTTTTCCCCCCGTTGTGCCCTCCCTCCTACCCCCTTTTGGAGTCCCCACTCAGGTGTATGGTACTGTCCACACACATGCACACATACACAGAGAAGTCTCCTTTCCTCCTAGCCCCTAGCACAGCTCCTGGTACCAAGTAAGGGCCTAATGAAAACTGCCAGGTGGAGGAACGGAAGGCTGCCCACAGAGGGAGCCACATGAGCAATGGGTCCACCCCACAATGAGGAGGAGATGTCAGCTGCACAGGTGGGAGCTGAGCAGGTGGCTGTGCCTGAAGAATGACAATCTCCCTCTTGCAGTTGACCCTGACCTGCCACCCACCCATTCTCTGTCATCCTCTGCCCCACACTCTGCTTTTTTCAAGACTCTGGTGGCAAAGAAAAAGGAATTCCAGTGCTCCCTCCCCAGGTTTTGCCAGATAAGAGGACGGGGCTGGAGACGGATGCGTCATGGGATTGCCCGAAGCCCTGGAACACTGCATCCCGCAGGCTTCCGGCTAACCAGGAAAGCCACCCGGGCTGAACCCATGGGACTCATCCGTTTCCTCTGCTCCCCTCCCACAGTTCACATCACCTCCTCAGCTTCTCTTTGGGGTCTTCGCCCCACCTCTGCCTGGGAGAAGCTCATGACCACAGGGCACAGGCCAGACATGAACCTGCACAGCCCTCCCTGAGCCGCTATCACCCAGGAGAAGCTGCAAGCAGCCCAGAGGAGTTTCACAGAAAGAGCTGGAGTGCCGCATCTGAAGATGCACCGCCTCCCACCCGGAAAGAATGTGCACCCCGAGCCTGGACCCCCACGGCGTGCCCGCCTCCCACCCGGAAAGAACGTACACCCGGAGCCTGGACCCTCACGGCGGCCCCGCCTCCCACCCGGAAAGAACGTGCACCCAGAGCCTGGACCCCCACGGCGGCCCCGCCTCCCACCCGGAAAGAACGTGCACCCAGAGCGTGGACCCCCACGGCGGCCCCGCCTCCCACCCGGAAAGAACGTGCACCCAGAGCCTGGACCCCCACGGCGGCCCGCTCCCAGTGACCAGTTCAGGAGAGACGCTGGTGAGTCAGGAGGGGGCCCAGGGCGCTGGAGAGCTGGGCTGCACCCCAAACCGCAGGGCTCTGAGTGGATTTCTGCCCCTCCACAGAGGCCCCTGCTTGTGTGTCCACGTGGCCCACACCCTCCCACCTCAGTGTTGCCCACCCCTCCTTCTGACCAGTCCCCTTCAGTAAGCACAGGGCACTAAGCAGGACAAAGAGAATTCTCAAAGCATGTGCACTTACCAGAGGTCAGGGAAAGACTCTGCCTTCACCTTGAGGGTTTGGAGGAGGAACAGCCTGGGAGCAGAGATCCTGGCAGGGCACAGGGCTCTAGAGAAATCAGGGCATCTGTGGGTGGGGGTAGCCTCCCCGTGGGGAGGAACCTGGAGAAGGGGTGCCCTGGGTGGGCCCGGGCGTTCCCCAGGAGGAGGCCAAACCTGAGGGAGTACACAGAGCCCAGAGGATGCCCCGCTCCTCTTTTCTCTAAGAGAAGGTGCTCTGCTGCCCCTCAGAAGCTGGAAAATGAGGGTCTGCCTAGGGGGAGGGTAGCAGAGGGTCTGGAGACCGCCTCAGAGAAAATTAAATTGCACTTGAGGGCAAATTCTATTAGGGAATAGAGCCTGTCTCTCAACAGCCTGCGTCCATTTAGGTGATTAGCTAGGCCCAACACTTCCACCCAGAGCCTGGTGAGCTCTGTCCCTCCGTTGGGGGAGCCAGGCCGGAGGTCCAGGTGCCCCCGCTCCCCTCTCATTCCCCCTCTCACCACTCACAGCTCCCAAGCTCTTTGACAGTGGCCAGAAGGACAAGCACCTTGAGTCTCTCCTGGAGTACAGAGGGGGTGGGCAGCTTCATGGCACACATGGAGAAAAGGACAAGCAGCACCCCAGGGACAGAGACAGATTTACCCTGCTTCAGTCTGGAGCAGGGACAAGGGAGGTCAGAGGTCAGGTGAGGGACAGCACTAGGCACTGGGGTAGTCGGGGGGCTGGACTTGAGGGGCTGGGAGGCAGGAAGGATGGGGACAGGTGGAGGAGACGACGGGGAGCAAGAGGCCAGGAATACAAGTGAGGAGATGGACAAGAGGCAAGGACTAAGTCAGCAGGGTTGAGACCCAGGGAGTGGGGACGGAGAAGACAAGTGGGTTGAGACCCAGGGAGTGGGGACGGAGAAGACAAGTGGCTGGCATCTGATGATGCTGTGTAATGGTAAACTAATGGAACATAGTGGTAAATGGTCAAATAAATCCACCCGTGAGTGGGCATCATAATAATAACATGCACCTTAGGCTACTGTGTTGCTTGAGTACACGTTCTAAGAGTTCAACAAATGTTGGCCAGGCGTGGTGGCTCATGCCTGTAATCCCAGCACTTTGGGAAGCCAAGGCTGGTGGATCAGTTCAGGCCAGGAGTTTGAGACCAGCCTGGCCAACATGGCGAAAACCCATCTCTACTAAAAATACAAAAATTAGCAGGGCATGGTGGTGCACGCCTGGAGGGTGAGGCAGGAGAACCACTTGAACCCGGGAGGTAGAGGTTGCGGTGCGCTGAGATGGTGCCACTGCACCCCAGCCTGGGTAAGAGAGAGAGATCCTGTCTCAAAAAAAACAAAACAAAAAAACCAAAACCAAAAACCACAAATGTCAGGGCCATCATGAGCTGTTGGCCGTATGTTCATACACTTTGCACTGTCTCAACACTTTGGCAGAAGGGTCTAGATCTGAGGCCTTTCCAGGGCCCACTTGCCAATCCATTATTTTCTAGCACCAGTGGCACCACAGGCCCCTGATCCACAGGCCCATCTTAGCCGGCTGGACCGTCCTCTGGCCCCTGCTGGCCATCTGTCCGTGAGGAGATGCTCCCCGCTCTCCTTCATGTTGATCAGTGAAAGAGTTTGCTTGATTTCCCTCAATTTCTGGCTCTAAAATTATTTCATTTGCTTAACAAAACTTTATTATGCACATACAATGTGTTCTGAGGAGAGCCAGTGCTGTTTCTAGAACATGGAGAAACACAAGCACAGGCAATTTAAAATGAGCTCTGAGCAGGAGCATGGATGGAGCTGGAGGCCATCATCCTACACAGACTAACTCAGGAACAGAAAATCAAATACCGCGTGCTCTCACTTATAAGTGGGAGCTAAATGATGAGAACACGTGGACACACAGAAGGGAACAACACTGGGGCCTATCGGGAAATGGAGGGTGGCAAGAGGGAGAGGATCAGGAAGAATCACTACTAATACCTAAGTACCTAAGTACCTAAGTACTAAGTACTACTAATACCTAAGTACTCAGGCTTAATACCTGGGTGACAAAGTAATCTATACAACGAACCCCTGTGACACAAGTTTACTTATATAACAAACCTGCACATGTACCCCTGAACTGAAAATAAAAGTTAAATAAAAAATAAATAAAATGAGCTCTGAGAACACGTAGTGGGTGTATAAAGCATTGTCTCTGACCGGTGGCATGAGTTATTCTAGTTTAGGGGACTCTTTCTCACAGGCTCTCCTAAGGCCCACCATGTGCCCTGAATTCCGGGCCCAGGTGAGCTTCATCCTTAAACCAAAGTACTTATGTTGCTCGGGCAGTTGCATTCCCCCAGAGAGCAAGGGATTTGTGTTCTTTGGGGGAGCGGAGGGGAGGGGGTGCTCAGAAAGGGAAGACCCCTGATGGAGGGAAAGAGAGTATGCGGATGTTGCCCAGCTGTGTTAGCTGCACAGTGGGTTGTGGCCTGTTCCACCAGCACTCTCCAGCCCAGGGTCTCCCCTGAGGGGCGGCTCCCGCCTGGAGATGGGTTCCAATGAGCCCCTACCCAACCCCTGATGCTTGCTTAATTTCCAGGGCACAGGCATAGCATCTGAAGGCACGTGGAGAGTCTGGGAAGCTGGCTGGAGTTGCAGATGGCCTGGCACCCTCCCAGTGGAGGCTGCTCAAGTTTCCCAGCATCCAGGCTTTCTGGCTTTGGACACACCAAATAGCATTGGCAACTGACAAGGCCCCTGTTTCCTGAGAACACTCTCTCTCCCCCAGCCCCCGTTAGCATAAGGGTCAGTTCCCTCCTTGGGATTCCAGCCATCTTCATGACAAGAACACCCCTGATAAAACATGCTCCCGTCCTTCGTGGGGCTGGGAAACTTCCACCATGTCCCAGTCACCCACTCCTGGGGACCCTCTCCAGGGGCTCTTAGAAAGCATTTGAGAACCCCCGATTCCCATTAGCTTCACTCTCCAAGGACAATCAGTGCCCCAGCGCCAGGTAGACGCTTCCCACCAGCGTGGAGACCTTGGGCAAGTTACTTAACCACACAGATGACTTCCTCATAGGAAAACAGAGAGGGAGTCCCTGGCTGTTAGGGGCAGACAGGAAATCACTGTGCCGAGACGTTTCTATGAGGTCCTTGGGCCCTTTTACTCCTCTCTAGTGACAGCCAAGACATGGTCTTGCGCACTGTGATATTTCCAGCTTGAAGTACAGTGCCTGGCATATTATGACTTCTTAGTAAATATCTGTTACAAGAATGAAGTGAGTGAAAGAATTTCTTTTTTTTTTTTTTTTTTTTTTTTTTTTGAGGCGGAGTCTCGCTCTGTCGCCCGGGCTGGAGTGCAGTGGCCTGATCTCAGCTCACTGTAAGCTCCGCCTCCCGGGTTTACGCCATTCTCCTGCCTCAGCCTCCTGAGTAGCTGGGACTACAGGCGCCCGCCACCTCGCCTGGCTAGTTTTTGTATTTTTAGTAGAGACGGGGTTTCACCGTGTTAGCCAGGATGGTCTCGATCTCCTGACCTCGTGATCCGCCCGTCTCGGCCTCCCAAAGTGCTGGGATTACAGGCTTGAGCCACCGCGCCCGGCCACCCTGATCCACTGCTCAGGCCCAAGAATGGAAGAAACCTGAGCGCATCTTCCCTGGGTCAGCAGGGCTGCAGAGGTGGCATCCGCTCTCGGGAGCAGCTGAGCAGCCTGTGGTGGCTCTGTCAGGCCTGGTTAGATGACTGGGCCTGTTATTGATGTGGACAGCTGGCTAGATACTCACAGTTATGCTGCTGTCAGGGCCCCACTTACCTCTCATCTGTAATGGTTCCCGGCTTTTTATGTACTTCCTGCTCTTCCGTAGCACTCTACAGACTCTATTACATTTGCCACATGGTCTCCTGTGATGAACACTTGGGAAGAAAGGAAAAGCCTCTGAAAACGATCCAGAAACCGAGGCACCAGCCTTCGGCTTCAGCCACTGGTGGCTGGAATAAGGCTGGGGTTCTGCCTACGCACTTTCTATGTGATTCTCCAGGCCCAGGAGGCCTGTCCTGCTCTTGCTGCATTTCCAAGTCCTGGCTGTTCCTCCAGCCAGCTCAGGAATCAAGACTCATGTACCTCTTAGCATCACAGCATCTTATCATCAGATTGGAAGGCATCGTAGAGGTCTTCGAGCCCAACTGCCCACTCCCTGCCGAATTATGTCTGTGGCATCCTTGGATGACAGCCATCCGGCCTCCTGTGAACACAGCAGGTCTCGGGGGTGGTTTTCAGAGGCAGCCGGGACCATTGCTAGTCAGTTCTACAGCAGGACTACTACTTCCCACAAAGTTTTGCCTTTGAATAAAGTAACTTGAAAGTTTGATTTTTCTGGGTTGTGAGTGTGTGTGTAAGTGCTAATTTAGTTAGCACTGAAATTACTGTAAATAAGTACTTTCAAAATGACTTTGACATCTGGAGTTACTTGTTTTTTCCACTATTTCTTTAACCCCAATAATAAGAGTAAGAGTTGATCTCCAAACTTCCACATTAGATCTTTGCTTTTTCAAAGTGGGCAACTGATTTTTAATTAAATTTAAAATTTTTAACTCTTTTCTTTTCTGAGACCGGGTCTTGTTCTGTTGCCCAGGCTGGAGTCCAATAGTATGATCATGGCTCACTACAGCCTCAACCAATCCTCCCACCCTCAGCCCCCTGAGTTGCTGGGACTACAGGCATGCACCACCATGTCAGGCTTATTTTTGTATTTTTTGTACAGATAGGGTTTCATCATGTTGCCCAGGCTGGTCTCAAACTCCTGGATTCAAGGGACTCACCTGCCTCAGGCTCCCAAAGTGCTGGGATTACAGGCGTGAGTCACTGTGCCTGGCCCATTATTTTCTTAAAATACAAAAATGAGGGGGTGCTTCCATAGTGTACTGGTTA
Source organism: Rhinopithecus roxellana (assembly GCF_007565055.1). NCBI lineage: Eukaryota > Metazoa > Chordata > Mammalia > Primates > Cercopithecidae > Rhinopithecus > Rhinopithecus roxellana. The sequence goes on along the minus strand of NC_044556.1, from coordinate 130,195,075 downwards.
TCACATTCACCTAACATGCGAAAGGTCCCTGGTTTGAAACCAGGCAGAAACAAGCAGTTATTTTCCTTCTGGCTGGGCGCAGTGCCTCACACCTGTAATCTCAGCACTTAGAAAAAAAAAAAATTGCTCTAAAACATTTGGTTGCCACTTACATGATCACACCCTTAAAGATTACACAACATTGGCCAGGCGCGGTGGCTCACTCCTGTAATCCCAGCACTTTGGGAGGTCGAGGCAAGCAGATCATGAGGTCAAGAGATAGAGACCATCCTGGCCAACATGGTGAAACCCCGTCTCAACTAAAAATACAAAAATTAGCTGGGTGTGGTGGCACGTGCCTGTAGTCCCAGCTATTTGGGAGGCTGAGGCAGGAGAATTGCTTGAACCTGGGAGGCAGAGGTTGCAGTAAGCTAAGATCACACCACTGCACTCCCACCTGGTGACAGAGTAAGACTCTGCCTCAAAAAAAAAAAAAAGATTACACAACATAATGTGTGCAACACAGCATTCTCCCACGTGGAGCAGGCCCTTAGTGTTTATACTGCTCGGAAGAGGCCATGGCACTGTGTTGCACAGGTGGCCCCAGTGAACCATATCTCCGATATTGGAATGTTCTTGTGGAGTCCTTTCCTCTTGAGTCTGGGCTGGGCCTGTGATTTGCTTTAACAGGCAGAATGTACCAGAAGTGACACTGTGCCCATTCTGGGACTAAGTTTTAAGATGGCATGGCACTTTAGGGATCTTTGAGCCCCCCCATCTGTGCAAGAAGTACAACTACTCTGCCAGAGAGACCTTGGGCCTTGTGGAGACACTATATGGAGGGGAGTGGGGAGAGAGACGGGGTGGGGACAGGGGTGCGGGGAGAGAAAGGCCCAGCTGTCCTGTGAGTTCAGTTAAGCCCAACCTTCAGCCTGCCGGCCAGCTGAATGCAGCCACATTAATGACCCTGGCAAGACCTGCAGAAGAGCTGCCCAGCTGAAACTAGCCCAGACTGCAGAGTCATGAGCAAAGAAAATGGGTGTTGTTTGAAGCTAAGACATTTTGGGGTGGTTTGCCAGATAGCAGTAGAGAATTGAAATAGGCCAGAATACAATGCCGCATCAGATTAACCCCCAAATCTCAGTGGCATAACAAAAGTACAGTGTTTGGCAGGAGGCTCTAACATTTTATATCTGGAATGTGTGGTTTCCTTTGTGGCCAAGACAGAGGAAGGGAAACTGGAGAGCTGAGCACCTTTGTCCGCTCTAAGTGACAGGCATCATTTCCTTTCCGGGAGGTGGCACTCGCTTCCATCTCATTGGCTAGAATTAGTCACGTGGCCCTGACTCCCTGCGGGGGCTGAAAATCCGGGGAGCCGATGGACTGGCGGGAGCGTGATTGCCTCTACCAGTTTTCTTGGACTTAACATTTGAATGTTCAAATATGTGTGAGTGACTTGGAAATGCTCTGATAAGTAGTGATAGTTTTGCTGAAGTAGAAATTTTCCCCATTTAATTTTTCTTACAGAAGTAATACACGTGCTTTGCAAATAATTCAAACACCTAAGTGTCTATAATAGCGAATGAATATCCCCCCACTACTGTAAAATTCTATTCTGCAGAGGTAACTACCAGTAGGAATTTGATGGATAATGTTTCAAGCTTTTCTCCTAAGTTCCTAACAGATAGGAATGCACATATAAACCACTATCTTTTTAATTCAAACACGTTTACTGTTTTCAGTAAATCCATACTATTCATACTGTTTCAGTAATCCATATTTGTTCTTTGGTTTGCTTTTATTATTGAATAATCTATTATGGATGTTGTGTCATGTCAGTGCATATAGGTTTATTTGGTTTTTACTTTTTTTTTTTTTTTTTTTTTTTGAGACAGAGTCCAGCTCTGTCGCCCAGGCTAAAGTGCAGTGGTGCGATCTCGGCTCACTGCAACCTCTGCCTCCCGGGTTCAAGCAATTCTCTGCCTCAGCCTCCTGAGTAGCTGGGATTACAGGCGCCCGCCATCATGCCTGGCTAATTTTTTTGTATTTTTAGTAGAAGGGGGTTTCACCATCTTGGCCAGGCTGGTCTTGAACTCCTGACCTTGTTAGCCACCCGCCTTGGCCTCCCAAAGTGCTAGGATTACAGGCGTGAGCCACTGCACCTGGCCGGTTTTCTTTGCTTTGCTTTTTTGTTTTTGAGCCAGCGTCTCACTCTGTCTCCCAGGCTGCAGTGCAGTGCAATCATGGCTCACTGCAGCCTTGAACTCCTGGGTTCAAACCATCATCCCACCTCAGCCTCCTGAGTAGCTAGGAGTATAGGTGTGCACCACCACGCCCAGCTAATTAAAAAAAAATTTTGTGTGTGGAGATGGGGGGTCTCGATATTCTGCCCAGGCTGGTCTTGAACTCCTCGCCTCAAGCGATCCTACCACCTTAGCCTTCCAAAGTGCTGGGATTACAGGCGTGAGCCACCACACTCTGCCATTTGTTTTTCAGTGGTTGTTGGATATTCCACAATGTTACTATACAATAATTTTGTCACCTGTTGATGGGCAGACTATTTTTTGCCACTATAGATGTTGTCATGAACATTCTTGTACATGTATTTTTCCATACATATGCATATATTCCTACAGGTTAGATCCTGGAAATGGACTTCCTGGATAAAGGCAGGTACCTTTACCATTCTGAAAGATTACTGCCCAAAAGCAGCATATTCGGTAAACTCCAGAAAGGGTTTACCAATGTACAAATCTAATGCTGTTTCTGAGAACCTAAATATCCTTTTAAAAAATACTTGTTAGTATCTCTCCTCTTCCCAGGATGCTGAGTGAAACCAGCTGAGAGGGAGTTTAGTCGGCCTGGGGCAGCAAGCAGTTGAGTCTAGCAAAATCAGGAAGTGTTTTACTTAGTGGTGGGAGTTGGAGGCTGTGCATTCATTTGTCAGACATTAACTGAGCAGCCAGGGTGACAAGCAGAGAGTTCAGGTTGGAGAGGATGAGCTCCTGCCTTCCTGGAGTTCACAGTCTGACGGGGAAGGCCGAGGAGTCGGCACATAACTTCAACAATGCGACAGGAACTGAAAGGGGACAGGGATGGTGCTCACTATGGCCTACCCACCGGAAGGAGAGCCTGGATGGAGCGAGGGCGAGGTGCCCAGGGAAGGCTTTCAGAGGAGGTGGCATGTGAACCTAGGCAGGAGTTTGGTAGGGAAGAATTTGGGGTGGGGAGAAGAGCACACACAAAGACCCAGGAGTGAGAGAGCCTGAGACCCAGGGACCCACAGATCCTATAGTCCTGCCTGGGGTGAGGGGCGCTGGTGGGGGTGGGCGGAGGGGCAGCTGGAGAGGTAGGCAGCGGCAGAGCACCCACAGCAGGGTCCTGCCACTATGCACGGGTTAGAAAAACTTGGTCCTGAGGCCTGGACCTCTTGACCAGGACATCTTCCTAAAAAATACCTGAGGCAGTGCCCTCTCCTGCTGGAACACCCCAGTGGCCCTGCTACCCACAGGATCCAGCCCACTTCTAGGCTGTTCTTTCACTCCCATGTCCCACCTACTCACTCTTAGTCACTCCCTGACTGTCCCCATCCCCACCACTCATGCTAACCTCCTAGCAAGCTCCCAGCTCTTCCTGCATGAGTCCCATGTCCCCACCTCTTCCCCACCCCACCACCAAGAGGAGGAGGCAGCTGCTCAGGGCTCCCACAGCCCCTGGTTGCCTGTGTCTGTCCCCTCTCCCCTGGACTCCACACTCCCTGAGAGCAGTGCACCTCATCAATATTTGCTGTGAATGTTACCACCCCCCACCTTTCTTCTCCCTCAGGAGAAGCCCACCCAAAGCTCTTCTCTGGAGGGGGACAAAGTTTCAGGAACAGCACTTCTGTAGGAGACTTTCTTCCATGGTTGGAAGCATCTGTGACTGTGGCCTCCAGCAACGAGCTTTTAAAACATGTTCCAGACAGGCTCGGTGGCTCACACCTATAATCCCAGCACTTTGGGAGGCCAAAGTGGAGCATCACTTGAGCCCAGGAGTTTGGACCAGCCTGGTCAAAATAGCAAGACCTCATCTCTACAAAAAAAAATTTTTTTTTAATTAGCTGGGCGTGGTGATGCACATCTCTAGTCTCAGCTGCTTAGGAGGCTGAGGCTGGAGGATCTCTTGAGCCCAGGAGTTTGAGGCTGTGTAAGCCATGATCACACCCCTGCACTCCAGCCTGGGTGACAGAGTGAGACCCTATCTCAAGAAAAAAAAAAATACACATCCAGAAATTCTTTGACACCTCCCTCCCCCATCCCCCAACACACACACATGGATTTATTCTTTTCAGTCACAGGAATGAGACAATGGTGACAAGGAGTGTTGCTGGAGCCACAGGCTGGACATAGAAAGGAATTCTTTCACAGAGAAACAGAATCAGCCCCGTCTGTCCCTCAGGCCTGGGAGGTGGCAGCTTCCTTTAGGCTGGTAATCCACCATGAAGGCCGCATTTCACACTTGCGCCCTGAATAAGCCAGCAGGGAATTGTTTCTGGAGAGTGAAAATTGGAACTCATCAGGGTAATTTGTCTGTTTTACCACACACATTTCAGGGTTGGTGCTCAGCCTCTGAGCTGTGGCAGCCGTGACTGAAGCTAGTATCAGAGAGATGGAGGGTGGAACCTCTTTAATCTTGTTGGAGAGGCTTGGCCAGCTGACTGCAAACCTGGCTGCAGGCCCTGGCATGTCATTCACCTGCAGTGTTATCTGGATTATTCATCTTAGCGCCTGGACCCTCCCTGATGGGAGGTGGAGGGGAGAGAATCTCCTACCAGGCCTACCGGACAGGCTTGTCCGGGGGTCTACAGGATGATGGTGGCAGCAGCTTTGGACACTGCAAATTCTTCTCCCAGAGGAGGATCACTTGAGACCAGGAGTTCAAGACCAGCCTGGGCAACATAGGGAAACTCCATATCTACAAAGAAATGAAAAAACTTAGCTAGGTGGGGTCATACATGACTGTAGTCACAGCATCTTGGGAGGCTGAGGCAGCAGGATTGCTGGGGCCCAGGAGTTCCAGGCTGCAGTGAGCCATGATCAGGCCACTGTACTCTAGCCTGGGCAGCAGAGTGAGACCTTGTCTTAAAAAAAAAAAAAAAAAAAAGAAATTCAGAATAAGGTTGTTGAGTTCTATTTTAAAAAATCCATGTGAACTTTTGATTTATGTTACATTGGATTTTAGATTATTTGGAAAACTTTGATCTTTACCATCTTAAGCTGTCCACCCATACCACAAAATCTCTGTTTAGTGAGCTCTTTATGTCCTTTGTAAGAATATCTTATCACTATAAGAGATCGTTGTTCATTTCTTCACCTGATTATAATCTGTCTCCTTGTATTAGTCCATTCTCACACTGCTATGAAGAAATATCCAAGACTGGATAATTAACAAGGGAAAGAGGTTTAATTGACTCACCATTTCACATGGCTGGGGAGGCCTCAGGAAACTTACAATCATGACAGAAGGCACCTCTTCACAGGGTGGCAAGAGACAGAGCGAGTGCCGAGCAAGGAGGGAAGCCCCTTATAAAACCATCAGATCTCGTGAGAACTCACTCACTGTGATGAGAACAGCATGGGGGAAACCGCCTCCATGATTCAATTATCTCCACCTGGTCCTGCCCTTCATGTGTGCAGATTATTACAATTCAAGGTGAGATTTGGGTGAGGACACAGAGCCAAACCATATCACTCCTCCTATCATCTTGCCACAGAAATGTAATCAGAGACCTCTATTTTATTTACTTCTGTTCCCCCACAGTGTCTGGATGTTACTGGCTCTACTTTACTAATGAAAAAACTGAGATTTAGAAAAGGTGGGCCGAGGCTGGGCGCGGTGGCTCAAGCCTGTAATCCCAGCACTTTGGGAGGCCGAGGCGGGCGGATCACAAGGTCAGGAGATCGAGACCATCCTGGCTAACACGGTGAAACCCCGTCTCTACTAAACAATACAAAAAACTAGCCGGGCGAGGTGGCGGGCGCCTGTAGTCCCAGCTACTCGGGAGGCTGAGGCAGGAGAGATCTGGCCAGTGCACTCCAGCTTGGGTGACAGAGCGAGACTCCGTCTCAAAAAAAAAAAGAAAGAAAGAAAAGTTGGGCCGGGCGTGGTGGCTCACGCCTGTAATCCCAACACTTTGGGAGGCCAACGTGGGGGTGGATTACCTGAGATCAAGAGTTCGAGACCAGCCTGGCCAACATGGTGAAACCCCATCTCTACTAAAAATACAAAAATTAGCTGGACGTGGTGGCACACGCCTGTAGTTCAGCTACTCAGGAGGCTGAGGCAGGAGAATCACCTGAACCCGGGAGGTGGAGATTGCAGTGAGCCGAGATTGCACCACTGCATTCCAGCCTGGGTGACAGAGTGAGACTCCATCTCAAAAAAAAAAAAAAAAAAGGAAAGTTGAACTTCCCAAGGTGGCGCGGGTCACCAGCCACAGGGCTGTGGTTTGTAGTGGAAGAGAAAGGAGAAGAGTGTGTGGGGGCCAGCCGGTGGAAGGCATGGTGCTACACTAAGCGGTTTGGCCTTTACCCCATAGGCGAAAGGGAGATTCTAAAAGATTGTGAGCAGGGGCCAGATGACAGGAAAGAGGAGATTTAGTGGGGCTCTCCAGGCAGTGGAGCAGAGGCAAGACGGAGTAGATTCCAGGAGGCAGGGTGGAGAGTCAGCAAAAAGAGGAAGAAAGGCAGGAGAGGCCTCAGAGCAAACAGAACCCATCAGGAAGATGGGAAGAGGCGCTTGCTAGTCCTGGGGAGAGGAAAGGAAATTGAGGGGGCCCAAGAGAGGAAACAGGCTTTGAGAGGAAGACAAGGAGCTTGACTTCAGACACCTGGAGAGTTGAGGCGCCAGAGACGTCCCATGAAAACTAGCAAGTGGCAGCCTAAGATAGAAATGGAGTTCAGAAGTGAGACCAGGAGGAGCTGGAGATTGGAGAGCCAGACAGCGCCACTCTACACTCTGCCTATGCGGTACTGCAAGGTACAGGGTCTGCAAAGTACAGGATTAAGTGAAAAAGACCAGGTGCTGAGTGGAGTTGGTAGTGTGTGTCTTTCCTTGTATTTGCATAGAACAGGCCTATAAGGACACCAGAAAACTGTTTCAGGGAGGGGAGCTAAGTGGCTGGGAGGCAGACAGGGCAGAGACACTCTGTGCCCTTTTGAATATTTTGAATACCTAAACATGCATTACCTATTCAAAACAATTAATGAAATTACATTTTTTTCAAAAACAAAGGATGAGAAAGGACTTTAGGATGCATTAAGGACTTTGAAAACATAGTGGTTTTGCCTTTGAAGAGTGGTACTGAGCCTCTGGGGAAATGCCCTCTATGGAATTCCCCAGGGTTAAGGCAGCACCCTCATTTCTGGTGCTCCTCGGCCATAATGGAGTGGCCAGGACACAATGTCACATCTAATGCCCAGTGCCCAGCACCTCCTGCAGCCAGCTCATGCTGCTCCTAATGGTGCTGTCTACCTAGTTGTCCTTTGTTGCTTAAGTCCAGCCCAATTCCTGGCCCACTGTGACTGGTAAAGAAGGCTTGATGATACTGGTGATAAGAACAGGTATGGAACTCCTGCTATGTATTGGACACTATTAGCCACATCTTTAACCCTATATTATCTTCTCTCTCTCTTCTCTCTTCTCTCTTCTCTCCTCTCTTCTCTCTTCTCTCTTCTCTCTCTCTCTCTCTCTCTCTCTCTCTCTCTCCCCCCCCCCCCACCCAGGCTGGAGTGCAGTGGTGCAATCTCGGCTCTCAGCAACCCAGGTTCAAATGATCCTCCCATCTCAGCCTCCCAAGTAGCTGGGACTACAGGCCTGCACCATCACGCCCGGCTGATTTGTGTATTTTTTTTGTAGAGACACAGTTTGTTGCCCAGACTGGTCTCAAACTCCTGGGCCCAAGTGATCCGCCTGCCTTGGCTTCCCAAAGTGTTGGGATTACAGGTGTGAGCCACAGCCCGGCTACATTATCTTCTTTACAGATGAAGGAAACTCAGGTTCAGAAAAGCCAGTGCCCAAAGTTCCATGACAAGTAAGTATCAGGATTTGAACCTTAGTCTCCTTGACCCTGAAATCACTCTTTTTCCACAATAGCAGCTGCTTCCTAATAATTTGTTATTCACTCATTTAACCTTAATAATCACCTTTGATGCTCAGAGCTCCATGCATAGCACTGAAGGGGTATAAAGATGAATGATGAGTTTTGAGAGATCCACATCCTATAATGTATTTCTGTTCGCTGAAGAGATATTTACTGAACCTCTATTATGTGTGAGGGCCCATGTTAAGCTCAGGGGCTGCAGTGAGAGAGAAGACTGTCCCACCGTCCTGAAGCTTAGAGGAGGTGGAGGAGACAACAGCCAGGCAGCCACACTGCAGTGTGCTAAGCACTCTGATGAAGGCAGCCAAAGGTGCTCCTGCAGCTTGAAGAGGGGTACCTGGCTCAGGCTTGGGAGGCCCAGGGCTTGCTAGAGGGAGTGATGTATCAGCTGAGTCTAAAATAGAGTCAAAACTCAAATGGCTATAGGTCAGGCCCATGAGGTAAATGAATAAAGTAAAGGTCCATTCTTAGGCATAGATGTGCTCTTCCTAAATACCAAAGACATAGCAACATGCTTCACTTCTATACGGATAATGCTCCTTTCCATTTTTTTAAAAATATGGCCCATCCCAGCACGCTGGGAGGCTTAGGTGGGAGGATTGCTTGAACCCAGGAGTTCAAGACCAGCCTGGGCAACATAGGGATACCCCCATCTCTCCAAAAAATAAAAAAAATTAGCCGAGTGTGGTGGCACACACCCGTGGTCCCAGCCACTCAGGAGGCTGAGGTGGGAGGAGTGCTTGAACCTGGGAGGTTGAGGCTGCCGTGAGCTGTGTTTGTGTCACTGCACTTCAGCCTGGGCAACAGAGCAAGAACCTGTCTAAAAGAAACAAGCCAAAAAAAAAAAAAAAACACCCATGCAGTTAGAGACACAGTGCAGGGAAATATTTCCCTCTTCCAAATCAACAGCACAAATGTGATGATAAATGGTAATTGCCCCTTGGCCTTCATATTGGGAAGCAAAAGGCAGAGATGGGGACTATGGCCCTGGGCGAGGAAGGGGGCCCAGCCAACTGTTGCCATGGGAATTGGGCCTATGTGGATATGTCTTCTGACTGGACTTGTAGATTGCTCCCCGTTCTAGTCAATATCTCTGATTATTTCCTTAGGGTAGATTTTGAACAGTAAAATAACTGAACCAAAGGGCATAAACTTTTTAAGGTTGATACATATCGTCATATTATTTTTCAGATATGCTATACAGTATAATTACATTATCACCTTTCCAGTACCAAACTGTACTGCTGCATACTATATAAAAATGCTATTGCACTACTCTTTCACTTCCTTGATTATTGTTCAACAAGTAGAATACCATTTCATATAAGTATTGATCTTCGTATTTCTTTTGTAAGTTGACAGTTCATATTCTTGGCTCATTAAAAGTGTTTAATTATATAGTAATAAATATTTAATAAAGGTAAGAAAATACAGATAAATAAAAAGGAAAACAAACAGCCATAATCCCACCGTGGGCCATTAACCACTATTAATGTTTTGGTGTCTTCATCCCAGTTTTTATCCATGCATTCAATATCCATAAATATATGTATTTTCTTTTTTAAAAAACAAGATCAGTCGGGCGCGGTGGCTCACACCTGTAATCTCAGCACTTTGGGAGGCCAAGGTGGGCGGATCATGAGATCAGGAGTTTGAGACCATCCTGGCTAACACAGTGAAATCCCATCTCTACTAAAAATACAAAAAATTAGCCGGGTGTCGTGGTGGGCACCTATAGTCCCAGCTACTCTGGAGGCTAAGGCAGGAGAATGGCATGAACCCAGGAGGCAGAGCTTGCAGGGAGCTGAGATTGCGCCACTGCACTCCAGCCTGGGCGACAGAACGAGACTCCATCTCAAAGAAAATAAATAAACAAACAAACAAACAAAGATCATACTATACAGAACTGTTTTTGTAACAATATTTTCCATTAACAGTGTGGTGTGAAAATAATTTCAGGTTAAAAATATATACATTCAAATCATTTGTATTTTTTTTATTGTTTAGAGACAGAGTCTCGCTCTGTGAAGTGGAGCGATCATAGGTCATTGCAGCCTTGAGCTTCTGGACTCAAGGAGTCTCTCACCTTGGCCTCCCAAAGTGCTGAGATTACAGGCAGGAGCCAACACACCCAGCCCTCAAATCATTTTTAGATGTTACATTGTATTCCATTGTAATTATGTACCAGAATTTACTCAATATCCCATTTTGGACTTTAGGTTAATCTTATTTTGGTATTATAAATATTTATCATGTAGCAAATCTTAGTAAATATCCTCAATTACTTCCTTAGGATAAATTCCAGAAATAGAATTGCTGGATCAAAGGTTATATATTTTCTTAAGACTTTTTAAAAGTATATTACCTATTACATTACATTATCAATTATCTATTTCCCAAAACTTGTATCAGTTTACACTACCACTAGCAGTATATGAGAGGACTGGGGCGGGGCAGACTGTATTTTCTTAAGATGGCTGCAACAGTATCTCCCATCTCACACAGTGTTCCAGAACTCCATCACACCCCTGTCAAAGGTGGAGCCCAAGGTTGCTCCCCTTGAACCTGTTCAGGCTTTTCTATCTGCATCCTGGGCAAGCTGTTACATCAGCCTCAACCAACAGAGAATCGCAAAAGTCATGCTAGGTGGCTTCCGAGGCTAGCACATGAAAATGCCACCCTGATGGGCCCAGCCACCATGCTGCGAGGAAGTCTGAGCAGCCCATGGAGAGGCCCATGGGGAGAGGACTGGAGGCCCCTCCCACAGCCCCAGCTGAGCTTCCGGGCAACAGCCAACACCAACTTGCCAAATGAACTGCGCCCAGATACATCGCACGGAGCAGCCAGGAGCTGTTTTCTGCAGAGCTCTGATCATGTTACCAATTCATGAGCAAAATGAGTGACTGTTGTTTCAAACCATTAAGTCTGGGAGTGGCTGTCACATAGCAGTAGATAACTGATACATCTCATTTCCCCTCCAGCAACACTAGGTATCATTATCATCATCATCATTTCTTTACCAATAGGTTAGCCAAAAAAATTGCATCTATCATTCAGTCTTAATCATTAGGCCCTTTATTTTCAGTAGGGATTTAGTGCTTTTACTGTTTACAGCAGAAGCTGTTAAAAACCAAAATTATAAAAAATTTAAAAATCTTAACTGGCTTTTATTTATGATTCAGTAATTGGACAGCTCTCAGAACCCAGAACAGGTTCAAAGAACTTCAGGGCAGCAATGTACTCAGAATTTATGGACAGAAAACAGAAGTGGGATATAGAGTTTTTAACTGGATTGCCTTATCTGAATCTACTGGCCACCTACAATTGACTAAAGCTCAGCTGCTGTAATTGACACTTAGCCACCTGCTATATGACTATACTCCTAACTAGTTTCATTTAGCATGAATGACTCCATATTGGTCTACTGGCTACAGCATAGGAGCCTAGGCCAAATCAGTGGCCTCCTACAAATTTTATTTAACGGGCTTTAGTGTCCTTTAATTCTATTTATTTTCCTTCCTATTTTTTGCCTTCCAAAAGAAATATTTTATTACAAACAAAAACATATTTAAGTGAAAGCCAGGACTAGGGCAAGGCTACTGAGGCACTCACTGTCGGGGGCTCTGCACTTGTGGGCCCCTGAGGACAGGTGTCTCCTTAACTTTTGCATCCTGGCACCTCACTTGGCTTGCTCTAGTCCCAGCCCTGACTTAAGTCCATCCTAGTCTTGCTTTCCAAATATAACTGCTATTCACATTTTGGTGTGTATTTTTTTAGACTTTTTCTAGACAAACATTAGCATATATATAACAATAGTAACTTATGTTAATAGAAATATCTCCTTCTTGGACATTTTATCAGGTCAATAAATGCAGACCTAGCTCTTTTTTTTTTTTTTTGAGATGGAGTCTCGCTCTGTTGCCCAGGCTGGAGTGCAGTGGCGCGATCTGGGCTCACTGCAAGCTCTGCCTCCCGGGTTCACGCCATTCTCCTGCCTCATCCTCCCAAGTAGCTGGGACTACAGGCGCCTGCCACCTCGCCAGACTAGATTTTTGTTTTTTTTTTTTTTTTGGTAGAGATGGGGTTTCACCGTGTTGGCCAGGATGGTCTCCATCTCCTGACCTCGTGATCCGCCCGTCTCGGCCTCCCAAAGTGCTGGGATTACAGGCGTGAGCCACCACGCCCGGCCAACCTAGCTCATTCTTAAGATGGTATGTTGCAGAAGAGTCACAGCCCTTTGTCATACTTACAGCATGTATTTTCCCAGCTTTTAAATATGCAGCTTTTCTTTTCCTTTTTCTTTTCTTTTTTTTTTTTTTTTTTTTTGAGATGGAGTCTTGCTCTGTCGCCCAGGTTGGAGTGCAATGGTGCGGTCTCAGCTCACTGCAAGCTCTGCCTCCCAGGTTCAAGTGATTCTCCTACCTCAGCCTCCTGAGTAGTTGGGATTATAGACGTGTGTCACAATGCCTGGGTAATTTTTGCATTTTTAGTAGAGATGGGGGTTTCACCATGTTGGCCAAGCTGGTCTCAAACTCCTGACCTCGTGATCTGCCCGCCTTGGCCTCCCAAAGTGCTGGGATTACAGGCATGAGCCACCGCGCCTGGCCAGCCTTATTTCTTAAAAGTGACGTCAAGTAGATGGATTACTCACATTAGCTGCATTTTCCATTGTTTTCATGCTTTCAAAAACAGTGAAGTATTCAATTATATTTCCCTTTTTTTTTTTTTTTTGCATTAGTTTACTAACCTACTGAGATGTATTTTGGTATATAGTATGAAGGTGAGATCTTACCTGAATTTTCCCCCAAATAATCACTATTCTCAACATCATTTGCTAAGCAATTCCTCCCTCCCCAGGGCAAAACTCTGTGACCATTGGAAACTGGGATGGTTAAGAACTTGATGGGGACATTGCAGAGCAGATTCAAACTAGGTAAAAATTTTAGCCCCTTCCAAATATGAGCTGCTCTTCTGTGGTGGGCAGAGGCTCACAGGCAGACAGAGGTGAAAGGCATCAAAGCATCGCAGCAGGGGAGGGAGGAGGTTTAATAGGCAGCACCTGAAGCCCACTTTCCTATGGAAGAATGTGCAGCCCCAGGAAAAGAGCTTTTGCTCTCTCAGTATAGAGACGACCAAGTCTTGCCAAAGCAGCAGCTGGAGCTACCAGCGCTATCAGGAGGATCTCACCCTAGCCCTAGAGTCTGTAGATGTTCCCCGAGTCCTCCTCACCTACGGTCAATGCCCCCATGGGACTGCCCCTTAACTTTGTTCTCTCACATTGGCAGAGGTCTCCTCCTCTGCCTTGTAACTTCCAGACTCTCTTCCACTGTGACCCAGGCCTGGCCCAACCCCTCCGGGCAGCAGTGAAACCTGGAGTGATGGGGCCAGAGAGACTCGGCTGGCAGGTATGCAGTCCAGCTGAGCCTCGCCGAGGCCACTGGCTCCCACGGCCATTGGTGAGTTACGGGGAATTCTTCTGCAGGGCAGAGGCCAAGGCTGTGAGTGCGGGCCTCCTCTGCAGCAAACAGTGAACTGTGTCACTGAGACCCCAGAAACCGGGGTCCCATGGCCTGGCCCCTCTCTATGGAGAAGACTGTGCTTCTGGGGCCAGGCAGAGGGCAGAGGCCCAGGGTGGGAGAGGAAGGGATGAGAGGGCAACTTCTTTCCCTCTTGGGTGTGAATGACCCTCGAGGGCAGCAGAGAAAGGGAAAGCAAGGGTGAGAGGCCAGGTGTGACACTCAGGAGAAGCCAGGGCTCTGTCCTGCACAATAGCATGCCTGAGGAGGGACAAGGAGTCAGGTATGAAGATTAAATTGCTCTTCTTGAAGCTTGGTTTAGTTCTTAAAGCTAGGGGTGGGAATCTATCGCCCTGCCCAAGGAGCAGCCTTTCCTTTCAGAGGAGGTGGAGGGCGGAGTGAAAGGGGTGTTGAAGGGGAAGAGGAGGGATGCTGTGAAGGATACTGGGCCCACCCTGGAGCTTCCCTGGCACCTGAGGGAGAATGAGGCAGTGATGGGGCTGCAGAGGCCTTTGGGGTGCTCTGCCCAAGACCGTCAGGCTGGTGTGAGCTCGCTCGCCCCTCTCACAGGATATTGATCTTACAGGCTGTGGTTTCCTTTGGCCAAGAATCCTTTTCTCCGGTAAGGCCCTGCAGGAAGAACCTCTCCTCTCCATTCTACATGGAGCTGGCAATACATGGATGGGAATCCCAGGAGAGGGAGAGGAACTTAGCAGGGACCCGGAAACTCTAAGTCTGTAGCCCCCATTTCACAGATTGAGCTGAGCCAAGGTCACACCCAACTGGTTGGTGGCAGGGCTGGGAGAATGAACCTGGTCTCTTGCCCTCCTTCAACAACCAGGCCTAAAAACAAGGACCCGAGACAGGGCACTTTGGCCTCAATGTAGGGAATGGAGAGAGAGCTCTAGAAAAGGTGGATTCTTTCAGGGTGCCCCCGCTCCCTGACACCAACACACAACAGTGGTTAATGCCACTGTTGGAGGGAAGAAGGGTTGGCACCCAGCACCATCACAGTCTTGGGCAAGTCTGGAACAGGACATGAAACAGAATCATATGTGTGAGGTGTAGAGATTGCAGCTCCAGGGTTGAGCAGGGTGGGGTCTGGGGTCAAGTCCTAGATCTACTTCTCACCATTTGGGAGAATAGGGCAAATGTATTTATTTTGGTGAGAGTAAAGGGGATAGGATGTTTCTTAATCTCTTTAAGCCTCAGCTTCTTCATCTTGCGTTGTTGGAGGATTAAATGAGATTTAAATGAGGGCAAAGTTCAATAAATCGTAAACATCAACTCTCCAATAGCATACACATTTCAGGCATTTTAGGAGCCCCATCTCCTATAGGGAAATCTATACTACTGTGGCAGATAGGAGTGGGGAGGAATTTTCCACTCAACACCTCGTTCAACTCTGGACGATGGTACCTGCCGGGATGGCTTGGGGATTGCCACCTGGAGGCACAGCTCCAGGGACACTCTTCACAGAATATCCTGTGGGAACGGCACCCCCCCCCCCCCCCCGCCACCTGCAAGCACAACAGGGCCTCTTGAATTTTCGAGTATTAAGACAGGAGACGACACGACATGAGCAGTGGGCTACCATTATTAAGCACTTATTGTTTGCCCAGCGTGGTACAACAATCTGGTAGGTGGGTAGTTTATCTCCAATGACACATGGGGACAAGGGGATAAGTTATCTTGCTCAAAGTTACATAGCTAGTGAGTGCTGGAAGCTGGATTCAACCCCAGATGTCAGATTCCAGAGTCCATTCTCTTCAAGGCTGGACTTGACCCCCACCCTGACCCAGGGCCCAGATTTGAGGGCTCCCTCTGAGCCCACCTGACTTTCCTCCAGGGTCAAGGCTGGCTGGGTCCCCGGAGCCCTATCCTCCACCCCCATACCCAGAGGACGGGCTGCATCAGGGGTCTTCCTGCCCCCACCCCATACCAAGGCTGCTGGAGAGGAGCCTGGCCCAAGGTGGGGCTGCCCCTCTTGGACCTCCAAGCATGCTGCATGGAGCAGCCCCTCAGAGCTGCAGTCCCTCTATACCTGCCCTGTGGCCCCTCCAGCCTCGATCCCCACCCCTCCCACTTCCTGGCTTCCCATCCTTCAGGTCTCGTAGAAGCCTCCCCAACACCCTCCCTGCTTGGTCTCTATCCTTCAGAGCCCTCATCATAACCTGTCCTTGCCTCTAGAAGGGAAGCCTCACAGCAGCAGGGACCACATCTCTGTTCCAGCTTGTTTCTAGCCCAGTGCAGCACTGTGAAGATCCTTAATAACATTTTTTAAAAGTTTGTATTAGAATTTCTTGAATTTTATTTTTCTTTGCTGACTTGGCAAGTGCTTTCTCCTCTGCCCATAACCCTTGCTCCTCCTTATTTCCTTGCTAACACCTACTCATCTTTCAAAGCTCCATGCCACTGTCTCCTTGAGGAAATTGTTCCTGAGCCCCCAGTAGGTTAACACACCAGACAGGCGAGATTCTCTGTCCTGCCCCAGACAAGGAGCCTTTGCTTTGCAGGGCTCCCCTTGGGACCCTCTCTTGCCAGGGGAGCCTCTAGAGAAGCCTTCTAGAAGGGCATTCCAGACTCAGCAGGCCCCAGCTCCCAGCCTGACAGACTGGGTGGGGGAGGGCCCAGCTGGCGGGCGAGGCTAGTTTGTCGATGCTGTGGAGAGCCCTAGGGAAATCAAGGTGAAAGGCAGCCGTGCTGCTAAGGAGGCCCACCCGTTTATCAACCAGCGGGGCTGGGGCCCGGCGAAAAGAGGCTCGGCTGCCAGAGGCAGCTGTGAGGTGGGAGGTCCACACCACTTCGTGGGCCTGGAGAGTGGGCTACACACTGTGCTGCCCGGGTTGCTGTGACAGCGTTTCCAACCTAGAATCCACCTAATTCTAGGTGACTGAGTTTGGCTTTAGAAATAAGGTCACTGGAGCCACAGGACTTGCTGACAGAAATCCCCCGCACTTGGCATTGGGCAGGGAGCCCTTAGGGGGTGAGGGACAGGCTTATTCAGTGGCCTTGGTCCAGTGGGCACACAGGGCACCGGCCCTGGGAGCCTCTGTCTCCCTCCTGCAGGCCAGGGTTGCCTCCTGATCGTGGGTTCCCGTCTGTCTCTCAGGCCCCCAGTCAGGGCCAGCCCAGGGGAGCAGGAGGTGCAGAGCACAACCAGGAGGATGGAGCCAGTGGGTGCCTGGAGCAGGGGCACAAAGAGGGAATCCACCCCAGGAGCCCAGCAAGGCACTGCAACTAAAGGGGTCCAGGGAAACATGCAGGGAGACTGCCGTCCCTCCCCCTCCCCAGCTGCCCCATAGCGGGAGCGGCCTTGGCATCCCACCCACCTGCTCCACATAGCGCCCAGGCCATCTGAGCAGAGTGAAGATGTCAAAGAGAAAACCTCAAATCGGATTGAGGCTCCTGCTCCCCCTTAATGAGGTTCATTATCTGCGGCTCTGATCCTTGTAAAACCCAGCAGGCCGGATTAGGGGCAGGCTCTCTAATCCTGGCTGACTCCTCCCCACCGAGTGGCCAGCCCTGCAGCTCTGACAAACAAGCCCTTCCTTCCTGGAGGAGCTGGAAGTAGGCAGGTGCAGACAGGCTCCTCCCTCGCCGGCCCAGGGCGTTGAGGCAGGAGCTCTCAGGGAGGATTGGGGCAGCAGGTGGCAAGGCTGCACATCCAGAGGCCTGTCCCCGTGCATGAGGAGGCCGTGGAGTCTGGGTGCAGACAGCTCTATGGGCAGTCTGTGGCCAGGAGCCATGTGTGCTGAAGGACATCGAGTCTGGCTGCATTCCAGGTGGGGCTGGTCTCCGTACACTCTGTCCAGACCTGGACACTAGGTCTCCAAAATAGCAAGTTAAAGAACACACCAATGCTTGCCTTAACAAAAATAATTTATTCCACACGCCTCCCAAGCAGTGGGTAGCGTGGGAATCAAGCATGTGTAAGGCACTGCCCCCTCCCTCAGACCCTTCTAACTTCTGCACACTGGAAGGTGAAACCTGGAGAGAGAAGACACTCCCTCCCTAGCTTCTACCCAGCAACCTCCAAAGATGAACATTTATCTTAGAGACCAAAATAAAAAAGGACAAAAGACCAGGCTCAGAGGGGGCAGAGCTCAACGGGCAGAAGCGAAAGCCCCCATCTTCTCCTGCAGCTAAGCCAGGGCCAAGGCACTAGAGACCCACATCCTTCCCATGCCACCAACTCATCAGGCCCCGCCAAGCAAGCCACTCACCCTACAGCCCAGCAACCATGAAGCCATGCCTCACCTGGGAGACCAGCACGACTTCCAGAAGCTTCTAAACCCCACCCTGAAGCCAAACCCCACCCAGGAGGTCTGAGGAGCTGGAGGCTGGCCAGGCACAGAGGGCTCGGGGTGGTCCTTCCTCCCAGGGTGCAAGGCTTCTTCATTGTCCGGAAGGGAGCAGGGTGGGCGGAGCCCAGCAGCTAGTGAGGAGTTCCATTCCAGCCCACCCAGCTCGGGGCACCCTCCTCTGGCTTCACTTGCCCCAATTTAGGGCCAAGACCAAGCAGGAGAGACTGAGGCTCCAGTGAGAATGAGGCAGGACTTCAAATAAGCTGAAAAACAGGAATGTGGTGCTGAGAGGCCAGGGACTGAGCTGCCCTTCGCCTGCTGCCCGGGGCTGCCCTCCCTGCGCAGCAGGGGAACCTGGACCCTGCTCCTGTCTTTTGTGTCAAAGGAGCTCTCTGTCCTAGCAGCCCCAAGAAGCTTCACTGGAGCAACTGGTTTTCCTGAATTTCCCACACTTCTAGGCCAGACAAGGAGCAAGGGGTGGGAGGGGAGGGAACGGGGTCACGGGGCTCGAGGAGCCTAACAGATGGCAGCTCCCTCTCCCGCCTCCTCCCCAGGTGGTTCAGGCTGCAGGGTGGCCAACATGGCCCTTCAGGGCCCTTATCTTGGCCCGGAAGTAGGTGTACATGGCCAGCAGGCCCATGAAGGACAGGGAGTAGAGCCCCACACAGAGGCTGATGTCCAGGTGGGAGAAGCCCCCTCCCAGCACCTGCAGCCACTGGCCTCGGCCCCGCCCAGCTCGGGCCTCCAGCTGGCCCTCAGGGATGTCGACCAGCTGCTTGGAGCTGCGGCCCACGCGCCTGACCTCCGAAGGGCCCCAGAGGTGGTTCTTCTCAGCCCGGGACTCGGCCAGCAATGCAGCCCCTGTGTCTCGCTTGCTCAAGTGCCACTGCCCACGTGGCTGCTCCCGCTCCTTCCTCTGAAGCTCTGCCATGTGCTCAGGAGGCTCCTGGCCTGGTGCAGCTCCGAGGCCAGGGCGCAGCTTCGGGGGGCGACTTGCCTCAGGTCTCTCCACTGGCACATCTGGAGTGGTGTTTGCGGGGGACTTCATCATCTCAGGCTTCCCAGGGTCCAGAGTTGAATTCCGGCCTTCCAGCTCCAGGGATCCCATGGCCAGCTCTGGGGCGGCTGCCACATTCTGCGCCTCCCTCCGGGCGGCTGACCCAGCTGCAGGGAAGTCCAGGATGATGTTGCTGGGGGAGAAGTGGGCCTTGAGGAAGCGAAGGGTGGCTTCCACGTCCCACACGGGCACATCCAGGCGTTCATTGTGGCAGGCAGAACAAAGTTCACGGGGCGGCCACTGCACCTTGGGGAACTGGGGGTCCTCGCTGGGGGCACCTACAGAGGGAAGCAAACATAGGCTGGTGGTGACATCAGTCCCACCCAAAAGCCCAGACCACACTCCTCCACTCAGAACGGCAGCTTCCTCGTCTGCAGAAAGGGCTTGCCACTGCCCTCCCAGACAATGGGAAATGAGGAAATACAGATGACAAGCACTAGCCCACAGTGGGACCTCAACAGATGGCAGCCTGGAGGAGGCGGATCCACCTACCCCTCAGCCCCGGCCCTCCCTGGTCTTCCGGGGAAGCATGAAGAGCGCCATCTCAGTCACTTCCCACTGTTGGCCAGACCCACTGTCCTGCTTTGTGGACTTTACAACCAGCTTGTATCCCAGAACCAGACATGGAAAAGGGCAAAAATACTCATTGTTTTTTTTTTTTTTTTTGAGACGGAGTCTCGCTCTGTCGCCCAGGCTGGAGCGCAGTGGCACGATCTCAGCTCACTGCAAGCTCCGCCTCCCGGGTTTACACCATTCTCCTGCCTCAGCCTCCAGAGTAGCTAGGACTACAGGCGCCTGCCACCACGACCAGCTAGTTTTTTTAATATTTTTTAGTAGAGACGGGGTTTCACCGTGTTAGCCAGGATGGTCTTGATCTCCTGACCTCGTGATCCGCCCGTCTCGGCCTCCCAAAGTGCTGGGATTACAGGCTTGAGCCACCGCGCCTGGCCAAGAATACTCACTTTAATCTGTTTTGCAGTCTTTGGTTGGTCGGCTCATGTTTGTCTTTTTTTGCCTTTTTCCTACATTTTCCAAATTACAAACTGCGCAAATAGGTTACTTTGTCAATTCAACAGAAAATGTGTTTTAGAGCAAGAGTCAGCCGCTCATGGCAATCCTTGCCTTTACCCAGCAGCAGCCCTCTGGGGTAGGGGTGGGCTCCAAGGGGTAGTTTGGGGGAGACCTGAGGGGTACTTGGAAGAGTCAGGATGCTGCTGGGGCTGCAGGCTGTTGGTACCCCAGATGGGGCCAGCCCTCTAGGCAACCTCTGGATGAGTCCCAGAGGGTGGGCCATGGCCACCAGCCCCTCACGCAGTGTTGCCCAGGGAATGCATCAGCCCATCCCTTCTGTAGAAGCACCTCTCCTAAAGGTTTTAATAGGGGGACAAGTTGTTGACTACAAGGAAGCAGGAGCAGCAGCAGCAGCAAGTGGCAAGCAAGTCAGAATGGTTATTTTGGGGAGGTGCAACAAGCAGAGTGGAGGGTCCAGTCATGAGTCATAGTGATCAGGCCTTGTGGAGGGGGCTCTCAGCTTGTGCCTGGTAATTCTCAGTTTCTTCTGAAAGGACCCCATCAGAGAGGGGAGGGAACCACCCTGCTTCTGGCCCCTCAGGGAGAGGGCCCAGCTCCTGGCCCTCCAGCAGCAGCTGGGAGCCTGATGAGGTCAAGGGGCTGAAGGGTCAAATGGAGCATTTGGTGGCAGGGGTGGGGTGGGGCAGGGGGAAGGAGAAGATAGGCACGTGTCTTCCTTTCAAAGTTAGATAGGAGGCCCCAGGAGGCCACAACCAAGTGCCTGCGCCTGCACCACCACCTGCTCCATTCAGCTCCTTTAACCTCGGCTCCGCCCTGGTCTCCCGCCCCTGGGAGGCTGTCACAGCCACGTGCACCACTCTCTCCCGACACACAGGCTGCCTCCTGTCCACAGATGGCTCCTTCCCCACCCAGCTCCCTGGAGTTTAATGTGTTTGCCTGTTAGAGCCATCAGACTCCTGCGCGGAAGGAAAAGGAAGCACCGTAATGAGGGAACGCAGAGGGCAAGGCTCCCTCCTGGAGCCGGTACCTGGTATTTCCAGGAAGGACCTGGTCTCCTCCAGCCCCTTCTCTCATCAGACCCTTCCCAGGGAGAGAGAACCCCAGCTCCCTCCACCCTAGCAGTTTGAGTAAGGGGCCAACAGCCAGAAGGCAGAGCAGGGGAGGCGGGAGAGGGACCCCAGCAGGCTAGAGAGGGGCCCTAGAGCAGGGAAAGTGAGCAACGGCATGGGAAGACCAGGGTCTTACAGTGTTAAAGCCTTGGTTTCCTCATCTCGAAAATGGGGCTGATGATACTGGCACTGGTTAACAGGGCTGGGCTGTGACTGAGGGGACAATGAGCGTCCCTTCCCCAACTTTTGGCCTAAGACTCCAACGTATCCTCACCCTGTCGTCTCCCACAGGTGACTCCAGCCTTAGGGATGGCCCTTCCTTACCTGCAAGGCGAGCGTTGACCCTGTTGTGGCTAGACCAGAGCCAGAGGACAGCGGCGTTGGGACTCCCCACCCGGTGCATGGAGGCAGCAGCCATCTGCTCAAAGTGGCCAGCGCAGTCTCGGCAGCCAAAGAAGTAGTGCACATAGCCTCGGATGGCTGGGAGGACCTCCTGGGCCTTGGCTACAGGGGAGAGGAGACGCCATGCACCAGCCCTTCAGGCTGCCAGTCCCACAGCCGTTGCCTCCCCAAGCCACCCTGCTGTCCCCCACCCTGCTGTGGCCACCCCTGCACAGGTGCCACACACCCCAGCCTATGCCAGCAGAGGCCCAGTGTCCCCTTGTCTACTTCTCTACCTGCCAGGGTCACTTTACAGGAGACCCCATCCCCCTTAAACTCCTAAACCTGGATCCCCTTCCCTGCCACTCACCTGGGCGCTTGTCACTCACACCCAGGATAAAGTCCACACTCTTTGGCAGGACACTCGGGCTCTTTGTGACACTGGTGGGAGAGGCCAGCAGGGGCCACAGGGCCACGCCCTAGCCCCAGGCCCCTCCTCCCTGCCCACTCATGCTGCCTGTCTGACTTGCTTCCACCATGCCTCACCTCCCTCTGGCTTGGACCTGGCCTGCGCATGCCGTAATCTGTCTCCCTCTCTCCTCGCTTTCCCCTTCCACTCCCCCCACCCCGCCCACCCACTGGGCCCTCTGGACTGGCATGAGCAAAGGCCTGTTAACCAGCCCCACTTTCTTGCTCTAACTGAAACCAGGCTCCCCGCCGAAGACACCACTCCTACTCAAACATGCCCCTCCTAAGTCCTTCACCCTCAGGCTCCAGGGCTGCTGGTGCCTGCCTCCAAGCTCACTCCTTCCTACCGCAAACCTCCCCGGCCTTTAGAAGCCAATCTCCCGCTTTTACCCCTCCATGCAGCAGGACATTGACACCCTTACTCTTTTGTCACTCCTGGCAAGGTGAGACCCACAGCAGTCCATGCCTGCCTCTCTCTCTCCTCTGCCTTCTCAGCTTGGTCTTCCGCATCCAGCACAGGTGCCCACCTCCCCACCACAAGGCCTCACTACACGGCCCCGGCAGTCTCAGCCTCTGTCTCCGCTGCTGTTCGGGCTGCCCCACTCCTCACCTCCTCCAGGATTTCACTCTCGTTAATGTTTTCTTTCTTTACTGTGTCATCCATTTCTCCCCTGATAAGGGATCATTCCAACTGGGGAAAAGGATGATCATAAAGAAGTTCCCTCTAACCCAGTCACACCCCAGTTCCTGCTCACTATCTCCAGAATTTTGCCTCCTGGTCTCTCTTCAGCCAAATCCAACCAGGCCATTACCTCCACTACGCCACTGACACAGCCCTTGCTAGAGATGTCCTCATCTTGCGCCACCTCCAGCAGCCCTGGCCCCAATGACTACACCTCTGTTTGAAACACTGGACTCTGGGCCCCCCTGAAATCACCATGGCCTCTTCCTTTCAGCCTCCTTTGCTGGCGGTTTGATGCTCAGGGCTCAGTCCTCAGCACTCTTCTCTACCTCCCTACTAGGGAGCTCATCCAGTCCCATGGCTTGAGCTCTGATGCTACTAACGACTAAAAGCTGATCTCTCTATCCCAGACCTCTCCCTGGAACTCCAGACTCAGCTGTGCACACCTCCATTGGGAGGTCTATTGACACAAAGTGGGCCATTGATTCCACCCTCCCACCTCGAGCCCCTGACTCCTCAGCTTACAGGACCGTCATCCACCAGAGGCTCAGGCCCCACAACCCGGGAGTCCACCTGAGTCCTGCTTCCCACATACCCTTCCTCCAATCTATCAGTAAGTCCCTCAGCTCTGCCTTTAATATATCCCCAAATCTGACCACTTCCTCCAGGAACACACTGACAACCCTAGTCCAGGCCCCACCACCACTGCTGGGCGAGCTCCGCAGCTCCCTCCTCGGCCGCCCTGCCTCCCCCTGCCCCACAGGGGCCCATCCTCCACCTTTCTAAAGTGTCAACCGTCTGTACTTCCGTTACTCTCCAGTGGCTTCTCAAAATGCCAACACCAACCTCCAAACCCTGCCCTCACCAAGGCCTCTGAGCCCTTGAGTGCTCACCTCTATCCCCGGCCTCTCTCTGCAGCCTTGCCTCCCTCCCTCCGGTCACAGCAGCCTTCTTTCGGTGCTGCCCACACACCAGGCTTGTCCTCTGCACCTGCTGCTCCCTGGCCTGTGCTATGGGCCCAATTATGTCCCTCCAAATTCCTACATTGAAGCCCTAATCCCCAACCTCTCAGAATGTGGCTGTATTTGGAGACAGGGTCTTTAAAGAGGTAATGAAGGTAAAATGAGGTCATTTGGGTGGGTCTTAATCCAACAGGACTGGTGTCCTTGCAGGAAGAGGAATTTGGACATGGATTGGGAGAGGGACAACTGCATGGAGACACAGGGAGATGATGACCGCCGCCCAGCCAAGGAGAGAGGCTTGAAGAAACCAGCCCCGAGACCTCTGCCTTGCACTTCAGTCTCCAGAACTGAGACAACAAACGTCTACTTTCTGAGCCCTAGCCTGACATTCGTCAGCACAGTCCAAGGACACCAATACAGCCTGGGAGGCTCTCTTCCCAGATGTCCCACACTGCCTCCTTCTCTCCACCTGGGTTCCAGCACCGGGCCCTCCACAGGGAAGCCTTCCCCAGACCCCTCTTCAGACAGCACCCGCTCCGGCACTGCTGTGCTTTGTCTTCCTCTGCGTTCGTCATCATGGCTGAAACCATCCCTCTGTGTCCGTCTCCTGCCACTCAGATACTGGCCCTGGGGGGACAGGGACCTGTCCCATATGCTGCTGTGTCCCCAGCACCTGCAGTGCCACACGGCATGGTGGAGAGGCTCCATACACACTGGCTTCCCACACCACTGTCTGGCAGTTCCTCTGATTCGTGGGGCTCTGCACAGGCTGCTCCCTCTGCTGGGATGCTCCATTCGTGGCAGAATCCCTACTCACCCATCACCCCTCAACTCATCCCGTGAGGCCTGGGGCCCCTTCCCAATGGCGTCGAGCCCACCCTCTCTTCACCCCCACATCCTTCTCTCTGCCATGGCCCCAGCCCTGGTGCACTGCAGGCCTCTCTGTCCCCGAGCCTCACACTAGAGGTCCACCAAGAGCAGGCACTGTCACCCTTTTCACCCATGTATCTATCCTCCAAGCCAAGTCACAGCCTGATATAAACCTGATTTCCTGAATCAGTGTGGATGTGTAGATTGAATTGGATGTGCATCCTTTCAGTCTTCAAAAGCAGGTGTGGGGCAGCGTGGCCAGAGAGGATGGTGGTGCAGTTTGTGGACAATACGAGGCAGTGGGGGAAATGTGTTTCCCCAACTTCCCCCAGGAAATTGTTTTCCAGTGGGAAGCGCAATAAAATTGCTCAAAGTGCCTGCTATGTGTCAGCTATGTAAACTGTGAAATACACGTTTCTTTCTTTGTTAAGAGTATAAAAAAACAGAATCACAAATTTTTCATGAAGACTGAAAGCAAAGCAAACTATAAGCCCGGAGAAAGCCAAGGAGAGGCCTCAGCCCCAGAGCTTCTGGGGCTGAGGATAGGACTGGGTGAATTCCCAAAGTCTGTTCCCTCCTGGGATCGGTGCTATTCTGGCCATGTGGGGCTACCTGCAGATACAGCAGTCCTGCCGGAGGCCCAAGACTGACTCTCCCCATCCTCTGGCAGTCGGGAGCCAGTGGGGCAATTCAAGGGAGATGCCCTGCTCCCTCTCCCCTTGGAGGGTCGAACAGAGCAGGATCGGAGGCACAGTGGGGTGAACAGACCCTGGACGTACCTGCTTCCTGTGAGTGATCTACATTTTGCTGAGCTGCCTGCACAGTCAAGAAGTGGAAGAGGACCCACAGGGAGCAGGGAAAGCCCCGGAAATGTGGCTCACTCCCCTGGCAGCCAATCCAGTTCACCTTCTTGGCAAGAACAGCACCCTAAGGGACACACGAGTGTGAGTGCACATATGGAGAACGAAAAGGATGCGAGAGGCAGAGAGAGAAGCTTCTAGGAGACAGAGCCCTAAGACAAATGAGGTCCCTCAGTCTATCACCTCAAAGGTGGCATTTCTCTTTTACCAGCTCCACCCACTGAAGCAGCAGCAGACCTAAAAAGCTGTGACCCAGATCAAGTTGCATTCTGTTCTAGCCTCACCTTCCCCAGCAGTAAAACAAGGGGGTTATTTCTGAGGTCCCTTCGAGATTTGACACCCTATAAGTCTATTAGGATTTACACCTCTGCTGGCTGCAGTGACCCACTTTTGCAAACAGCAGCATGAGCAGGAGCCCAGAAGGTGCCCTGGAGAGGGCCAGGAAGGCCATGCTGAGCAGCAACCCACGCTAAGAGGCAGCACAGGTGTCTCACCAAGTTTTCATCCCAGCCCAAACACTTACTGGCTGCGTGATCCCAGACAAGTTGCTTAACCTCTTCAAAGTACTGTTTCTTCATCTGCTAAATGGGGAGAATATCTACCTTCCACTAACGTTATGAGGATTAAATGAGATGTGTGCATAGACAGCTCAATCAATAGTCATTTATTAATTATTAATGGAAGGACCCAACCAAGATCACTGACTCCCTGGTGCAAACTGGCGAAGGAGGTTGGAGATAACAGGGTTAACCCCTTGCACTCTCATAAATATGAAAGATGGAGAGATCTTTATTTGCTTCCCATACTCACCTCTTTCCTGTCATCCAGGGCAGTTTTAAAGAAACTGTAGGGAATTTTATTTCTCTTCTGCCTCTTGAGCCATTCATTCACGGAGTGCAGGAAGTTCTGGACTAAGGGCCGGCCAGGGAAATACTGTGGGGAGGAACAAGCGGAAGCTGGAGAGTGGAAAGCAATTCCCCAAGTTCCCCGTCCTGCAGATGGTAGGAAGCTATGCAGAAGCAGGCTGGAGGGGCGGGGGGGGCGCGGGGGGGAGTGGGGGGGATTGTGGAAAGTTCCAAAACCACCAGGAAAACATTCTAACTAAGACACAAATGTGACTTCTGTACTACCTTTGCTCTGGGACACCTGGTAAGGCTAGAAGATGGGGAAGGGAAGGTGCTAAGTGGGGTGGGGTCCTGGAAGTCTCCCTCTCTCACCCCTCAGGCTCCTGTGCAGCATCCCCCAACCATGTGCCACCACTGGGAGGAAGGCTGGAGCACTTGTGCCCCTTGCCAGGGCTGCTGGGAGCCCTGGGCCACACAGTCCTGTCTTTGGGTGGTCCTTAGATAGAGCTGACTTGCCAACTGACTGGCCAGCTGGGTTAGGTGGGCACGAGACCTTTCATTTGGATTCCATGGGCTGCCAATGAGGACCAGCCAGGCCAGGGGCTCAAAGCCAAGATCCAGATCTTGATGGTAACTCCCAGTGGTCTCTGAGGAGCATGAAAAGCTACTCTGACAATAAGTCAACTCAAATCTGATTAGTATCAGCACTTTAAAACCACAAGGACTCCCGGGAGGAGGATGTATGTGTGTATGTGTGTATGTGTGTGTGTGTGCGTGCACATGCACAGCACAAGGGGAGGAGGGCAGGAGAAAGAGGGGCGCAGTAGCGAGCTGGTCAGATAAAACCACAAGGCTGGCTGAGGGGATGAGGACCCTGAGAAACTCACAGCGAAGACAAACATTTGAGAGAAGGGTACTGGAGATATGAATGGTAACTAAACAGGAAAACCTGCTAACAGATCCATTCCTCTGAGAAAGCCATTAAATAGTCCTATCAAACGTTGGGCTGGACACCTTCCCCCAGAGTGAGAAGTGGCCGGAAAAGACCATGCTTTGACACGCGCCCTCCTGGTGAGCCCACGCGGGCCTCTGGGACTCACACACAAATTTACAGCTTGAAGTCAGCACTTCTCACTGACCTTCGCCATCATCCCAACTTGGAAACTTCCCCTTCTAAGGCGACAGTGCCAGAAGGAAGGATGAATTAAGGAGCTCTGGACAACTGGGAGCAAAGAAACTCTGGCGCCCACACGCCACCCAGTGGCCGCTCCCGCCAGCTGCTCACAGGAGGGAGCACGGGCCGGGAGAGGCAGGGTAGGAGGGCACAGCCAGGACATGTAGAGGGCCTCCTGACTGACCGGGCACCTGCAGGGCTGGCAGCTCGCCAAGGGGAGCCAGCAGAGTGTGCGCTCGCATCCTTAGGTGTTAGGGCCTGCGAGCACCGGGCACTCGGTGGTAATGGGCATGGGCTGGATGCGAGTGGGTGTGGCTCCCTGCCCAGCCCCTCACCAGCTGGAGGACTCTGGCAAGGTGCTTTAGCTCTCTGGGGCTTTGTTTCACCTTCTATGAAACGGAGATCACACTAGAAGCCTGTGGAGTCTGCTCTGAGAAACCAGATGAGGAGCTAATATACAAAGAACACTGCAGGCACTGGCAGGGCTGAGGAAGCGGTAGCTGCTAGGATACTACTCTTCAGGAAGAAGCTACCCAAGCACGGCAAGGACCAGAATACTCCACGGACCCCAGGGGATGTGCGGGCAAAACCCAAACAGAGGGTCTCCAGGCCTGTGCCCCAGGTGCCTCCACTGCTACTGCTGGGCATCCCCGGCTCCCTCTGTCCTACACCCCACTGCCAGCCCTGCCCTCTCTGAGGCCCTACAGGCATCTTCATCTCAGGCTCATTCCCAGCCCTTGCTGAAGGCGGAGACTCAGCAAGCACGGAGAGGGTGATGCTTAAGCCTCTACCCAGCTCAGGGACCTGTATCTCATTCTTCCCCCCATACTGGCTGCAAACAGCCCCACTGGGGACAAAGAAAGTAGCAGGTTTGAGCACCGCTGAGAGATGCGAGCGGTATACAAGCCGATCTTACTGGGGTGACTCCTTTGGAGGGTACCGGACTAGGGTGGTGGGGTGTCTGAGGCATGCCGGGAAAGCATGCTGGGGGCTCTCCCTCATGGGTCAGGAGGAGGGACCGTACATGGGACCGTTCTGGACTTTTCCCCTCTGAGTCTCTAGGCTGACAACCCCAGGTCTCTGCACTGTGAAGACCAAACAGCTCTCAGCCTTGGAGGAAAGGTCTTTATTATGGCAATGGACTGAAGAACAAGGCTCCTTCTGCATGGGACTTCTGTGAGGGGCCAATGACTGTCCTACCTTAGGCTGAAACGTCCCTGTCAGGCCCTCTGTGTCACCATGCATGCATGTAACCAAGCCAGGGGGTCAGGACAAGGAGGTGGAAAGAAGAGATCGGGCTGGCAGAAAGTTCCCAAGGAGAGGCATAAATTACCCTGAGGGCAGCCCCAGCTTCCTGCAGACCCGCACTGAGGAGGGCGGGCTCAGATCCGGGCCCCAGGGCCAAGGGAGGCTGAGCCCACAGCCAAACCCGAAGCGCCCACAGCCACATCTGACTCAGCAGTACTGAGCAGCAGAGTCCCGGGTTTCCAGCAGGGATGCGCCGGCCAGGATCTGGAACCAAAGGGAAGGGGGCAGAGAGGGAGTGGCACCCACCTCTCACCTTCAGAGAGGAAGGAGTACAGGCTCAAGGCCTGACTAGAACACCTCCGGGCTGGCAGAATGAAGGCATGGCACTTGAGCTCCCTGGGCCTCTTAAATCGGGGTGGACAAAATAAACCACCCACCTCACAAAGTAGTTAAGAGGATTAAATCCTAGACAAACATCAGGTCCTCAATAAATAGGAATTACCCTTTGTGGAGTAGCCGGGCAAACTATAAAGGAATAAGGAAGGCATGGCCAGGGCCAGAGATTGGGTCAGACTGGGAGGAAAGCAAGGAGTATCAGAAGAGCATCCTCTCCTTCGCTAGGGTGTCCTTGGGGTCCTGCTTTTCCACTGACCACGGCAAGGGGTGGGAAGCCACACTGGGGCTCTGACTGAGGACTCAGGCAGGCAGAGCCACAGTTGCCGAATCAGCTGGAAATATCCCCAGGTGGGAAGCACGGGCCCTGTGTCCCACCCACACTGCTGCATGCGGCAGGGTTGTCCTTGGCACTGTGCGACTGGTGTGGGGTATGGCTGAGGCTGGAGGGTAGCAACTATGGTGGACAGGGAGAGCTGTGGGTCCAGGTGTCCAGCCAGACCATGGGCTTCTGGAGGGAGGGGCTGATGGGGTGCCCAGCTTACAGGAATGCACACTGACCATCTGTGGAATTGCACAGACAAGGGAGGCCATGGCCCTGCTCACCTTGGCCAGCACTGCCACAAACTTTTTCAGGGCCACCAGACGCTGCCCTTCCAGGACCGGGAACCTGCCCACTTCTATCCGCAGGATGTAGTGCAGTGCAGATTCCAGGTCAGCCATGTAGATCTTGGAGCTGAGGACCCAGAGGGAGGGAGAGAGAGAAAGGGGTATTAACCATGGTGCAGGGGCTGCAAGGAGCATCCAGGGCTAAAGGGAGAGAAGAGGAGGGGTACTGCTGATGGTCACAGTCTTGTAAGTTACCACTGGTTTCTGCCAGAAATGTGCTGTGTGACCTTGGGTAAATAACCTAATTTTTCTGAGCCTCAATTCCTCCTCTGTAAGATATGAATAACAACACATTGCTCACAGGTAAGCTGCTGAGAAGATCAAATAAAAACACAAATGTAAAAAACTCTCAGCAGCTCCTGGCAGGGAGTAGGAGTTTTCTCTCTACAAGCCCACAGCCAGCCCCTCCCGCAACTCACTCCTCAGGACAGCTCTGAGCCAAGCCCACTAGACACAATCAGACCAGCAGGTTCAAACACATGACATGGTCTGGAAAAACTGGGCCCTCTCTGAAAGTCCAGGGTTTAGCTGCCCACCAAGGCTGGGAAATGGGGGCTGGGGGCACTGGGGGCAGCAGGGAAAGCAGGGCCTGTGTTTCTTTCAGGGCTGATGTGCTCACAGCTGCTAGACCTCACGTCTCAGATGGGCCCATCTCGCACCTCTCCGCAGCCCTCAGGGAAGGGACAGAGGCTCCATGCTGGCTGCTCTGCCCCGGGCCCATCATGCTGGGGTCCAGGCTCAGGGTTCAGATGGCAGGGGCCAGGAAAGTTGGCTGCCTCTTCCCCTGTCTCTTGAGACCTGGGTTCTGGCCTCAGTTTGACCGTGAGCTAGTTCTGTGAGCTTGGGCAACTCAGTTGACTTTCCTGGGCCTCAGTCACCTCACCTGTAAAACACATGACTCGCTCCTGCCCCTGCTACCTCCTGAGGTTGGAAAGAGCCAATAAGGTCAACTAACGGCGTACGCACTGTGGCTGCCTATGCTCTCCCTCAGGGCAAGGTCTCCTCTGTGCTCCACTTTGGTGTCCTTGGGCCTCAGTTTACCTCTCCATTCATGTGCCCTGCCTCCAGAAGTGGCCCCATGACTGAATGAGGTAACACATGGAAGGTGCCCAGCACAGAGCCTGCCACATACACCAGCCCAAGCTATTACAAGTACGTCAGTGGTTTGCATAATCATAATGACTGAATGATTACAATGATCATTCATAACGACGGAATGATCGTAATGATCACATCATCTCTCACTCTCTCCTTCTCCCTTGATCTACTAAAAGTCTCTCCATTTGGCACTTTCCACCCTTAAAGTCCCTCATGCTAAGATGCAAAGTCCTTCTTGCCATCACCTTTCCCCCACTGTCTCATGCATCCCCTTGTGAGGGGCGACGTCCTGACCAGCTCTGAGAAACCTCATCAGACGTTTCCACCTGGTATGCAGCTGGTACCAGTGCAGGAGGTCTACAGCTCTGTCTCACTGCCCAAGCACAACAGAAAAGCCAAGGAGCCTCAGAGAGAAGAGCAGCGCTCTCATGCTTACGATTGTGGACACACACACAAGAGACCTGAAAAGACAGTGAGCTCACTGACACCACAGGCATTCAAGCGAGCTTGGGTGCCTTCCTAGAAGGGATGCCGTAGGGTCTGCACAAGCAGGGACTGTGTCTGCCTGTACATATCTGCATCCACAGTGCCTAGCACATAGTGAGTACTCAAAAATATTGACTGCAGAAATAACTGCTTGGATGGGAAGTTGGTCTGGAGGCCTCAGAGTGTCCTTCCATGCAGATTCCCTGTCTGTGAGTAGAGTTAAGCTGAAGGAGCATGGGCATGGAAGGTGTTCATTGCCTCGTGAAGGATGGCTGGCAGTGCCAGCCAGCATTCCCCACAGTCAGCCCTAGTCCCGCAACAGACACCAGTGGGACCACAGCTAAATGCCGCTCCCACACATCGAAGGCCCCTGAGCATGTCCAGCCCCCAGGGTGGGGGACAGCCTGGCTCAGAATGTACACACTAAGCGTATGACAAGGAAGAAGAATGAGCAAGAGGGTGTGGGTGTGAAGGTGTGGTGGTCTGTGATCAGAGGAGGGAGAAGATGTGAGGAGAGCCGGGTGTGGCCTTACCGATCTGCAAATTTCCAAACAGTGGGAGCTATCTTGTTAGCAGTGGTTGGTGCAACTGTGGTCTGGGCAGCCTCCCTGGTGAGTCCCGAGAGCCTCTGCAGGTAAGCGGTATAAAAGGACCTGGATTCCATGAGCCTGTGAGGGCACAGAACCAGGGAGGAGAGGCAGTGGGTGCAGAGAACAAGATTAGAGCTAACCAAGGTCAGAAGAGGAAGCAGCGTGGCTCATCAGACAGAAGGTTTATTAAATATATGAATGAGATTCCACCTTGCCCTCTGTGAGGCCAGAAGATGACACCCAGGCCTCGCTTTAACCTTTCTAATCACTGCACATGCTCTGGAAAGCCTCTTTGACACCAGCCTGATGTCAAACCTCACCTGGTAAGGCAATTGGGCCTGAGAATTCCCCCAGTGGCCCTCTGGCTCCAGGTAGGGCATGGAGAGGCACAGGACAGCCTGGTGCCCATGGACAGGAACGGCAGGGTGTGACTCCCTTCCCCAAGGACCCCGAGGTTCAAAATGGCAGCTGCCCTTCCATAAGCCCGCCCTGTGGTACTGTGAGTGACATTACACCCTAGGAAGTCCAGGGAGTTTGATACGGATTTTTAAAAAAAACAGGTACCAACAATGACAAACAGCCTCAGAATTCTCTAAATCTTTTTACAGTCCTTTTGGTTTCTTTCTTTTTTCTGACAGGGAGGAGTCCTCTAGGGCAGGAGATACCTCCTGAGCACATATCCTTTCTAATCCACAGCTATGGCCCCTGCAGAGAGAGACGCCAGGCCCAGCAGCAGCATGACGGCTGCCCCGGGGGAGCTGGCATGGGACGCACGGCTTCCTTCCACTCCACCATCCTGGCCCAGGGTTTCTTAGTGAGCAGATGGCTCGGGAGGCAGCATCGTCACAAACAATTTTCCCCTCCACCAACTCTGAGAGAGGAGACAATGCCTTCTCTCCCCACCAGCACTGGCACTTTCTGGGCCCGCCCGGAAAGTGAGCACCTCCCTGTCCTCGGTGGCATCGTGCCTCCTGGGCCCTCTAGCAGGTGACTTGGGCCAGGGTGAGGCCGAGTGGCCACCCTGCCCGGCACCGTGTGGGTCGGCACCGAGGGCCCCGAGGAGCACCTCACCAGGCACCACAGGCAAGCCTTGCCTCCCTGGCCCAACGCTCCTGCCTGCAGGGCCTGGCTAACATCAATCATCTGCCCAGGGAGGGCACCAAGGCACCATCTGGTGCCATTAACGGGCCATTCAGCAGTGGGAGCCTGGCAGAGGGGCTGAGGCCGGCCTGATTGTTTTCTCTCGGCATTTTGGAACTCGCTATTGTCTGGCTGCTAATGAACTTTTCTGCAATTAGAAAACCAAAGGGAGGGAGGGTCAAGCATATTTGAGTGCTTGCTGGGCCTGTGGCCTGCCAATGAGTCTGCCTGCGAACAGAAGAGGGTGGGGAAGAAGGCCAGGGCTGTGGTGGGGACATAAAGGGGGTGCAGACAACACTGCGTGGGGCGGGCTGAGGCCTCTGAGGTCTCTGAGCTGCGGAGCAGGGTCAGGGTTCCAGGCCCAGGCTCCTGACGGTGGAGGCACTGGCCCCGCAGACAGCAGACTGCAGTTTCTCCTGTGGGGGACTCCTCAGAAAGAACATGTTAGCCATTGTGAAAGGTGGGCAGCCCCTCTGGGCAAGAAGGAAGGATGAGCACAGGGAGGGAGAAGAGGGGACGCCAGGAGACAGGATACTCACACGGGGACTCGGGAGACAGAGCCGTTCCGGAACAGCAAATAGCAAGAGGGGAAGTCAGTGACACCAAACTTTCTCACCACATCGGCCTCTGTGTTCAGCACCCTGCGCACCATCACGCCTTTGTGCTGGGACAGGTCCAGAGCCACCTGCAGGGACAGCAGGACATCTGGGGGCCAGGCCACTGGGTGGAGGGAGCCAGGGCTGAGTCTCAGCTCGGTGCCCTGTGAAGGCACCCAGATGGCAGCTGTGCTCCTTCCAGACTCTAAACCCGCAAACAGTGGGCCACAGTGATGCACGAGAGACACTCGCCATCAACGGCAGCTAGCCGGTAAGTAACAAGTGCCAACCACCGCCCAGGAGGGGAGGCCTTGAAGCTGTGCACACCACACACGCTTTAATCTCCTACCACAGTCCCAACTGGGTAGCATTTTCTTTCTAATGAAAGCAATTTGTAAAAAGCACAATAAAATGTGGTTTCATTTTAGTTCTTGTTTGTTTTTTGTACTGAGCCAGCACGTTCTTGTCCTTAAGACCTTCACACCCCAAGATCTGACTGCTCTCTGATGTCCAGGATTCCCTAGGGCCTTCTCATAACATTTTTCTAAAAGGAAAATATCCCTTTAGAAATTACTAATCATTGTTTGTTTGAAATATCAATTGTTGGGGCAAGAGCAGTCTTCCTTATGGAAGCTTGAGTCACAGATGTTTAAAGAACTGTGATTTTATTGCGTCCAAATACATATGGTAACAAATTTCATGGTTAAGATACAAACAAAATAAACCTTTGGAACTGGGTAAACTTCTAAACAGCAGGCTAACTCTGAGCCCAGTATATGCAGCAGTCAGAGGCGCCCTTTGGTCCATGTGTATAGTTATAAGATCTGAAAACGTTTCTTAACGTGGGGCTCTCTGAAGGCAACAAGAGGCCTTGTTGAGAATGACAATGTCTCCACATTAGAAATGGGAAGAGAAGTTCTGAGCATAATCAGGCCATCTGCAAATGGCAGGCACGAGCTTCTGTTACTGACCTCTCACGCCTCACCATGGAGCAGGTGGCGCCCCCTAGCCTTTATTCTTATATTTATAAAGCTTCCTATCTAGACTCCAAATTAGAAAAATACACTTCTCAGTCATCATTTTTTTTTAGAAAGAAATAAGAGAAAGCACTAGCTAACATGTATTGTGTAGGTATCACGTAGTATCCACACAGATCGCCTCATTTATCTTCAGAAAAACACTGAAATAGCAACTATTCTCAGGAGACTAAGAGATGCGGCGCTGTACACTACGGTCGCCTGCATTGGAATCCTGGCGCCACTGCACCGAACCACTACCTGACCCAATTTCCTTACTTGCAAAATAACAACAACAACAATAATAATACCACCAACCTCAGGGGGGCCGTTCTGAGAATGGAAGGGGTTAATTTTACTAAAATGCTGTAACAGTGACTAGCACATAGTAGGTACATAAGTGTTTACTTAAAAATAAAGCTCCCGGCCGGGCGCGGTGGCTCAAGCCTGTAATCCCAGCACTTTGGGAGGCCGAGACGGGCGGATCACGAGGTCAGGAGATCGAGACCATCCTGGCTAACACGGTGAAACCCCGTCTCTATTAAAATACAAAAACTAGCCGGGCGGGGTGGCGGGTGCCTGTAGTCCCAGCTACTCAGGAGGCTGAGGCAGGAGAATGGCATGAACCCGGGAGGCGGAGCTTGCAGTGAGCTGAGATCCGGCCACTGCACTCCAGCCTGGGCGACAGAGCGAGACTCTGCCTCAAAAAAAAAAAAAAAAAAAAAAAAAAAAAAAAAAAAAAAAGCTCCCAGGCCGGGCTTGGTGGCTCACGCCTGTTATCCCAGCACTTTGGGAGGCTGAGGCGGGCGGATCACGAGGTCAGGAGATCGAGACCTTCCTCACCAACACGGTGAAACCCCGTCTCTACTAAAAAATACAAAAAAAATTAGCCTGGCGTGGTGGCGGACACCTGTAGTCCCAGCTACTGGGGAGGCTGAGGCAGGAGAATGGCGTGAATCCGGGAGGTGGAGCTTGCAGTGAGCCGAGATCACGCCACTGCACTCCATCCAGTCTGGGCGACAGAGCGAGACTCTGTCTCAAAATAATAATAAAAATAAAGCTCTGGTTGGGCTCAGTGGCTCACTTCTGTAATCCCAGCACTTTGGGAGGCCGAGGTGGGCAGATGACCTGAGGTCAGGAGTTTGAGAACCAGCCTGATCAAAATGGTGAAACCCCGTCTCTACTGAAAATACAACATTAGCAAGGCATGGTGGCACACGCTTGTAATCCCAGTTACTTGGGAGGCTGAGGAAGGAAAAACGCTTGAACCTGGGAGGTGGAGGTTGCAGTGAGCCAAGACAGTGCCACTGCATTCCAGCCTGGGCAACAAGAGTGAAACTCCATCTCAAAAAAATCAAAATAAATAAATAAAGCTCCTATCTTGTAGCTGGAGAAACGGAGGCTTAGAAGTGAAACCATGCCTCCAGCTCACACGGCTTGCCTATGTCTGAACTGTGCTACAAATCCCAGCTTAGTGTGACTCCAGAACCTGGGCCCTTAGTCACTGATCCCATGCTGAGCACCCCTGTGTGGACACGGGGCACTTGGCTCCAACCACTGGGACCCCTGCCTGTAGGTACTCAAGGGACTGTGGTGGAAGGGGAGGGAGAAGAACTGATTCCAATTACAATTTATCACCTCTACGTAACACGCATGACCCCAGGCATGAACTGGGACCCCAGAGGGTCAGGCACTCCTTCAGCCAAGCTGTCTTTCCCCTCCCTAACCCCTGTGCCTCCCCTCTCAGGGCTGAGAGGCCTGGAGACAGCATCCGGCTTCAGCTCAGACTCTCAGCTATGCTTGATGAGTTTCAGCAGCAAAATCACTCAGGCCGACAGGGCAGTTTAATTTCATGTCTACTCTCATGCCTGTCTCCCTGCACTGCCTTGGAGCATCTCCCGTGCACTGGCACATCCCACCTTTGCAGCTGGGAAAAGCTCACAAATGGACTACGGAGAAGTCCATGAACCAATGGCAGAATGGTGAGCTCTCTGCGTTAGGCGAGAGGAATGAATCTTTATAAAGCACCTACTATGTGTCAGCTGCAATCCAGGCCCTTTACATAAACTGCTGCATTTGACTCTCCCAACAATACTATGAAGAAACGTAAACATCCCTGCTCTCTAGACAGGGCAGTGCAGCCGGAAGCGCCAGGGAGATGGCTCACAGACACCCCACATGAGACAGAGCAGCACCTGGGTAAAGGACCCCATTTCCTCCGGTGGGGCTAGTGCATCGCTAATGCTCCCTCCCTTCCAAATAGTTCACTCCAATCCCATGGGGTGGGACATTATGGAAACAACATTGGCTTTGGAGCCAGACGGACCTGGTTCAAAGCCTTCTTCTACCAAGTTACTAGCTGTGTGATCTTGAGCATTCTATTTGATCACCTTCATTAATTTTGGGAATTAGCAGCTACATGTGTCAGCAATCTGGTCCAATGCTCAATAACAGCAGGTGTTATATTTGGTTTCCACGAAGGAGATAAGAATAAACAGAAAGGGTTTTAAATGCGAAGGTCCAGCCCCTGCACTTCCCATGGCTCCCAGCAGAGGTCAGGCCAATGCTAGGCTAAAAGACCCAGGCAGCCATCACCCTAGAATTGGCAGGAAAAGCCCTCTTCCCAAACTGGGGCTCTCTCCATGGCTATCCAGGAATTGCAGGGAACTTCAGGGCAGCTCACCTCTCTACCCAGGTAGGAGCCTCCCTTTTCAAAGATCAGGGCCAGGTACTCTTCCTTGTTTCTTGCAAAGAATCCATCAATCTCCTCCAGCCTGCAAGAGACAACTCTGGCAGTCACTCTGCACAGCCAGCAGAAATAAGACAAAACCGCTGGCAACACCTGCTGGTGATGCAGTGCTGCTGGTACGGCCATCCCACCCTCCTCCGCTTCCACACAGAGCCCTCCAAGGGAGACAACCAAACCTTTAGTCCCAAAGGATGTTGCCCTTGTTATCTAACCCTGGCTCTTCATCTGACCTACCTTGGGTGCTTGGTTTTGCTTTTGCTTCCTGTCTCTTTTAAGAGTCAGGAGTGGGCCGGGTGCAGGGGCTCACACCCATAATCCCAACACTTTGGGAGGCTGAGGCGGGCGGATCACCTGAGGTCTAGAGTTCGAGACCAGTCTGGCCAACATGGTGAAAGCCCGTCTCTACTAAAAATACAAAAATTAGCTGGGTGTGGTGGCAGGCACCTGTAATCCCAGCTACTTGGGAGGCTGAGGCAGGAGAATCACTTGAACCCTGGGGGTGGAGGTTGCAGTGAACTGAGATCGTGCCATTGCACTCCAACCTGGGCTGCAAGAGCAAAACTCTGTCTCAAAAAAAAAAAAAAAAAGTCAGGAGTGGGTAGGAGGCCGTGCGGGGAGGGGGACTGGGAAGGGCTGCTTTGAGACCAGTTGTCTCCATGTGCTGGGGCAGGCCCAGGCTGACTGGATGTGGTTTTTATTGGTCCCCTGAGAGCTGGGGGTATTAGAACCCAACAGCTGTAAGTCTAAACTGTGACAAGTCACGACCAAGTGGGAGATGTGCTCTTTCGTTCCTAAAGCAGGCATTAAACAGGAATGAAAGAATCAGAAAGCTTTGGGTTCAGGAGACCTTAGGAGCCATCTATATATCTAACCCAATCTCCTTACTTTAAGATGAGGAAACTGAGGCCCAGTTTCCAAAACAAAACAAACGAAAACATGGCACTGATGCTGAAGCCCAGCCCGTGACAGTCCAAATGGATATGACAGACAGGTGATCACCTGAGTGCACCCCACTGGGGTAGAGGGAAGGAGGCACTGAGCCTTTAGGGCGGCATCAGGTAGCCAGCCTTTCAGACGGCTTCCCTAAGCTGGCAGAAAAGCACGACCTACATGCAGGCCAGTACCCCTTTTCCCACTCCCACCCTTAGACTTCTGAAAGGGGCAGTTCACTTTTCATCACACATCTCTGCCTCCTTCCTAAAGTTCTTCAAAAGGATAGCTTTGGGCTGGGTGCGGTGGCTCACGCCTGTAATCCTAGTACTTTGGGAGGCCGAGGCAGGAGGATTGCCTGAGCTCAGGAGTTTGAGACCACCCTGGGCAACATGGTGAAACCCCATCTCTACTAAAAATTAGCCAGGCTTGGTGGCAGGCGCCTGTAGTCCCAGCTACTCGGGAGGCTGCGGCAGCAGAATCGCTTGAACCCAGGAGGTGGAGGTTGCAGCAAGCTGAGATCGTGCCACTGCACTCCTGGCCTGGCCAACAGAGCGAGATTCTGTCTTCAAAAAAAAAAAAGGATCACTTTGAGAGACCTTGGCAGGTTTGCTCGATCTGTTGCTTTTGAGATACCCCATTGAAAATGTGCCATGAGGGATGTACGTGTGTGTGGAAGGAGGGAGATGGAGACACAGTCATTGAGAAATGGAAGAAGCAAGGGCCAGGACACAGGCTGACATGGGTGTTTTCTGGAGAGACAGGGTCTGGCTGCAGAACCCCAAACCACATAAATACTATGCTGCATCCAGGGTCCTCTGGAGGCCCTCTGGAGGATGGAAAATTGGGAACAATGACAAAGGAGTCATTGTGAGTTGGATTCAACCCCAACTGACACTTAGAAACACAATCTCTCAGCAGGGCCATGTCTCTGAGAGCATCTGCACACAAAATTTTAAGAGAGCCTCTGTGCACCAACAGCGGCCTCGTGAGGCCTTCTTAGCACCTGGGGCCTCCACTGTGTTCAAGACTGGGCATGGATTTGTTCCTTCTTGGCAAGGGTCCTCTGAGGTGGGCATTATCCTATCTTGAGTTCTGATCCAGAAGTGGGGGGCCTAGTGTTTTTAATCTAGCTGCCTCCTTCTTTGGGAGAGTATGGGCAAGACCCCATGGACCTTACTGTCTTCATTTTCCTGGAAAAGAGGCAAGCTGGGAAGCTTGCCTAGTCGACAGATAGAGCACCAGCCACTGCACCTGACGCTCTGCCGTACAGAGAGTCAGGGGCCACCCCCATGCTCCAGGCATAACCACCTTCTCTCCACCTCCCCTCCATTTCCCTTGAAATATTTGATCTCCTTTCTCCTCCTCATGCCATTCTGACTCTCAGTGGCCTTTCCGGGAATAGAGCATGTGAAAACCTGCTGTGTCCGCCAAACATTTTGAGGGCAGGAGGCAAGAAACAGCAGCAGGTACAACCTGGAGAAACCCCACCCATCTTTTCCTTCCCACCTGGTGGGATGGATCCTTGCACCCATCAGTCAGCCCCAGGAAAACAGGGCTCTTCAGTAGGACCTGCGCGATAAGAAGCCCACCACCAGCCATCAGCTGCCACTTGGTTCTGGAGTAGCTCCAGCAGACTGGGGTGGGAGCCCCACAGGCAAAGGCAGCAAGGAGAATAAACTAGGGTCCCCGCCCTGCTGTTCCCACTGCCCTCTCACTCCCAGGCCTGGGATCCTGGCCCACGATGCACTAAACCTGCCCCAGCCCAAAGTACTTGGCAGGCTCCAGTGGCGGACAGGCTGGGGGCCACGTGTCATGATGGGACTCCAGGGCGTCAATGAGCCTCTCCCGCAGCGTCTGCACATCAGCACCAGCCACTGTAAATGAACACAGGCGTGAGCAGGGTGTCAGGAGAGCAGAGCTGCTTCCACAGCACACTTGCCACCTTCACTCTCAGAAACAAAGGGCTGAGGGCACAGCCAGCTCTGACAGAGACAGACGAGACATCAGTCCTTCCCTGTGCTTGAGGGGTCCCCCTGTGGCCCCAAGCAGTGCAAGGACACCCACCCCTCAGACAGGAAAGAATCTCTCAGAACTGGGAGCCATCAGGACATTCCCCAAGGGCTCTGGTCTGCTCTCTGGGTACCAACCCCATTGTGAGAGGAGAGCTCTTCTGGGAATAGGGTGCCCATGCCCTGACCCTAGGGCCCTGGATACGTCCAACCTGAAGGGCTTCTTCAACCTGCCTTTCCCTAAGGCTGACTGAGAGGACAGTTTTAGGAAGACACAAGTTAGACTTCCTGTGGGGAGCACCTCACCCTCGACCCTGCTGACTGCCAGGGCTTTCTCCACCCCAATAGAAATCCAGGTGAAGAGGGAGGTTGGGGGAGGAAGATGCTAACAGGACAACCAGAGTCGGGCACCCACCTGGAAATACTGCTCCCGAGCCGTTCTTGGAAAAGGCCTTGAAGAACTGGAAGCAAACACACGGGTGGGCATCAGTGATAGATAGTGGCCAAGAGTGCAGCCACTTAGGCCTGCTCTGAAAATCTGCCTACTTACTCAATGCGGCAAATCACTTCATGTTGTTGAGACTGTTTCTTTTTTTCTTTCTTTTTTTTTTTTTTGGTGACAGAGTCTCACTCTGTCACTCAGGCTGGAGTGCAGTGGCATGATCTTGGCTGACTGCAACCTCCGCCTCCCGGATTCAAGGGATTCACCTGCCTCAGCTTCCCGAGTAGCTGGGACCACAGGTGCCCGCCACCATGCCTATTTTTTTTTTTTTTTTTTTTTGTATTTTTAGTAGAGATGGGGTTTCACCATACTGGCAAGGCTGATCTTGAACTCCTGACCTCAAGTGATCCACCCGCCTCAGCCTCCCAAAGTGTTGGGATTACAGGCGTGAGCCACTGTGCCCGGCCGAGCCTGTTTCTTCATCTGTAAAATGGTGAGTTGGGGGGAGGTTGCTCTAGGAGCTGGACACTGGCTCCCTCCCGTTACCCTCCCATCCACCCCTCAGAAGCATCCAGGAATCCTGTGGGCAGCAGCTCATACACTTTCCTCCACGAGGGCCATTTCTGGCCAAACGTGGTGACATGCACCTGTATCCCAGCTACTTAGGAGGCTGAGGCAGCACAGTACCTAGCATGTAATTATTGACAAATACTCATCGTATGGATGAGTGATGAAGTACCATTGCTGTTTTCCTTTGCAGACCCATCTGAAAATATGAAGTGCAGGCACTTCCTACATCCCTTGGGAAAAGTCAGCTTGCTTCTATGTCAACGTGCCCTTGCTCCTTACTTGGGAAAAGGGGCTTAGAGGCTGGTGTGTCTGTCCACTGAGAAGTCCCAGCCCGGCACAGCAGACACAATCAAGGAAGGGATCTCCAGAACAGGTCCTCTTGAAGGGAAAGACCGAGTCGCTGGAAAACATGCCTTGCTACAGACTAGCTGATTTAACTAATCACTTTGTCCTCTTTTCCCACGTACATGACACCCCAAGCCTAGTCTATCATCTCCTCGGGGCACGAGGACAGAGAGAACAGAGCCTGACTCCTGGCATTCGGGGCTTCTGCCCAGGCGGCAACACAGCTGCCAAGGCTTTTGCCTGCGCTCTTCCAATTCAGGAAGGAACACAGTTGAGTTGTCCTGGAAGCCGGCCACTGAACTGCCTAGGGGAGAGCCTGCAGGCTGGGAAGAGGCTTCTTCCTGTGGGATCCTAGCCTCAGGGACACTTTTCACTACCTTGGGCTTCTGCCTCCAACAGCCAAACACTGGTTTCCTTCTCCCTCCTTGGGATAGAGCTGTTTGGCCTTATCCCAAGCTGGTGGCTGAGAACAGGCCCTGGGCTCTGGCAGACCTGGTTCAAGGACTGGTTCTGCTTTGCTCTTGCTGTGTGACCTTAGGCAATGCATCAACTGCTCCGAACCTTCGTGTTCTCATCTTTGAAATGAGGATGACGTCATCTACCTTGAAGACTTGTGAGGATTCCATGACCACACACCTAAAGTGCTTAGCACAGTACCTGGTGCATACCACAAGGAACCGGTAAATGTTAACTGCATCATCATCACCCACCACCAGCATCCCCTTCCCTCCTTCATACCTTTTAAACACTAGGAACCATGATCAGCTAGGACTTGTTTGTTACAGCCATTTGTAGGCAGAAAATCTGGAAGCCACCTGCTACCCTCTCCCACATGAGGAACAAAGGCTGCACAGAAGCCACCTGTCTCTCTCCATCTGCAACCTTCTGCTCCCTGTGACCTCCCCTGGGCACTTACTCCTGCTCACTGCTTTACTCTCTCTTTTCAAAACATTAATACAAACTTTTATCATGGATGAAAACCATCCACTTATACATACCACACATATTTAAATAGTGTTCTTTACAGTTATTTAATTTTATTTGCCTAATACAATTTGTTATTCTAATACTTAAGAAAATGAGCATAAATTTCCTTGATTATGAGATCATATTGATAATGTAAGTTCCAGTATTTATGCACTGATACTTTTTCATAAACAAAATTGAAGATACATCTATTTGAGGTTTGGTTTGCCGACAAATAATAAACCAGGTCAGGTGCAGTGGCTCACACCTGTAATCCCAGCACTTTGGGAGACCTAGGAGGGAGGATCACTTGAACCCTGGAGTTCAAGACCACCCTAGGCAACACAGTGAGGCCCCATCTCTATAAAAAGTTAAAAATTAAAAATAAGCCAGGCACGGTGGCCCAAGCCTGTAATCCCAGCACTTTGAGAGGCCGAGATGGGCGGATCATGAGGTCAGGAGATCGAGACCATCCTGGCTAACACAGTGAAACCCTGTCTCTACTAAAAAATACAAAAAAAAGGCCGGGCGCGGTGGCTCAAGCCTGTAATCCCAGCACTTTGGGAGGCCGAGGCGGGCGGATCACGAGGTCAGGAGATCGAGACCATCCTGGCTAACACGGTGAAACCCCGTCTCTACTAAAAAATACAAAAAACTAGCCGGGCGAGGTGGCGGGCGCCTGTAGTCCCAGCTACTCGGGAGGCTGAGGCAGGAGAATGGCGTGAACCCGGGAGGCGGAGCTTGCAGTGAGCTGAGATCTGGCCACTTCACTCCAGCTTAGGCGACAGAGCGAGACTCCGTCTCAAAAAAAAAAAAAAAAAAAAAAAAAAAAAAAAAAAAAAAAACAACTAGCTGGGCGAGGTGGCGGGCGCCTGTAGTCCCAGCTACTCGGGAGGCTGAGGCAGGAGAATGGCATAAACCGGGGAGGTGGAGCTTGTAGTGAGCTGAGATCCGGCCACTGCACTCCAGCCTGGGCGA
Organism: Rhinopithecus roxellana; assembly: GCF_007565055.1. NCBI lineage: Eukaryota > Metazoa > Chordata > Mammalia > Primates > Cercopithecidae > Rhinopithecus > Rhinopithecus roxellana. The sequence continues at coordinate 130,151,465 of NC_044556.1, read as the reverse complement.
CAGAGCGAGACTCCATCTCAAAAAAAAAAAAAAATTAAAAATAAATAAAATAAAAAAGAAACCCAAAATAAATAAAATAAAAAAGAAACCCAAGGGAGATGTTGTGCTGCAGTTGTTCATAGTGATGGTGCTGTTGTTTATTTACAGACAGGTTACACTTTGACTGGTTTTTACACACATGAGAACAACACTGACATCATGAAGCCTTGAACTGGGTGGCTTTCCCACAGCTATAGCTGTTATTTTCACCTCTGAAAAGTAGTATGGTCATTTTTTGTCATCAACCATCAGGTCACCCACATCTGAGCAGGTGCCCACATTAAAAGGGGCTTGCATTACTTCCACCAAAAGGCAGCCTCTCCAGGCTGGGTGTGGGGGCTCACACCTGTAATCCCAGCACTTTGGGAGGCTGAGGTGGGTGGATCACTTGAGGTCAGGAGTTTGAGACCAGCCTGGCCAACATGGTAAAACCCTGTCTCTACTAAAAATACAAAAATTAGCCAAATGTGGTGACATGCACTTGTATCCCAGCTACTCAGGAGGCTGAGGCAGGAGAATTGCTTGAACCCGGGAGGTGGAGGTTACAGTGAGCCGAGATCACGCCACTGCACTCCAGCCTGGGTGACACAGAGAGACTCTGTCTCAAAAAATAAAAAAATTTTAAAAAGGCAACCTCTCAAGATCCCAGCAACCACATGCAGCTTGGAGTCTGACCAGGAAGCTCGGTCAGCCAGAGTGGCCCAGGGGGGTGCAGGGACCCCAAGAGCCTCTCCCCAGGATGCAGACTGAAGGGAAGGCCGTGCTGCACCTCAGCTATTCCCTCTGTCCTCGGAAGCTTCGCACCCACCTCCCAGGCCAACGTCTCCTCCGAGCTCTGGCTCCCACGCCTCACACTCTTCAGGAACTTCTTCCTAGCCATCTCACATCATTCCTCTTTTCTACCACAGACCCCCCTAGGCCTACAAATAGATTCGAATCCTTCTAGTCTAAACCTTAAAAAAGGAAAGGACGAGAAGGGAAGGAGGATGGGGATGAAGAGAGGCCCTCCTTCCTTCTCCAGCAACCGCATTTCCTTCCCGTGTCCCCATGCTGCCAACGTTCCTGGAACAGTGTCTGCCCTTGCTCCTTGGACTGCGCCCTTGCCATCCCCATGACCCTCAGCTGAAGCCGTTCTAAGGAAGCTCTGTAGTGACCTTCTCTTCAGCCACTCCAGGGATCTCCCTCCGCCCTCCTGGCCTCTCTGCGGTACAGTGTTACTACTGCCTGCTTTGTCCTCCCATGGCGAGCATTAGTCACCTTTCGTGCCACATTTTGTGGTTGCTCTCCCTCACTGCCTTCATGTTGCCACCCTTCCCTGGTTGGCTTGACACTGACCAGCCCTACTTGGCCACCCTTGCCCTGGTCCTAGCTTCACTTTCGACTGCTCTCCTGTGCCCACTGCCCACCCCCATCTCCTACCCCGGTCTCTCCTACAGCCACACGTCAGGTCCTGGCACTCTTCTGTTTAAAAAGCTGTTGAAAGCAGTGTCACAAAGAAGTTGCTCAATCTTGTTTCTAAATGAATGAGTGGATAAAGGGATCAATGAACAAACCTATCATTTCTCCCTTGCCAAAGCCAGTGACTTTGTTTGTCCAAATGATTTGCCAGCTAAACCCTCTGCATCTCAGTGCTCCCCTGTCCCAGACTCCTGGTTCTTCCTGGCGGCCTCCACCCAGGTGTCAGGATGCATCCCCTTCCCCACCATCCCCAAGACTGAGTCACCCCTCTCCCAACCTACTTTGCCACCTGTGTTTACCTCACCCAGCGACCGGTCCTCCTCCCTGCCACCCACACCATCCCCCTCTTCAAAAACCTGTCATCCAGTTAGCTGACAAGTTCTGTGGATTTGACCTCCGTGTTACCTCTTCAACAGTCCTCTCCTCCACCTGCCTTGTCTAGACCAGGCCTGACAGATGATGATGTATTTTTGGGTCACCACATCAGTCTCCACCTTTAGTGCTCTCAGAAGTTTTAGTATGCTCAATCTTTTCATTCTCCAGCCATCTTCCTCACTGCTACTAAGGTTAGTTTTCTAACGCACAGTTCTGGTCTGAACATTTTGCTCCTCCTCCAGTCCCTTCCATGACTCCCCACTGTCAATGAATAATGTGCAAACTCACCGCATTCAAGGCCGTCCAGACTCCAAACCCAAACTAACCTCACACTGCCCTCCATTCCCACCACTCCAGCTGCAATGAACTTCAACCTGAATCCACTACCCCACCCATGCACCCACCTTTGACCAGGAGGCAGGATGACATTTTATTTATCTCTGCAAGCTCCACAGTGTCTGGCATCTCTCAACAGACATCTGTTCAGCTGAACAGAGAATCTCTGCCCTTTGATCACCCTGGAAGCTCAAGTGGAAATCAAGTCAGGGCACATTTTTGTCCTCTGACTAAAATGTATCCTTATTAAGTCAACCATGGTGGTGTGTGCCCTGCCCAAGGGAAACCACCACGGCTCCCTGGAAGCAGACAATTAAGACTTCGGGAGTGTGTTTCTTTTCTCAGCAGCAGTCATCACCCACCCCTTTTCTTTCATCACTTTACACAGGAGCTTCTGGAAGACCTCCAGCCACTCCCTAATGGCAGAAAACCAGGCAACACCCGGCTGGTCTTCACGAAACTATGGAGTGACTGCTTTCTTGGGGTCAAAAGAGCTCAAGAGAAAGCACACTTCCCAGGGGTGACACCGATGGCATTCAATTCCAGCTTTTATAACATGTTTTAAGGAAAATGGTCTAGCCTCCAGATATTTATGGTAAGCCCATGAGGATCCACCTTAACCACTTCCAACACTGTGGATGATCCTTGGAGAAGACCCCAAAAACAGCAGCTGACTGCTGAGAAAGGGGCCCACCTCCTTTTTCCAGAGAGAGACAGGAGACATCCTGGAGTCCTGCCTTCCTCCCTGACATCTCACCTTCTAGCAAAAGCCACAAAAGGTAACAGCCCAGATTCTCTACCCTCACAGGGCGTCCCCGCTCCCAAACCTGCATTCAAGGACCTGCCATTTCTGGGCTCCCTCCTCCCCCAGCTCTGCCTCATCCCTCAACATGAGCCTCTGCCCGGCTGGACAAGTCTCCTCAACACGCCACCTCATCCCGCCCACACAGGGCCTTGGCTCTCACCTTCTTGCCTGTGAGGCCCACCCACACTCCTCCTCTCTCCCAGCCAAACCCCATCTGTCCTTCAATACCAAGTTGAAGTCGCCTCCTACACGAACTCCTTTCTGACGAGTGAAAGAGCTCCGTGAGCCCAGCAAACTCCTGTGGCATTCCCTGGGTACCTGTTGCTGGCTGCCTCTCACTGGCCATGGGCTCTGGGGATCTCACGCTCCTGGCCTCGCCTGCAGTGGTGAGTGCGGTGCTGGGCACCCAGCAAGCATGTCCGCAGTGGCTGCTGACAAGACAGATGGACTGCCACACAGTCCAGCAGCGGCCACACAGCAGCTACCAGCAGCCCCATGGGTGGCCCAGGAGGGAGATGGGACAACAGGAAGGAAGCAAACTAACTTTTACTGAAGTCCAAATCACACCAGCGTGGTGTGGTGGCACTTTCATATGGAAGACCTCACTTCACACTTGGCAACGGTCCTCTTAGGCAGATGTTATCATCCCATGTTTACAGACAAGGAAACTGGGGTCCACGGCTGGGCCGCTGATAAGTGACTTTCCAAGCCACATACAGTAAGCAGTGAGGCCAGGATCTGAAACATCGCTGATCTCCTCAGAGCCTTGAAGAGGGAAGACCCGCCCTTCCCCACCCCTATGCTGCTGTGCTGTGTACCCCTTGTTCCGGCCAGGCCTTCGGCCATAAACAGTCCCATTCTATTCCCACTGAAGCGCACTCCTGAGGCCCACGGAGAAGCCCCTTGACCCGGAAGTTCCAGCCTCTAGGTCACCAAGCTCCAGTCAGAACCTGCAGCCAACCAGCCCCTCCCTCTCCCACACCTTTGTTTCCTTCCAGTTGGACTCTCTGGCTCCAGCCTGATGGGGACCTGACACAGCCGGCCTGCCCTTCAGGCCCAGGTGTTCACTAAACAGGCTGGGCTGGTAGAAGCTCACTGTTTGTTCATGGTGACAAGGGGCCGGAGGCAGAAGGACAGTCACACATGCCACTGGAGGAGGCCAGACTCTTGTGTGTGGGCCTGTTCCCATCATACCAAAAGCACTCTCTCCTCCCCCTGCTTCACACGGGCCCTCGCCTTTCAGCTCTTCATGGGCAGAGTGCAAGGACAGGCTCCAGCCCCCGGGGGCAGCAGGCAGGGCAACAGGGCTATGTCTCTGCCCACCAGCGGTCCCCAGGTCAGCTCTGCTACCTAAGGATCTGGCCACAATGCCCAAGGGCACCTAGGCTCTTCATGGCCCCGAATCTCTGGAGATTGGAATCTGTTTGAGTAGTGTTTTCCAAACACTAGAAACAACCTTGTGATGAGCTGTCAAATCAATGTATTTAATCACAGCTGTATTAAAAAAATAGAACAGAAAATATCACCGTTTAACTGCACTTAGTAAGAATTAATCTGAAACTTGTGTTTTAGTGATAATAGATACATACCAACTTTGGGATCACAATGTAAAAATGTGTACTGCTTACGGCTGGTCACAGTAAGAAACTATTTGAGAGCTGCTGCATAGGACCTCAGAGCAGGGACCTGCCAGCTCAAGCCACTTGGCCTATGGACTGGGCACTGGGTCTCCCCCGGCCAAAACTGAGCCGCAGGTTCCTCAGGAGAGGCAGGAAAGGCTGTGCCAGGGGAGGCCACCGTGCTGGTCTGTGGACAGATGACTACCAGACTGGCCCTGCCAGGTGCTGCCCGTCTGGAGACAGGGAGGGCTGAGGAGCCCAGCGAGGGCCCTCCCAGAGTCCCTCCCACAGCCAGCCAGGCAGTTTAGGAGATGGTGACTCTCACCTGAGGCATCCAGGCTGCGTGCGCTGCGTGACATGGGGTGGCACTGAGAAGCCTCTGACCTGCTGGGCCTGGGCCACCTCCTTCATCCCTGCTGTGCCCAGCCTCTCCCAGGCAGAGTCAGAAAGCCCAGGTATCAGGCCCTACAGAACTCCAATCGGTCATCCTGCCCTGGCTGCTGTACCAGTGTCAACCCCTCCCCTGGGGGCTGGGCAGTGGCTGTACCCCTGTGCCCCATGCTCACTGGGAGAAAAATATCAGCCTGTGAATGACAGTTCCTGCTGCCACACTAATTTGCCCACAGCTTCCCACTCAGGGCTGCTCACCTGGTTCAGCCAAAGGAACAGAGTGCCTTGTTTCAATATTTTCAATGACACACCTTAGGGCCAAGGATAGCACCACGTCCCTGCCAGGAAGGCCTTTTATTTCAAAGGGATGATTGACATGCAGTCTCTCTGCTGCCACTTTTCAATGGCGTGGCAGTAGCTGTTGGTTCACCACACTGTCTGGAGATTAACCTGGTCTCAGCTAAACCTGGGGCCTGGGGGGCCCTGACCCTATGTGGTAACAGTTTAGCAAGGGACTTCTATTCGGTGTGGAAACCCTGATAGAGTCCAGGGGGCGTTGCACTGGGCTTGAGGAACAGAAAGGTCACATGGAGTTAAGAGTTGGACGTTGCTGGTGGAACCACGGCCTTACTTCCCGGATGGATGCTGCTGGGGTAATTAAGCTGTGTTCTGGCTCACAGTTCTGTTTGAAACTTGGCCGCCCCCACCCCCAGCTCAGAGGTATCTTGTTCCAGGGACAATGCTTGGCATTTCAGCTTTCAAAGGCATTTCCTAATTATTCTTAATGGCTACAGAGGAAACTGCTTTTCTAGATGCCATTCTGGTGGAAAGGTACATATTATTTATAGCTGGTGATACAGAGACAGAGATTTGAATTTGGCTTCTCTAATCTGGAAGAAAACTAATTGGATTGGAGCCAGGCCTGAGCCCAGGGGAGGGCCCTCACCATAATTGCAGCAGCCTTGCTGCCCTGAACTATCCAAGGCCTCCTATTTGAGAGCCTTGGAAGCTGTTCAGACATTAATTAAGCTGTTGATGCCCTGCGGTGGGCAGGCTGGCAGGTAAGGCATCATCAGAGATCTCGTGCCACTTTCCACCAGAGCTGGGGTGACAGAGCCCTCATGCCTTGGGTGTGATAATTCCCGTGCCGGGCATCCCTGCTGCCTGAGGCACTGACATTCTGACAGTGGGGTGAAGCTATCCTGACAGGTCCCTTCTCAGCTACTTGTGGTTCAAGGCATTTGCCTGAGGAGGCTGAGGCTTGCCAGAGTGTCTGGGGTCCCTTTGTGGGGGACCACTAGGCTCCTAGAGTCTGACCCTGCCCACAGATGGGTCAGAGCCTGAATCCTGGTTTTATAGAGTTAGATCAGACCTCTAAGGCTTGGAGGTCAGGAGGGAGAGCAATCGAAGAGGACCTTGGGAGCTGGGAGCTCTCACCAGCCCAAGTGATGATCACCTCCCAGCTCAAATCAGAGCAGCTGAAATCTGCCCATCCAGACACATCCTACATGGCCCCTTTCCCTTATAAAGGGAAACAAAGCAGGCCCAGCCTGCCTTCCCCTCCTGTCAGTCACACACCCTCACAGTCGGGAAGCCAGGGATGTTGAAGTCTCTGCAGACTGCGCTGTTGGTCTCCTCAGCACAGTCCAGGGCAGCGAGATTCAGGGCCGGCCTCCAGGCTGAAAAGACAAAAAACCCAAGGGTAAATAAGAGGGGCTGGCACCCCCTCTGCCTACCCATCTGCCCCAGTGCAATGCCTCACCCCTGCCAACCCCACAGCACCTGATCCCAAAGCTCTTATGACAAAGGTCACACCTTCCTTGGGAAAGGACCTCTGAGATATTCCGGCTGGTCTGCATTACACTAGCATCTCACAAAAGGGAACCTGTGTTTTGGATGATTAGCATAAGTAACACTGCCTCACAATGGTATCTGTTTCCCCATTACTACTATGTGAGGCCAGGGATAGGGGATGAGAGACGTTGAAGGAGTCTGTCCTGCTCCTCGCCGCCCCCCACCCAGCCTCCCACTCCCTGGGAAAAGCCCTGGTATTGCCTCTGTCCCTGGGGCCCTAAATGGGATCAGTTCCAGAAGGGTGGAGAACATGCCTTAGGGGATTTGGAATTCCTCAGGGGACCCTTGGGGAAGGTTCCTGGGGCCAGAGGTACTGGTAGTGGGCAGAGCTTGAGTGACTGGGGTAAAGGGTATCAGGAACTGGGTCCCCAGCCAGAAATGAGAGCATCTGGAATCCAGGAACTGCGGGGAAAGAAGCCTTGAGGCCAGAGTCTGGCAAATTAACCTTGCCCCTGCATCAGGCCCCAGGTCACAAGGCTGCTGGCCGCTGAAACACTGGCAGAGAGAATAATGGCACCATTCTGGGCCACAGCCCAGGATCTAAGAAGAAACAAGCTCATATACCAGGCAGCTCTCCTGAGCTCAGATTCCCCGTCAGGTGCCCCGTGAGCATCCACCAAAGTTCCACCCACATGGAGGCTGCTCCAGCTGGAAGCCAAGGTGTACACAGAGGAAGTCATACAAGCCGTGAGAGGGCAGTGACAGGGGCCAAATCATGCAGCACAGAACTCTCAAGTTTGGACCCAGCCAGGAGAGGCCGGCCCTGCAGACCAAGGCATGGGCTCAACAGGAAATGTGGAAACAGAGCTGAACCTAGACCGTCGGTCCAGTGGGCAGGGAACTTCCTGAGCAAGGTGGAGGAGGAGAGGATGGGCAAAGACTATGCTGCCTGGAGAGGAGGGTTTTTGGGAGGCATGGGAGCCAGAATAGAAGGGAGCAAGAAGGGGCCAGACTGGGAGTGCTTGCCTGGACGGCTCAGGATGACCTCCATGGCAGCTGGACCCACCTGCATCTCTGGGGCAGATGAGAGGAGAAGGAGGCCTGCCTGGTGGCAAACGCAACTCCCATTTGAAGCTCATGCCCCAGCGGCAGGGAATGGAATTTACACAGGCAGCCCACCTAGCACCCATTACGTACAGAACACTAATATCTGAAAAACATTCCTGATGGTCACAGTTTTAGCAGGACCTCTGACCCTACCTGATATGGCAGGTATGGTCAGGGCCTGCTGCATGCCAGGCCCAGGATGCAATCCCTCTGCCCCTACCATGGATTGCTGATCCCAACCTGCCTCCACATCCTGTCCACTCTCCCTCTGAAATCTCTTCCCCCACTCAAACCTCCATCTCCTCATGCTTGTCCTAGGTTGGCATGAACCCATGATCTGGTTTTTTACTGACCTTACCTCCAACCTACCCTCTGTGTCCCATAAGCTAGTACAGGTTCTCATGGCAGGGCCTCTAGAGAAACATCAACATATTATTTCTCTCCTGGTGAGGTTCTAATGTGCTCCACCCCTCACTGGCCTCTCTAGCCATCAAATGATCTTTTCTTTCTGTGGATCTGAGTATGTCAATCTCTATTCAACAGTCTCTGGGGGCTCTAACTCTCTTTAGAAGAAAACCTACAACCAGAAGGCGGTTCTTCATTTGGCCGCTGTCCACATATCCAGCCTCCTCTTACAGTTATTTTACATTAAATTAAGTCATAGATATTCATAAAATAACATTTCCAAGTAAATTAAAATACTGAAACATTAATTGCTGAACATAAGTTTAAAGTATATATGCTTTGGCATCTTGTTTTTGTATGGCATAGAGAATACAATTGGGTCTGTAATAAGCACGAAAAGCTGAGGAAACATGTTTTTAGAAATTATGAAATGGTGAATTTTAATGGAAGACAGTTCACAATGCTTGCTAGTTTTCACTAGAAATTAAGATTATTACTAAGGAGTAAAAACTAATTAATATAAGCAACTAAAACTAGAAATAATAAGGGACATAATTCTGTATGCAAGGGAAGTATGGCATGGTTTACAAAGGAAGTCATAAAATATAAGGATGTATCTTGATTAAGGGGAAAAGAGTCATTTTGTTCTAGAGTGACTGGTTATTTCACAATGAGAAAGAGGAAGAGTACAGGACCAACTAACGAATACAAGGAAGTTGTGAAGAGAAAAGAACTTCAAGTGTGGTCAAATGGGCTAACTTATAGTTTTTGTGTGTTTTTTTAATGAGCCTTAATATCAAAAGTACACTGATGAAAAATCAGAATTTGGTCCTCTCTGTTAAAACAAGGTTTTCTTGAAGTAGTGATCTGTTCTTAAAAGGAAATAGTGAAGGGTTTTTCTGTACCTTGTAGGTAATTATCCTAAGAAAGAAGGATCCTTTGTTTTATCAAGATGATTCCCTGTGCTTCATGTTGTCTTTATTAGGTCTTTGATTACCTAAGAAAATGGAGTCCTCTCTATAAAAGAGCTAAGATTTTTTTCTGCAACAGTGTAACATTCTGTATTTTCCTTTTGAAGTCTTTTAATTATCATTCTGGTTAGATGAATGACTGTGACTTAACAGTGACCTGTGATCCAGTTTGATCAAGTGATTTTTTTTGTTTTGCTTTTTTGTTTTTGTTTTGAGATAAAGTCTCACTATGTCATCCAGGCTGGAGTGCAGTGGTGCGATCGTGGCTCACTTGTCCTCCACCCCCTGGGCTCAAGTAATTCTCCATCTCAGCTGCTTAAGCAGCTGGGACCACAGGTGCACACCACCACATCTGGCTAATTTTAAAAAAATTTTCTATAGAAATGGGGTCTCCCTATTTTGCCCAGACTGGTCTCGAACCCATAGGCTCAAGGTATCCTCCTGCCTCGGCCTCCCAAAGTGTTGGGATTACCATCATGAGCCACCATGCCCAGCCTGATTTAAGTGTTTTAATTTTAAACCTTTGACATTTTGTACAAACTTCCCAAAATCAAATTCTAAATTAAGGCTTTCTGAACTTGAAGTAACTTTGGAACATTCCAGAGGGCCCTGGAACATCTCAAAGATTCTGCAAAGGAGAGATATTACACTAGTTAGGCTCATTTGATGTATTAATTACATGGGAAGCATTGTCAAACAAGAAATGATGTTTAATTTTCTTTGAGTTATATTTACTAATGTATATATATATATAATTGTTACTAATGTGTATCCCCAAAATTATGATATTCCTAGAAATATGATGTATTATCAGCCTTAATTTCGGTTATTAGGTTAAAATGTTGTATGCACAGCAATAACCAAATTTCCTTGTCAATTGTGTCATTATGAACTCTCATCAGATCTTTACCACAAACATTTTAAGTCTTATTGTCTACAGTTAATTGCTTTATTCTGTTTTTCTAAAAGCTTTTTTCTAAGCAACTATAATCCTAAAGTGCTTCATCTTCAAGGAGATCCATGGAAAAGTCTCTGATAAGTACCATTTCTGATAACTTCAAGATAATATGATTGGACTGGCAAAGAATTTCCAGAACTCTAATGAAAAAACTGATGGGTCTGCAAAACTGATAACCAAGATCAAGCAGAACAAGAATTAATTACATGAGACTAAATGAACCAATGAAGAATTATGGGTTGTTATGGTTTTTAAATTTGAAATGTTGTTGGTTCTTTCTAACGTTTTGTTGTCCTTATTTAAGAAAACTTATTTTCTTTTAAGCTATCTATAGTTTCCGGCAAGTTGGTAAGTATACTCTTGTGAACAAAAACGGAAACATTTTCTCCCTGTAAGACCTCTCTGGAATTCAGAAACTATTTGTGAATATTCTTATTTTTATGGCAATACTGTTATTTGCCTAAGTTCAATAAGCATCTGCTCTCTTTATAACAGGATACAATAGAAAACACTGGTGATGTTACCGAGGTTTTGAGTGTGATGCCATACTTGAGAATATACGTACGATGAATCTACAGGTACTGCAGGTGAAATCTAAAGTTGGGCTTGGTTTGGCTTCCTAGCCTTGAGAGGTTGTTAAAAGTCCAATCTGAGATTTCCTATCGATAAGTTCCAGCAAAGCAAACTTAAGAAGAGCCTATGTGATCAATCACTATCCTTGGCCGGGCGCGGTGGCTCAAGCCTGTAATCCCAGCACTTTGGGAGGCCGAGACGGGCGGATCACGAAGTCAGGAGATCAAGACCATCCTGGCTAACACGATGAAACCCTGTCTCTACTAAAAAAATACAAAAAAACTAGCCGGGCGAGGTGGCAGGCGCCTGTAGTTCCAGCTACTCGGGAGGCTGAGGCAGGAGAATGGCGTAAACCCGGGAGGCGGAGCTTGCAGTGAGCTGAGATCGTGCCACTGCACTCCAGCCTGGGCGACAGGGCGAGACTCCGTCTCAAAAAAAAAAAAAAAAAAAAAAAAAAAAAAATCACTATTCTTGCCACACTTATGTAAATAATCAGGCCAAGTTTGATGAGACTAAACATATTCTGCGAGCAAATTAGTCTTACCCTGACTATTCTATTCTATTCTATTTTATTGTGGATGGAGTCTTGCTCTGTCATCCAGGCTGGAGTGCAGTGGTGCGATCTCGGCTCACTGTGACCTCTGCCTCTCGTTTATCCTGATTATCTTTGGTAGAAATGGGGGTGACTACAGAGAGAAAAAATATGTTCCTGAAGAAAAACTATAGTACACCTGTTATTAGATTGTAGCCTTGTTGATCATTTTCAAGTTTTTACCATCTACCTATAAGATGGATTGGATCCTGAATTCTTCCAGTTTCTTCCAAAACTAGCTACAGTTCTCCAACTAAGAACAAGAACTGTACTGTGTAAATGATGACTTGATGGGTGCTGACGAGTTGAGGGGTGCAGCACACCAACATGGCACAAGTATACATATGTAACAAACCTGCATGTTATGCACATGTACCCTAGAACTTAAAGTATAATAAAAAAAAAAAAAAAAAAAAGAACTGTACTGTGCCTAAAGCCCTATAAGCAGAAGCTGAACAACTTCAAGGGACAAGTCTCATGCCTGATGTGTAAGCCACACAAAGAGTTCACCAAAATGCCCAATGCCATAACCAGAGACAATCAAACTGCAAACCAGGACAAGAAGTTGACAATTTCATGCTTTCCCAAAACATCTGAACAAGAGATTCACTGGAATAAGCCTTCCACTTTATCCTTAATTATGTCTACCTTTTTTCGTCTGGCAGGATAATGCTGTAGTCAGAATTTCACAATCAGTGGCTTCTGGGGGTAACTTCATGAAATACTGGATTTGTCACGCTCAACCCAGATCTTTACATGACCAAAGGGATCCTTTAGTCCACCCAGGGGGTAACTTCCGCAACATCCCTAACACAACTATTGTTCAAACTGTACTAGTGGTCCCTTTTATAGAGTCAGACTTTTAGACCCATGTGTTCTTACTCCCTGCTTTAATTTAACCCAGTCATGGGATGCTAGATAATAGAAATGCTACCTACCAGCTGAACAGGGAATCGGTGCAATTGCTGACACTTTTTGTTGCACATGGATAGATACATAGGGTATTAAGACTCAGTCGCAAAAAATGAACAAATAGTACTTGGTTAAAAAGGGTAAATTCCTCATCTGGCTCACTCTTTCATCTCTTCGATTTTAGCTGGTTTGGTTCATGGGTCCATGGCTAAGCAGCATATTGTAAACTCTCAGTATTATCCTGGGGAGAGTCATTATAGTTTCCCTGTTACACTGTATCCTCTCAAAAAGTCTTAAACGTCTTTATGCAGCCATCTGCTGAATGCTAAATGGTCTCTCTCCAGTGTGAATGACCAAAACTCCAAGTAACACGTGATAATGAGGATACCTTAACCTATAAATGATGTGTTAAGACTGAAAACCCAAAATGATGATTACTGAGAGGAGTGCTGATGCCCTGTTTTAGTAACACTCTCACCTAGGTGAGAACCTGACCAAAAGGGGAGAATTGTTAAATATTTCTAGGAGGCCATCGGTTGGGACTGAGCTCCTGCACAAGGCCCAAGAGACCAAACCACGATGGAGTCCCTCAAGCTGAAGTCCCACGCCACCAAGCCAAAACTAAGCTGTTGATCTGACCTTCCAAGAAATCAGGAGAGAGTGAGATAACAGTCAAATCTCCAAACAAGCCAGTTTCAGCCAACATAAGGAAATCTCCTCTGCTTTAACCTTTAAAAGGGACCGAAAGAACCCATCTGATTTTTGATCTGTTTCTGCTTTCTTCAGCCTTTTTCTGTCTATAAAGCCAAACTCCTCTGCTTAGCTCATCGGAATACTCATTTTGTAAGAGAGAATGTGGTGTTGCCTGATTCTAGAATCACAATAAAAGCCAGTTAAGATTTTTGAATGTGGTGTAATTTTGTCTTTTGACAAGTAACAGGAGTTGGAATAGAGAAGGTCCTTATCTGAGTGCTCCATTGTTAAAGCAAAGCTGCATTTAAGCTTTACTGTCAAAGCAATGCAGAGTTGAGTGATAGAGATTTTCTGAAGTGTCAGGTGACTTAAATGCCCAACACCAAAATGATCACTAGTATCAGTTCAGCTCTACCAGTGGGGAGAAAACCTTTTCCTGGTACAATTATTGCTCTGAACAGAGTAATTTTTGTACCAACAACAGAATAAATGGACTAATGGAGAGGGGAAGGGTGGCAAGGCAAGAGACGCTAGACAGCTGTAAATTTTGGAGTGATGGGTGAAAGGATGCCCTGTGGTGAGGGTGTTGTGGGGATTCTGCTGAGCCCCTACCAGGGGCTTGGTCTGGAGTCAAGGGCAGCGTCCCCTGCCCCACTCACAAGTTCAGGAAGGCACTGGGTGGAGTAGGAAACCTTGCTTGGAGTTTAACTGGCTGCAGCACCGTGAGCTCCACGTGTCTCTCTGGACCTCTGCTTCCTCCTGGATCAGCGAGGGCCAGGATGAATGATCTCTAATGCCCCTTCCAGCTCTGACAACCGTTCAGGTGCTGGATGGCAAACAACTCTTAACAAGAAACATGCAGCCTCCGAGTGTTAAGTGGGTCTGGGCTTCCATGAAGGCAGAGGCACAGATGTACCCAAACCACAAAGAGCCAGCGAGACCTGGTGGTCTAGTGACCAGAAGCTACCAACCCTCAGCTCTGGACTCTACACCGAAGTCTTCAGGAGTTCTCCTGACACAGAGTTGGTTTATGCCCTATCCAGCTAGTCAGTACTATGCGGTCACCAACTCATGCCTTCCTTCCTCCTTGCTGACAGTTTCTGGGCAGTGACATCACTGGATGGACAAAATGCCTTCCCTACCCCTCACACCTGGCTGACACCCCCAGTCTGAGTCAAGATGATCCACGGCACCAGCAGAAGGTTCTACACTCACACTGTCATTTGGAATCCTGTGAGGCTTAGGCCACTGGCGACCATGAATGTGCAGTGGGCTCCTACTCTGTACCAGGCTCTGGTGCTGGGAATCACAGGTACACATAGCAGATGTGGCCTGTGCCCTGGAAGAGAAGGGGGGCAAAACCAACACTGCTCACTGTCACTCAAACACACGCCTTATGAACCTCACCTTCATAGCTCGGCACACACTGTTTTTCCACCTGGAGTATCCTTCCTTCTCCACCCACCTCTCTACCTGCCCAGGCTCCAGAGAGCCAAAAAGAGCTGGAGTCAACGGCCTCCTCCAGCATCTGTGTAAACCTGGCAAGTTACTTATCTGTTTTAAAAAAAAGAGGAAGACAATATCCATAGCTCAGATATTTTCCGGGGTAAGGATTGTCATAATAATGGCCTGTGAAGGCCCTTAGCAAACTGCTGGCATAAGGCAAGCGTGTAATAAATAACTACTGGCATGAAGGCCTTTGGTGATTAGATTAGCCCTCTGTGACTTTCCTCCCCCGGGTTCCTACAAGAAATGGCTGAACCACTCCTTTGGCCTTTTTCAAACACAGCTTTGAAACAATTGCCAATTTTCCTTCTGTGAGTAGTTCATTTCCCCAACTGCAATGCAAACAATGCTTATCACTCAACAAATATTTGCTGATTGATTAGCCAGTGAATAGCAATGAAGGCCTAAATTGGATACTACCAATTTCCCAAACATATGGTGGGAGCTGCTCTGTAATAGAAAGGGGGTGAACTAGGTTCTCAGAAACACATGCTCTGCCCCAGGGCAGCAGCTGCCCTAGAGAATCTACTGCCCTAGTCACTGAAGAAATGAACCCTATTCAGTCAGATTAAATGCCTGAAGCCAGCCAAGTATGGCTGCAAAATTCTTCTCTCTCCCCATGACCTTCACTCTGTCTCTGTTCCTGCCTCAAGATACAGGTGTCCTCAGCAGAGAGCATGGGCCATACTCACACAGTCCAGGGTGGGATGAGAGCAGCCCTCTGCGGGTCCACAACCAATCTTTCTCAAGAAACCTCAGGACAGAGATGAAGCGAGACCAATCCGAGCTACTCAGCAGGGCCTCACCAGGGAATACCCCTTTGGGTTAGAGTGAAGGACATTCTTCATTGCAGGCTGACAGCAGATTCTGCCAGTGCCCTCCCAACACCATCTGGCTCAAGGGCTGACACACCAATGGCTCACAGGAGACGTCCAGCTTCCACTGAAATCTCTCACCTCCCATTTACCCTGGATCATCCCCACAGACTTTGATCCTTCCATTTCCTTTTCAGAGGTTAAATTCTGATTTCGCTTTCTTATTTTAAAGAAAGGCTCCATGCACTGGGGAATACCGTTTGGAAATGTTAACCCTCATCCAGGAGCAGACTGGGTCAGTATCTAGATATGCAACTCACAGGAAAACTAAAACTCTGCATTGCAAGAGGCTAAACATGTGAGTCAGCTGGAAGCTAATCTTTCCCTCCAGCACTCTCAAGAAGGAAGAAATTCAAGACTAAGTCCATCTGCAGCCATTGAACACCTCTTGTAGCCTCAAAGTGGAAAGTGATCAGGGAATTTTTATGATGTTCATGCCCACAATGTCCCCTGAGATTTACCTTCTCTTAGGTGTTCCAGTTCCATGATCCGTGTTCTTTCTTCCTCCTCCCCTGACCAGATGTGTTGACATCACTCCCCCCCTGACCAAATGTGTTGAAATGGTGTGAAGCACTGCTCAGAAAGGCTGGTTCAGCTAATGGGACCAGTGAGGTATGTGGGCAAGTGTAAACTGGAGGTCAAAACAGCTTATAAGTTTCTTTTAAAAATAATTTTCCAGGACCATATGGCTAAAAGATGTACGCATGGTTCCATCTAGCCACTTCAGAAACCAATCTGCAAGCTGCTCAGGAAAGAAGGAGGGTGAGTGTGAAAACTAACATCTACAAAGGCACTATTCTACCACAAAGAGTGGAGTTTATCAAGAAATACCGACAGCAGAGAAGGGGAACAATGGTTCCAGTTCCGCTTTCTCTAGAAAGAGGCCTACTTCCAAAGATGCCCACAGTTCTCATTCAGTGACCATTTCAGGGCAGGAGCCCGTGCTAGCGACCTAGCACCAGAATCAGGAAGTAGCTCCATTCAGAGGCAGCAAGTCAAGAATAAATCACTATCACTACACCACTCCTGCCCGCCAAATGCCCACTACCTGGGTTAGGTGGATGTGTGACACCACAGGAATCTTTAAATTGTGGAAAGGAAACTATGAGATAATGTATGCCCAGTACTTAGTAAGGTGCCTGAAATGATAGGTGCTCCGTAAATATTAATTACTATTATTACCATATTTCCTCGACTCTAAGTCTTAAGTTTTTCAAAATTTTAGCATTTCTGTAATAGAGTTCCCCTTAAAGTCTCTATACATATAGTGGTTTTTTCCTATCCTTCTACCCCTTGGGCTGTCACAAAATGAACAGTGTGTCTCACAGTTGATGTCTTGGAATCCAGGAAATATAGTTTTGATGCCCCAACCAGTGATTGGGAACACGGAGCAAGAACCAGACATGCACCAAAGGCCTCTGGGTGCATGGGGTTAAAACATTAGGGTCTGAGCGGGGGAAGACAGAGGATGTGGCCCGGAAGCTAAGGAGCTGGAGGCTGCAGGTCAGGAGAGGCCCAGAACAGAGATACCCCTATCAAAGACAAAAATGAGAAAGGAAGTGTATGTACCATCTGGGTCAACCAGTCGAGGGAGTGGAGAAAGGTGGTGGGGGGGCAAAATGAATGCCCGTTCCCTTTTCTCCCCAGCACTGACCCACAGCAGCTAAGGAACCTGGCAGGAAAGCGACATGGGTCCCTGGACGAGAGGAAGAGGACTGCCACAAGGCTGGACCAGGAAGCCGTAAGGTGTCAGCGGACCATGCGGAGGAAGGAACAAAGGAGACCCTTCTCTGGGGAGGAGGCAGTAACCTGCCGGGGGACGAACCGGGCAAGCAGGGCAGGTCTGGGGGACCAGGCCGCGGAGAGGGGAGAGAAGCTCGGGATGAGGGCCAAGAGGAAAAGGCAAGGGAGCGGGAGCCAAAAATGGAGATGAGAAACATGAAGGTGGGGGTCGCGGGATGCGCGGAGAGGAAGAGGTGGGCGGAGGTGACTGGAAGAGGGACGTGCTCCCGGAGTAAGGGGCTGCCCGCGGGGCAGGTGGAGGGGTCGGGGCGGCGGGGCACGGGGAAGCGGGCCGCCGCCGCTTCTCACCTTTGACGTCTTCGGCCAGCGCCTTCCACGTCGGGGCGAAGGCGATGCAGTGGCCGCACCAGGAGGCGAAGAACTCCACGGCCCAAGCGCCGCGAGAGCCCAGCACCGCGCCGCGCACCGTGTCCGCCTGCAGCAGCGTCAGCGGGTCGGAAGGCGAGTAGAGCGCCGAGCGCGGAGCTGCGCCAGCGCCGGGAACCGCGAGCAGCAACAGTAGCAGCAGCAGCAGGGACGGCAGCGGCTCGGAGCCGCGGCCGCACCTCCCCATCCTCGGCGCTGCGCTCACCACCACACGCAAGTACCGGATGAGTCGGGTCCCGGCGCCGCGGCACCGCCTGCCTCCGCCCGCAAGGAGGAGCCACGTGGCCCCGCCCCTGAGCCCTCCGTGGCCGGCCCCGTCCCCCCACCCCCCGCCCCGCCCCTCAGGCCGCGCCTGGGCCCAGGAGCGGGAGGGGCTGAGCTTGCTGCCGGGGCTGGCCGTGGCCGGGCGGTGAGCCATCCTTTCGCGGTCCGCCGAGGCCTCAGAGCTGCGCAAGCCGGGTTCCCGCCTCAGGCCCCAGGAGGCGAGGTGTACAGTCCAGTCCCTGGAGCTCCATCCCCAAGGAAAGGAATGGAGCGTCCGCTGAGCAGTGGCTGCGGGGCCCTCGCGGAGGTTGTTTGGCCTGTCACGGCCCCCGTATCCAACGGAAGAGGAGTCCGTTGGAATTGACGACCCGGATTTCTGCTGTTTTAGGGCAGTTCCTGGGCTCCCGCAAAGCGATGAGACGTTGTGAATTAGATGCAGGTGGGAGAGAAGAGGGACGCGTGGTCTGCGACCACCAAGACCCCACAGGATCAGATGCACCCACCCCTGCTGATGTCCGTGACCATCTAAAGGGGAACATCATTTGAGGGGCTCTACTCATGGATCAGAAGCCCCTTCTCTACTGTGGGGTGTGCTGGGTTGGCGGGCCGTTGCCGTGGAATCAGTTTCCTCAGGACCCACATCTGGCCACCTTCATAAGGTTGTTAGGGCGATTCCAAGATTCGGAGTTCCCGGCAGCCCGGATCCCCCACATCCAACTCTTCAGCCCACTCAGAACTCTCCACGCTGACTCACATATTCCTGTCGCAGGTAGCCTGAACAACTCACCTGGTGTTGATGGGCACTAAGGTGTTAATGGATTTTCTCTGGTTACCTTTGCAGCTCCACTGTTTTGAGTGAGTTATTTTAAGGGGAGAAGGTGCTCCTCAGAGGGTTGTCAGGTGATATTTTTCCTTTGTGTCTGCCAGGTTAGCCCCCTTCACCTGTAAGAGCTTTGAACCTAGATTTGTTATTCATTTATTCAAGTTTTACTGAGTGGTGTCATGCCAGGCACTTGTTTAGGTATAAGGATAAGACAATAAACAAAATACAGACTCTAGGGACGTGGAACTTGCATTCCAGTAGGGGTAAAGAGATGATACATAAGTAAATGTAAATCAGATGGTGACCGATGCTATGAAGAAATGTAGACTAGGGTAAGAATAGAGTGGCAGAGGAGGTGCTATTTTATACACGAAGATCAGGGACAGGTCTACCTTTAATATTTGCAAGAATTGAGTCAGTAGTACAAATGGAGGCCCACATATCATGTCTACATATTTTAAAACTACAAATTAAACTAATGCAAAATTCCTATCTTTTTATCTTGACATGTATACCTTCATCATAATCTGGAAAGCCACATTTAAGTTTAGGATTCTTGGACCCTTCTGAGATATGCCCTCGAATGCAGTGCTTTGGAGGCGGAACATGTCCTTGGCCCTCAGCCTTCCTTCTTCTCTTGGCACCCCAGCACTGTCCCATACTTCAAATGGCCTTGTGCCCACACCTATAACAAATACAACTGCACATCAGAGTTTCGTCCACACCTCCTACAAATAGCCTCCCCTTGACCACCGCTTGCTCCTCAGGAGGACAGACCTTGGGAAAGGCTGATGCAGCCTGTAGCTGGTGACCTGTTGCTATTGGGGCACTAGGTTCTAGGGTCCCAGGTACTCACAATATGCTATAAAAAGGGGAGAGGGGCAAGAGCTTTCAGTGAGTACATCCCGTTGGCCTGTGGGCTTCTTGCTCTATGTAAAGGAACATGGACGGGAGAGAATCAGGTGCTCAGAGCCCTAGACTGGAGCTCCTCTTGCCCCAGTCTTAAGGCAGTTCTAAAGAGGTAACATTTGAGGAAGCCTTGTGGGAGTCTGGGTTAGGAGCATTCCAGGAAGTGGTCCAGAGGTTGGAGTTTTTACTACCTTCATGTGTTCATATTCTGTCTTCCCAAAGTCTTAAGCTGCGTAAAGAATTATGTGTTAACTAATTGAAGTGTTAGTACCTTGCTGACTCTCCTTCCCATGACCCAGCCAATTCCAGTTGCTAGGTACTCCTCCCCGGGACTCAGTCCCTGTACAGCTTCTGCTGTCCAACTTTTCTCACTCCTAGCAGCCTCTGGGACCAGAATGGGCAGTCCTCTAGTAACGTTGGGTTCCATGGGTTGGAAGTACTGCAGCGGCTGGATCAGGTTCCAGTCAAGTCTGGTACCTTCAAATGCCTCTATTGTTAAACAGTGTTGTAGTTATCTTTCTCATGGGCCTGGAAATTAAGGAGACAATGTCTACCGAACATGCTGAGTGCCTGAGAAAGACACCCCAGATAAATACACAAAGACTTGCTTGTTTGAATATCTGTTTCAGAGCATCAGAAATGGAAAAGAATACAAACTATTTGAATGGAGTAGAGAAAGGTTTGTTGGCAGTGGTGCCAAAGAGGTTTAGGACTGAGAGTTTTAAAGTCTGGGGTTTCTGTATTTCATCAGAAGAGGGATTTTCAACTCTTTAAAGTCTTGGAAACCTTTATTCAAACAGAATCTTGAAACTTAAACAGATAAGAGCAGTAACAAAGATACAACCTAGAGCAAAACCTGCTTTCTGTGGTCAGTGGGGCTCCCTAGGCCTCTATTTGACAATCACTGGTTTAGAATTAAGAGCAGAAAACATAAGAATCAGAACTTGCCCTTCTTGCCCTTCCTGGAACTTCCTGGGATGAAAAGGTTGCAGAAAAGGAAATCTACTCAGGAATGGGTGTTGAGAGAGGAAGGTGTGCTGAGGAAAGCCCCGGAAGCTGGAGGGAGCACTTAGAAATTCCTACCCAAGTCCCCTTTTCCGCCTTCCTACATATAAATTGTAGGAAAGGGGGCCGAGATGAATCAGATGAGCAAATACTCATAGTATGAGCTAGCACTTTGCACCTGCTGCTCTAAGCATTTACAGCTGGTACTCATTTAGTCCTCACACCAACCCTCAATCCGAGGTTGATATTATACCAACTCTCAACATGAGGTTGATAAACCATTTTTACAGATGGGGACTGAAGCGGAAGGGGCCCTGTTGACTTTCCCACTTGTGAATCATTCATGTGTTATACATGAATAAAGGAGAGGGAATTTGGAAGTCTGCCACCCAAAAATGAAATAGACTGTGAGAGGAATGCGGCTTATATCAATTCACATAATTATAGTGAGCAATAGAAGAGTGTTTGGTAAAATACGTCACCCAGTAGCATTAGATGACTTTCCCCTTACTCATTCGCACCAAGGATCAGAGAAGATGTATGCAGCTGGAGGCAGAGAAGAGACCCTTGCTTTGTCCCTTCAAAACTCTAGGTCTTCCAGATGAACCTTTCCACAGCTGGGAGCAGTTAGAACCCTAATTCTGAAAGTTGGAAGAAAAATAGCAAGAGTCTGTATCGGTTAGATATGGCAGGAAAGAGAAGGCACATTCCAAGGGTCTACTGAAAAGGGTTTACTGGAAGGACTATTCACAGGGGTGTGTGCAGGGCAGAGGGAACTAATCTAGGGACTGGCAACAGCAAAAAGCCTTTCTAGCACTCCTGGATCAGAGCAGAGAAAGGGAGGGCACTTTGTGATGAAAACCAGTGACCGCAGGAAGTGAGGGAGAGGGGCTGCCCAACTTTTGTTGCAACCACGCAATGCCACCACTGCCAGAAACACAGGGAGGCACTGGGAGAGTATGACTTCCACTTTTTTCTCCTCCAATCCTCCAGTTTCTTGCCATTGTCTCCCATTGGCCAAACCCAATCAAAACCAGAGGGTGAATATGCCCTCTTTATATAGCTTGTAGAAGTTGGCTTCCAAGACAAAAGGCAGGACAGTGGAGGGTGGAGAATAATGTACCTAGTACAGGGTCCCCAAATTTGGGCCCTTCAAGGCCTTAGAAATAAGAATGGAAAACATAGAAATCCCTGAACATCCTTCTGTGAGTCTCCTGAGTAGGAATTGGGGGTAGAAATCTATCTGACCACTAGAGAAAGCAAGCCAGAGGAAGAGAGTGCCAGAGATTCCTTCCCAGCACCTCATCCTTTCCTATTCACACTTGGTCTAATTGCCCTAGTCTGTATCTATGGAGGAAACTGAGGCCCAGAAAAGTGGAGTGTCTTGCTCAAGGCCATTTACCAAGGTAATGGTAGAGCCATTTTTGCCAGGCTTTCCAATACAGTCATAGAAGTATTGAGAAGGGGACGTCTGTGAAAGGGATATGTGGGGCAGACTCCCATGTTCAGGTCAACCTTCCCTGGTCCCTGGGTCACCTGATGGCAATTCAAAGGGCATAGGTACCCCCCCCCGCCCCTCACACACACACCACACAGACACACAGAGCTAATTATTTAGAGCAGAATGAAGGTACGAGACTATAGACTCAAGAAGACCTTGTTGTCTGTGGTCTTCAGCTTAATATCAGGGATGAGGCCTTTTGGGAACCCGAAAATCATCAAACACCTAAAGTCAGAGGCAGGAAGGCCATATTGTTGATTTGCTAGGATACAGGGTGCTAGCCTTCCCCAGAGAAGATTTCTGGGGACCCTGGCAACATTGTGATGGTATGATAAGATTTATTTGGGGGAACTTTAAGCTTCTGGAGTAGATGTTCTAATTTGGAATATTGCCTGCCGTGACTTAAGGGTGTATACGGCAGTTCTTCTATAACAGATAAATACCTACAACTCTAAATAAGATACTATACAACACTATGACTGCAAAAGGACAGAATTTATCAACTTTTTAAATACAAGAGCATTCTCAGAATTTCCCTGAAGAGAAGGTAATAATGTTATCAGTACATGTTAGAAGCTGCATTAAATGTGTGTGTGGAGGGAGAAGGGTGGGAGGAGCAGGGACAAGTTGAAAGAGGGCAGTCAACTGAAGCTAGGTTGGGGTCACCCTCCTTCTTCCCCAGAGCCACCAGTTTAACTCTCGTGGTAGATGCTGGGGTATGGTAGACGAACACTTGGTCTTTGAGGTCAGGATATTTGGGTCTCAGTCCTTGGCAACTCTCTGAGCTTCAGTTCCCTCATCTGTAAAATGGGTAAGCAGTCATTTTAAATGTGTAGTTCCCATCTATGAGTGCTGTGGTGATTGTTGTGTGTTCAGCTCTGGCTCTACTAGTGGTTCCCATTACTAGTCCCTAGCCTAGACTAGATGCCTGACAGAGTTTACCAGTACAAGGGTGGTGAAAAGCAGTTTTCTTTTCTTTTTCTTTCTTTCTTTTCTTTTCTTTTCTTTTTTTTTTTTTTTTTTTTTGTTTTTTTGGGACAGAGTGTCACTGAGTTGCCTAGGCTGGAGTGCAGTGGCACAATATTGGCTGACTATAACCTCTGCCTCCGGGGTTCAAGCAATTCTCATGCCTCAGCCTCATGAGCAGCTGGGATTACAGATGTGCACCACCACGCCCAGCTAACTTTTGTATTTTTAGTAGAGATGAGGTTTTGCCATGTTGGCCAGGCTGGTCTCGAACTCCTGACCTCAAGTGATCTGCCCATCTCCATCTCAGCCTCCCAAAGTGCTGGGATTACAGGCGTGAGTCACTGTGCCTGGCCTGGAAAGCAGTTTTCTATTTTTCCAATTTTTTAAATATTAAATGTTTCTTTTAAAAATACAGTGATGGAGAGAGGGGAATGAATAGGTGGAATACAGAGACTTTTTAAGGCATTGAACTTAACTGGCATCACCTTGTGTTATCTTTGGGGAGGTTGTGTAAAGAAGGAAAATTTTAATTTTCTGACTCTGTTTCATTAAAAAATGTTTTCATGCCCATATATTACTTTTAAAAATCAACTTTATTAATGTATAATTTACATACAGTAAAATTCACCCACTTTAAGTTCACATTTCCATGTGTTTTGAGAAATGTGCATACCTATATAACCAACAGTGCGATCAAAATGTAGATCAGGCTGGGCTCGGTGGCTCACTCCTGTAATCCCAGCACTTTGAGAGGCCAAGGCAGGTGGATCACCTGAGGTCGGGAGTTTGAGACCAGCCTGGCCAACATGGTGAAACCCCATCTCTACTAAAAATACCCAAATTAGCTGGGCATGGTGATGCAAGCCTATAATCCCAGCTACTTGGGAGGCTGAGGCAGGAGAATTGCTTGAACCTGGGAGGTGGAGGTTGCAATGAGCCAAGATTACACCATTACATTGCAGCCTGGGCGATGAGAGCAAAACTCCATCTCAAAAAAAAAAAAAAAAAAATATATATATATATATATATATACACACACACACACACACACACTCTTACATATATTTATATGTTACATATGTTATATATTTATATGTGTATATTATATATACATATATATATATGTAGAACATTTCTGTATCCCATATCATTCCCCCATGAACTTTGAAGTCTATTGCCACCATCACCCCAGCCCCAGGCAAGCACTGACCTGCGTTACCTTTTGCATGTGGCTGTTTCTGTGAAGCGTAAGTTTGAGATTGATACAGGGTTTTGCTCTATTGTCCGGAGTGCAGTGGCATGACCTCAGCTCACTGCAGCCTCAGTTTCCTGGGGTCAAGTGATCTTCCTGCCTCAGCCTCCTGAGTAGTTGGGACTGCATGTGCACAACACCGTGCCTGGCTATTTTTGTATTTTCTGTAGGGACAGGGTCTTGCCATGTTGCCCAGGCTGATCTTGAACTCCTGGGCTCAAGTGATCTGCCCACCTCAGCCTCCCAAGATGCTGGATTACAGGTGTGAGCCACTGCTCCTGGCTGAGATGAAATTCTTTTTGTTGGAGTTCCTTGAAAAATTAAACATCGTTTATCCGTTCATCAGCTACTGGGCATCTGGATTGTCTCTACCTTTTGACTGTTATGAATAATGCTGTTGTGAACGTTCATGTACAAGGTTTTCTTTTCTGAATGCATATTTCAGTTCTCTTGGGCATATTCCTAGGCAAGGAATTGCTGAATTAAACATTAAATGGTAACTCTATGTTTAACTTGTTCAGAAATTGATGCAGTAATTTTCTAGTAATTCTTTTTTATTAGATAGTATTCCATCCTATAAATATGCCACAGTTTGTCTGTTCTCCTGTTGATGGACACTGGGTTGTTTCCAGTTTGGGGCTATTATCAGTAAAGCAGTTGTGAATATTCTTGTACAAGTCTTTTTGTATGTACCTTTGTTTTTATTTATCTTGCAAACATACCTAGGAGTGGAGTCTCTGGGTCATAGGTTTGGTGTATATTTAGTATTTGGCTGGGCGTGGTGGCTTGCAGCTATAATCCCAGCACTTTGGGAGGCCGAGGTGGGCCGATCAC
Organism: Rhinopithecus roxellana; assembly: GCF_007565055.1. Taxonomy (NCBI): domain Eukaryota; kingdom Metazoa; phylum Chordata; class Mammalia; order Primates; family Cercopithecidae; genus Rhinopithecus; species Rhinopithecus roxellana. The sequence continues at coordinate 130,126,331 of NC_044556.1, read as the reverse complement.
CTGAGGTCAAGAGTTTGAGACCAGCCTGACCAACATAGTGAAATCCCATCTCTACTAAAAATATAAGAAATTAGCTGGGTGTGGTGACGCATTCCTGTATCCAGCTACTCAGGAGGCTGAGGTGGGAGGATCACTAGAACTCCGGGAGGTAGAGGTTGCAGTGAGCTAAAATCATGCCACTGCACTCCAGCCTGGGTGGCATAGGGACACCCTATCAAAAAGAAAAAAAGGAATCATCAGACCTTTTCTTGAGGTTATTATGCCACTTTATATTCCTGCCAACAATGTAGGAGGGTTCTGGATGCACAACATGCTTGTCAATATTTGGTGGTGTCAGTCTTTAGTTGAGTGTTAATCGTTCTGGTAGGTGGGTAGTACATCTCATTTAGGTTGTAATTTGCCTTTCCCTGATAACTAACAGTTAAACATCTTTTCATGGCTATTCTTAAATATTTGTGTGTGTGTGTAAAGTATCTGTTGAAATATTTTGCTCCTTTTAAAAAGTTGGTTGTCTTATTACTGAGTTATAAGAGTTCTGTATGTATAGGTATGTATGTACTTATATTTACATATATATATATGCTGGATGCAAATCCTTTGTCCGATGTATGTTTTGCAAACATTTTCTATCAGTCAATAGCTTGTGTATTCATTTTCTTCCTTCTTTTTTGAGACAGTCTTGCTCTGTCGCCCAGGCTGGAGTGCAGTGGCTCAATCTCGACTCACTGCAAACTCCACCTCCCACATTCAAGTGATTCTCCTGCCTCAGCCTCCCAAGTAGCTGGGATTACAGGCACACGCCACCATGCCTGGCTAATTTGTGTGTTTTTAGTAGAGATGAGGTTTCACCATGTTGACCAGGCTGGTCTCGAACTCCTGACCTCAGGTGATCCACCTGCCTCAGCTTCCCAAAGTGCTGGGATTACAGGCATGAGCCACCATGCCCAGCCTTTTCTTGTATGTTTTCTTTTATAAATTTTATAGTTTTAACTCTTACATTTAGGTCTTTGATTCATATCAAGTTAATTTTTGTGTATGAGGGTAAGGGTCAAAGTTCATTTATCTCCAAAGAAATATCCAATTGTCTTAGCAACATTTATTGAAAGGACTATCTTTTCCTTGTGGAACTGCCTTGGCAGATTTTTCAAAAAATAATTTACCATATATGTGTGAATCTATTTCTAGACACAGTTCTGTTCAACTAAAATATGTGTGTATGTGACACATATGGTATCCTTGTGCTGGTATCACACTGCCTTGATTACTATAGCTTCATAGTAAGTCTTTTAATGAGATAAAATTTATATACCGTGAAATTTACCCCTTTAAAGTATACAATTCAGTGATTTTTAGTATATTCACAAAGTTGTGCCACCGTCATCATTATCTAACTTCAGAACATTTTTATGACTCCAAAATTGCTAATAGGTTAGCAGTTACTCCCCACTTCCCGTTGACCCTTGAAAACCACTAACCTGGCCAGGCGCGGTGGCTCAAGCCTGTAATCCCAGCACTTTGGGAGGCCGAGACCATCCTGGCTAACCTGGTGAAACCCCGTCTCTACTAAAAAATACAAAAAACTAGCCGGGTGTGGTGGCGGGCGCCTGTAGTCCCAGCTACTTGGAAGGCTGAGGCAGGAGAATGGCGTAAACCCGGGAGGCGGAGCTTTCAGTGAGCTGAGATGTGGCCACTGCACTCCAGCCTGGGTGACAGAGCGAGACTCCATCTCAAAAAAAAAAAAAAAAAAAAAAGAAAAGCGCTAACCTAATTTCTGTGTCTATGGATTTGCCTATTAGGGACATTTCATGTAAATGGAATCTTAGAATATGTAGCCTTTTGTGTTTGCATGCTTTTACTTAGCATAATATTTTTGAGGGTTATCCCTGTTGGAGCACGTATCAGCATTTCACTCCTTTAAGTGACCCAATAACATTCCATTGAGTTTTATTAGTTGAGTTGTCCACTTGGGTATATTACTACGAGTGGAATTGCTGGAGAGAGATATATATATATATATATATATTTTTTTTTTTTTTTTTTTTTTTAGAGACAGAGTTTCATTCTTGTTGCCCAGGCTGGAGTACAGTGGCGCAGTCTGAACTCACGGCAACTTCCGTCTCCTGGGTTCAAGCGATTCTCCTGCCTCAGCCTCCCCAGTAGCTGGGATTACAGGCGTGCACCACCACACCTGGCTAATTTTTGTATTTTTAGTAGAGATGGGGTTTTGCCATGTTGGCCAGGCTGGTCTCAAACTCCTGATCTCAGGTGATCCACCCTCCCCGGCCTCCCAAAGTGCTGGGATCACAGGCGTGAGCCACTGTGCCTGGCCTGTAATTCTTTATGTTAATTGGTGGCAATCCCCTAGTTTTATTTCTCTTTTTTGAATTGTTTTGGCTACTCTAGTTCTTAGTATTTCCATATGAATTTTAGAATCAGCTTATTGGCTTCTTTTAAAAAATAGGAAGTCTATTGAGATTTTGATTGGGATTGCATTATATTTATAGATCAATTTAGTTTGCTACATTTTAATTTTTTAATTAGTTAATTTTTTAAACCATGTCCTCCATGTGGGATCAGACTCATAGTTAGGAAGCCAGGAATCCAGACTGGATTGATAAAATATTTTGCCACATCTTCAGGATGACAATAAAGCAATTTTCAGACAGCTCATGAGGTAGAATAGGCCCGCAGGCCCCAGAGCAATCTAGCTGAAGACTTCTCTATCATCTTGTCTGTTTTATACATTTGTTAACTCATGTTGTTTGTTTCCTTGCTGTTACTCCTCAGGATTTTAGTCAGTTCTTTCATAACCTACCCTGTCTTAACAGTGCTAACATGGATATTTGGTTCAGAGCTCTGAGCATTTGGTTCAGAGATCTGTGCTGGAGCCACTGTGGAGGGGGAAGCTAAGGAGGAAGCAAGAGAACTTCAAGGGCGTGTCAGACTGGGGAACAAAAGTTGAGCCTCCTGCCAGCTGAAGGGGCTCCCTGAGATTCTGGGATTTGTCTGTATAAAGGAGTGTCTTAGACAGGACTCTCAGTTACACTCAAAAAGATGTTAAATTGAACTAACTGAGGAGGAAAGGGGAATCGATTGCCTCAAAGAGTCAAATAGAGGGTAGGGGAAGGCTGTGACACCATCTTTCCTCTCTGCACTTCTAGTCTCTGTACTTTGGCTTCATTCTCTCAGCCCAGCTGCTTCCAGAAGGCTAGAACTCTGGTCACATGCTTTCATTTTTGAGGTCAGAGAGAAAAGACAGAGCTTCTCTGCTGACCCTAGTTAGAAAAACACTGGGGGGAACTGATTGGCCAGGCTTGGGTTATGTGTTCATGCCTAGATCAGTCGCTGTAGTCAGGGAGGTGGCTCATCGGGGCAGTGTGCTCATTCCTGTAGGTAGGAGGGTAAGCACTGTGATTGGCAGCCTTCACTAGTACTGTATGTTTGGAGTAAGGAAGGCGTACTGCTACTAGAGGAAGCGGTCACGTGGGGCTGTGCAGACCAAAGTGGGCAGTGACCACCACTGGGAGGGATAAGGTTGTAGGGATCAAATAGGAGAATGAAAGAGTCTAGCACAGGGCCTGAGACAGAATAGGGCTAAACTCATAGGAAATGCTGAGGTGTGAGTACATCTGGAGGTCACAATACCCATGTTAAGATGCGTCGTGAATGTAGCTGAGATTTCCAGGTGTTTAGGAAAACTTGACTTAAGCCACTTGGGTGCAAAAAAGGGGGAGAGACGTATGTATACAGAGAAAAAAGAATATCTTGCAAGAATTTGCCTCGCCCACACAGGCATTCAAGTAATGCTTGCTGAATAATCGCCCAAATGAAATATTGAGTGTTTTATGGTTCCGGGTAATGACCACATTAGCATCAAAAAAAAAAAAGTAATGACAGTTGTGATTGTCTCCCTTACCATTCACTAATTGTATGAGACCAGATCTCTTTCATCCTTGCTTGTCTTTTCACATCCTTGTAGATGCTCAGGAAATGTTGGTTTAAAATAAAAATTATCATAATAGCCATGAATCATTGAGCATCTGTATAACCAGCATGATGCCAGGGGCTGGAAATATAGTGATGAACAAGGTGGGCATATTGAGCGGCTAATGAAGATGAAGCTGACCCGCAAAGCCCATGTGAGTGCTCGGAGGTGTAGAATGTTTTAGGTAGAGAGAGGAAGCCTGGTTACCATCAGAAAACACTTCAGTGTTTCTGCTACATTGTCTAAGTGAACTCCTCAAAGGGAACCTAAACCTCTTAAGATCTAGGAATTTGTCATGATCTTGATTCTCTAAATGAATACTCATTTATATTTAATTTTGTATTTGTAATTGTGTATTTATTTTCTTAAAGAGAGCCTCCCTCCCCACCAACCCCTGTCCCCCTGCTTCCCCAGTGGTAAAATATTCAGGCTGCAGAAAACCCAAATCCGCCCCGGTAGTAAATGCAAGACATGATCCTTGCTCTCAAGTAGTTTACAGTTTAGAGGAAGATACACCGATCAAAGAGTTGCACAAACAAGTATATCATTGTAAAGTGTGAGAAGGTAACGAAGAGCTGTGGAGTGCCGGGCGTACAGTAATAGAGAAGGAGTCAGAGAAGCTTCCCTAGGCTGACAGCTAAAGTTGGGGGAGTAGGCAGCAGTTAGGCAGGGAAGGGGATTCTTTTTTGAGACGGAATTTCCCTCTGTTGCCCAGGCTGGAGTGCAGTGGTATGATCTCGGCTCACTGCAACCTCCACCTCCCGGGTTCAAGCGGTTCTCCTGCCTCAGCCTCCCAAGTAGCTGGAATTACAGGCATGGGCCACCACGCCCAGCTAATTTTTGTATTTTTAGTGGAGATGAGGTTTCACCATGTTGGCCAGGCTGGTCTCAAACTCCTGACCTCAAGGGATCCGCCGCGTCAGCCTCCCAAAGTGCTAAGATTACCGGTGTGAGCCACCACGCCCGGCCGGGAGGGGATTCTTAATTTTTCTGCTGCACTGTCACCAGAGTTCTGTGCCCACCTCAGACCTGAAGTAGGTTCTAGGACACAGAGAGGCAGAGAGGCTGTCCTAGCCTGTTGGTCCCAGAATTCTTCCTGGTCTCTCCCCTCTAGAGTCTTTCCCAGAGCACCTCAGTCCCTGCTTAAAACTTTCCAGTGACTTTCCATCCACTTAGAAAATTCACATTCTGTGTAGACCTACAGGTACTGCCTGCCTCTCAGACAGGGTCTCCCACTCTCCCTGCCCTGCTCCTCACATGCCACACCACCAACCTGTGACCACTGGGGTGGTCTTAAGACTACCATTGGCCCTAAGTAGTAGTAACTTCGCAGCCCCTCCCCCATGTCATATTCAAATGCACTACCATCTTTCAATTTTTTTTTCCGAATAAACTCTTTGGAAGCATTGTTTAGAATTTTGCTTTGGAAATTAACTTTGAGAAACTCCTTTATTTTATAATTGGCTATGATTTCTCAGCAGTTACTTTGCACATGGAGAAGTTACTACAGAGCTGAAAGTCTAACTAACGAATTGTGCTCAAATGTAATGCAATTTTTTAATGATTAATACATGTAACAGGTAGTGAAGACTTAATTACATCTAGACCATTTAGATAGACATTTATTAATATGAATTTTGTGAGATCATTCCCTCTCCTCATCTGCAGGTATGTTCTGAAGGCCTAGGAAAGCCCACCGGCCCGGGTGCCATGGCCACCATGCCTACAGGATGTCTCTGCTGGCTCCTGCCTCCGGCCCCGTCCCTGCTGTTCTTTCTGCCTGCATGCCTTTCCTGTGGCTCCTTGAAACAAGTCAGGGAAGGAGAGTCCCAAGTTGCCCACTCTCCTTATTTACTCCCTTACTCGAATAGTTTTCTTGGGCTGCCCTTAACAAAGTTCCACAAACCGGGTGACTTCAACGAGGCCAGAAGTTCAAGATGAGTGCTTTGAAAATATATTCGCTCATAGGTCTGGAGCCAGAAGGCCCAAATCCAAGCGTCTTCAGGGTTGGTTTCTTCTGAGGGCTGCAAGGGAGGGTGTGTTCGGGCCTCCCTGGTAGCTCGGACTCTCTCTTCGCTTCAGCCATTCCCTGGCTTGCAGATGCAGGCTCCTGGTGCTTCCCAGTGCCTTCCCTTTGTCTCCAAAGTTCTCCTTTGTGTAAAGACACTGTCATATGGGATTAGGACCATCCCAATGACCTCATCTTAACTCGATTACCTCTGTAAAGATCCTATCTCCAAATAAGATCACATTTTGAGATATGGGGTGGAGTTAGTACTTCAGTTTTGTTTTTTATTTTTGAGGCAAGGCAGGGTCTTGCTCTGCTGCCCAGGCTGGAGTGCAGTAGTAAGATCATGGCTCACTGCAGCCTGGAATTCCCGAGTTTGAGCAATCCTCTGGCCTCCAGCCTCCCAGGTAGCTGGGACTACAGATGTGCACCACCACACCCAGCTTATTTTTGTTTTTTTTTTTTAGAGGGGATATTTCACCATGTTGCCCAGGCTGGTCTGGGCTCAAGTGATCTACCCACCTTGGCCTCACAAAGTGCTGGGATTACAGGCATGAGCCACCGGGCCTCAGCCTAGGACCGCAACATCTTTTGGGGAAATCCGATTCAACCCATAACACATTTGTTTATTTGATTTTACAATTGGCCTTCTGTTCTGTACCCAAGGATTCAACCACCATAGATTGCAAATATTCAGGGTGAAAAAGTTCCACAAAGTTCAAAAAGTAAAACTTGAATTTGCATGTGCTGATGACTACACTGACTCCACATGAATGAAGTGATGTGGAGGCATTGTAATAGGTACTATAAGCAATCTGAAGATGATTTAAAGTATATGGGAAGATGTGCATATGTTATGTGCAAATACTATGCCATTTTATATCAGGCACTTGAGCATCTGCAGATTTGGGTATCTTCAGGGGTCCTGGAACCAATCCCCCATGGATAGAGAGGGACAACTGTATACCTCCTCATTAATTAGGTCTTAGTTCAAATGTTCTCTCCTGAGAGCTTTTTGTCACCAGCCCCTTTAGAATCCCCGGCCTCCTGCATTACTATGTCTTGTCTTTAGCAATGTCACTGTGACAAGAAGCCTCTACATTGGTACTTATAAACTTCTAATTCCATGTTCAAATAAATATATTTCCCTCCCTACACTGGCTTAAAAAATGTTTATTCTGATTTTCTATGTGTTGTTTTCTTTGAGCCATGAATTATTGAGAAATAAATTATTTAATTTCCAAATGTTTGGGATTTTCTTAAATATCTTAATGTGATTAATTTCCAATTTAATTGTATTGGGGTGTCATTTTATTTTGTTAATTAGTTTATTTATTTTAGAGTCAGAGTCTCACCCTGTCACCCAGGCAGAGTGCAGTGGCATAATCATAGTTCACTGTGGCCTCAACCTCCTGTGCTTAATTAAGCAATCCTCCTGCCTCAGCCTCCCAAGTAGCTGGGACTACAGCAATGCGCCACTACAACTGGATAATTTTTTAAATTTAGTTTTTGTAGAGATGGGGTCTTGCTATGTCACCCAGGCTGGTCTTGAACTCCTGGCCTCAAGGGATCCTCCCACCTTGGTCTCTGGAAGCATGGGAATCATGGGCATGAGCCACTGCATCCAGCCTGAAGTTGTATTTTAAAATGTGTATAGTTTTAACTCTTCTCAATTTCTTGAGCTTGGTTTTTGTGGTCCTGCATATGGTCACTCTTGGTAAAGATCCCACACTCACTCTAGAGTGATGTGCATTCTACAGTTGTTGAGTGTTGTGTTCTATAATTATCAGTTAGGTCAAGGCAGTTGACAGTGTTGTCCAACCATCTTGTCTTTACTGACTTGTTCTATCAATTGCTGAGAGAGAGAGAGAGAGGGAGATTAAAAATCTCTTACTGTAATTGTGGGACTGTCTTTTTCTCTTTTGTTAATTTTTTTTTTTTTTTTTTTTTTTTTTTGAGACGAAGTCTTGCTCTGTCGCCCAGGCTGGAGTGCAGTGGCATGATCTCAGCTCACTGCAACCTCCACCTCCTGGGTTCAAGCGATTCTTCTGCCTCAGCCTCCCGAGTGCTGGGACTACAGGCATGTGCCACCATGCCTGCCTCATTTTTTGTATTTTTAGTAGAGACAGAGTTTCATCGTGTGAGCCAGGATGGTCTCGATCTCCTGACCTCGTGATCTGCCCTCCTCGGCCTCCCAAAGTGCTGGGATTACAGGTGTGAGCCACCACGCCTGGCCTTTCTGTTGACTTGCTTCATGTATCTTAGTCTCTGTTATGAAGAATGCACGTTTATAATTGTTATGGGTTCCTGATGAATTGATCCTTCTATCATTGTAAACTGTCTGTTTTTATCTTTAGTAATATTTCCTAACCTTGAATTCTATTTTATCTGTTATTAATATATCCACTGCATTGCTGCTGATAAAGGAGGATATATATAGGAGGAATGTATATATATATATATATATATATATATGTACACACCCCACTGCAGTCTTCTCAATCTTTTACAGTTTACATGGCATAGCTTTTTCTATTCATTTACTTTCAAGTTATTTATGTCTTCATATTAAAAGTGTGTCTTTTGAGACAACATGTAGTTGGGTCTTGCTTTTACATTCATTCTCTCAATCTCTGCCTTTTAATTGGAGTATCCAGTTAACAATGCAATACTGAAATGGTTGGATTTATGTCTTGCTTTATTATCTTCTGTTTTACTCTTTTGTTGTTTGTTTTTCCCCTTCCTGCCTTCTTTTGTACTATGTGAATGTTTTCTAGAATTCCATTGTAATGTATCTATTGGCTTTTTGGTTATGCCTCTGCAATTTTAGGGGTTACCTTAGGGTGTTGGTTCTTATGAGGGGAGCAGTGGACATTTGCCCCTCCAGTGGACAGTTGGCAAAGTCTGGAGGCATTTTTAGTTGACATAACTGGGGAGAGTGGCACTACTGACATTTAGTGGGTAGGGGTAGAAGCTAGAGATGCTGATAAACATCCTTCATTGCTCAGGACAGTCCCCCACCACAAAGAATTATCTGGCCAAAATGTGAATAGTGCTGCTATTGAGAGACACTAACTTCTCACAGTCCACTTAGAGTTAATATTATACTTTACATAAACTCTTCACAGTCTATTTAGAGCTAATATTGTACTTCACATAAAATGCAGAAACTTCACAATTGTGTAAGTTCATCTGCTACCCTGCTGCCTGTGTTCTTTATAACAGTGGTTCCTGTTATAAAGAACAGTTCCTGCCTGCTGCATATTTTGTACGTAAAGTTTTATTGGAAAACAGCCAGGGCCATTATTTTTTGTTTTTTATATGGCTACAAGTGGCAGAGTTGAGTCCTTATGACAGAGGTTCTATGGCCCCTATCCAAATATTTACTATCTTGCCCTTTACAACTCCCACTTTATATTATAGTTGTCATATCTATTAATTATATCTACTTATAAAACCACCCACAAAAATATTAGTTTTTAAAATTCAAATTGTAGTCATATATTTTTAAAGAAATTAAGAGGAAAAATAGTCTTTTCTGTTTATTTAGATAGTAACCATTTTCAATACCCTTTATTCTTCCTTGAAGATCTGAGTGTTGATCTGGTGTTATTTTCCTTTAGCATGAAGAAAAACTTTATCATTTCTTGTAGAGCTCTGATGGCAATGAGTTTTCTCAATTTTGTTTTATCTGAAAATGTATTTATTTGCCCCCATTCTTGAAGGATATTTTCATGAGCTATAGAATTGAATGTATTTTTTTCTTTCAGCACTTTAAAGATGTTTTTTATGACTATTGATGAGAAATTAGCAGTCATTCACATATTTGTTCCTTGTATGTAATATGGTGTTTTTCTCTGACTGCTATATCATTCATTTTGCTTTTCAATAGTTTGACTATGATGTGCTTAGACATGGTCCTGTTCATAATTATTCTGCCTCAGGTTTATTGAGTTTCTTGAATCAATAAATTTATGTCTTTCATCATATTTGGGAATGGTTCAGCCATTATATCTTTTTTTTTAAATTTTTTAATTTTTTTATTTTTTTGAGATGGAGTCTCGCTCTGTCACCCAGGCTGGAGTGCAGTGGCCGGATCTCAGCTCACTGCAAGCTCCGCCTCCCAGGTTTATGCCATTCTCCTGCCTCAGCCTCCCGAGTAGCTGGGACTACAGGCGTCCGCCACCTCGCCCGGCCATTTTTTTTTTTTTTTTTTTGTATTTTTTAGTACAGACGGGTTTTCACCGTGTTAGCCAGGATGGTCTCGATCTCCTGACCTCGTGATCCACCCGTCTTGGCCTCCCAAAGTGCTGGGATTACAGGCTTGAGCCACCATGCCCGGCCCATTATTTCTTCAAATATTTTTTGTTACATTCTCTCATTCTTCTCCTTCTGTGACTTCAACTGTAAGTATGTTAGACGCAGGTTCCACAAGTTCCACAGTTCTCTGAAATGCTTTTCAGATTTTTTTCAATTTTGTTTTTCTCTCTGTTCTCAGACTGAGTAATTTCTGTTGACCCAACCTCAAGTTCATGGAATTTTTCTTGATTCATCCTCATTCTGTGAAGCCCATTCCATAATTTTTTCTTTTAGATATTGTAATTTTTAGTCCTAGAATTTTATTTAATTACTTTTATGATGTCTATAGAAACTCTCGTAGATTCTTCTGAGATTCCCTGCTTTTCCATTTATGGCAGGTATGTTTCTTCTTACACCATCAATCATGCTTATATAGCTGCTTTAAAGTTGTGTTTCCTGATTCCAGGATCTGAGTCATTTTGTGATTCTTTTCTGTTGAGAATAGACTACATTTTCCTGGTTCTTTATATGTCAGATATTCTTGGATTTTTTCCTAGACATTGTCAGTGTTACGCTGTGGAGACTTTGTATTCTGTTGTTTTTTCCAGAGAGTTGGCTTTTTGGTTTGATTTGGTTTTAGGAACAAGCAAGTTAACTTGGCTGGATGTTAGCTACAAACCTGTATCTTGGGCAGCAGCTCAAAATCAGTTCACATCTTCTAGCTCAAGCTGGGCTGGTTTGAATCTGTACCACATATGTGTGATCCAGGGGCAGCCAGAGATTTGGGCAGTTTATACACAGAACTTGAGACTTCCCTTCTCTGACTCTCACTTCTGGAATTCCCTCCTCATTTTCTAAACGGCTTTAGGTGCCCTAAACTGTGTCTCCTGGTGTTCAGGCTAGAAAATATTGCTAATTTCCCACCATAGTTTTAGCTGCTCTACACACAGTACCAACTGCAGCCTGCCTTCAAATTAACTGTCATAAAAATGGGACACTTTATTTTATATTGTTTCGCTCTTCCAAATGTTGACTCTGCTTCAGAATCTGCCTGCCTTTTTCACTCTCCAGTGTCTGTGTGCAGTTTGTGTGTGTGTGTTTTCCAGAGATTACAGTTTGTATATGTGAGAGGATGAATTCATAGGAAATTATTTGGTCATAGTGAAAACAGAAGACCAACTTTAAACATTTTAAAAATGTGTTTTTATATAAATAAAGCACATAACTATAGCAATAAGCAGTGCTTGAAATAAAAAAATAATTTATCCACAATCTTTTTTCAACTCATCTATAGTCCCTTCCATGTCTTATCTTTATATTCATTTTTAACATTGTTATGACAATGGTACACTTATAACTTTTTATCTTTTTTATATATGCCACTGTACCAATGGTGTGCTGGAAAATGTTTAACAACTTGCTCTCTGGGGATGAGGTGAACCCTAATTGGGAGTGTTTGCCAATTTCTCTGGTATAAATATTCCCACCATGGCTGATTTCATCTTACTGACATGATGACATCATGGAATGCAGAGTTGGGAAGAATGCACTCAATTGGCTCTCTCAAGCCAGTATGGGCTGAGTCCAGCACACCACTAATTATAGTGGTTGTAAAATATTCTGCCATATGAGTGGGTAACAGTTTACTCCGTTATTCCTACAACATTGAATATTATGGTTATTTTTAATGTTTTATAGTCATAAACATTTATGCATATCTTTGGTGTTTATCTCTTTTTCCTCAAAAAGTTCATTAGGTCAAAATGTATATGAACAATTTTGTGGTTCATGGTGCACATTGTTGTGGACAAGAGTGAGTTTTTTTTTTTTGAGATGGGGTTTTGTTCTGTCCCCCATGCTGGAGTGCAGTGGCATGATCTTAGTTCACTGCAACCCTGACCTCCTGGGCTCAAACGATCCTCCTGCCTCAGCCGCCTGAATACCTGGGATTGCAGATGTGTGCCACCATGCCTAGCTACTTTTTTTTTTTTTTTTTTTTTTTAAATAGAGATGAAGTCTTGCTATGTTGCCCATGGTGGTTTCAAACTCCTTGGCTCAAGTGATCCTTCCACCTCAGCCTCCCAAAGGCTGGGATTTACAGGCATTAGTCATTGTGCCCAGCCAAGAGTGACTTTATTTTAAATGCTAATCCACCTGACTAACTTCAAGTCCAGGAACAAAATGGCTAGTTGATGTATTACTCTTTCTGTGGGAATACCTATTCATTTCAAGTTTTGCTTTTCCTCCAAAGCAACCCTTGATGCCGTTGCAGAAATAGGCTGTGATGCTGGTAGCCACCTACACTTCCCAGGGCACGTATACTTCCAGATACATTATATTGCACATATACTTTCGGAGCACATGTACTTTTTTCCCAAGATAGAAGCCCTGGGTTTTGGGGGTTGCAGTACAGAGACCTACATATCTTGTGGCTGCCCAAGAACATGCTTCTGTCTTTAAGTTGCCCTTATAAGTGACCTAAAATCAACAAACTGGATTTGACAGCCTCCTGCTTTGGTTTCTGGACTTGTTTGGCATTTGGGTATCACTTTGCACATATGGCCCTTTCAGCGGAACAATTGTAATTTCCAAAAGTATTGTGCCAATTTATATGACCGCAGCCCTGTACAAAGGTACCAACAATTTTTTAAAAGGGTGCCAACACCTTTTACCAGGATCCCCCTGTAAATATAAAATAAATATTATCAGTGTATTCATTCTCTTCTTATTTCTTTATTAAGATTCTAACATAAAACTGTGCCAGAGGAAAGTTCTGGGCTCAATATTATGTTCTTCCCTAGCTCCTTCTGGGAAACTTGGCCTTGAACAATGCAACAGTAAGTCCATAGAGCTGCCACATAACCAGCTTATGTCATCTAGAAATATCACAAGTGGATAAAGAGCAGAAGTGAAGTGTTTGGCAAGATCCCTTGGAGGGGCTGTCTGCTTGTTTCTCTTTATATACCTTATCCAGTTTCTTTCATGTGCCTTTCTCCTCCACTGTTTGAATGTTTCTGTGAGACCTGAAGGAGTTCCATTTCACTTTCATCTCCCTAACAGTTTTTATTTATTTATTTATTTATTTATTTATTTATTTATTTATTTATTGAGACGGAGTCTTGCTCTGTCACCCAGGCTGGAGTGCAGTGGCATGATCTTGGCTCACTGCAGCCTCTGCCTCCTGGGTTCAAGCGATTCTCTGCCACAGCCTCCCGAGTAGCTGGGATTACAGGCACGCACCACCACACCTGGCTATTTTTTGTATTTTTAGCAGAGACGGATTTTCACCATGTTGGTTAGGCTGGTCTCAAACTCCTGACCTCGTGATCTGCCCGCCTCAGCCTCCCAAAGTGCTGGGATTACAGGTGTGAGCCACCACGGCTGGCCTCATCTCCCTGATAGTTTTTATCTCCTATTTTCCATTTCGGGGGAAAATGGCGTTAGGGGACCGAGAGGAGGAGGAGGAGAGAAGGTATTTGGAGAGGAGATGTACTATCTACTTCTGTTGTTATTTTCCTGATCCTTTTATCTTTGGTGACCAGGATGACATGTTGAACTCAGCATGGCTTTCAGTGAGAGCATACCTGCTTCCCATAGACCTCGGGTTGGCAGGGGTTAATCATGAAACAGCCTCTGTCATTATTAGACTGAGAGATTCTCGGCCATCTTGGGGTGCTCCTTCTCTCACCATGTCCTGCAAAGAGCAGGACCCCTGGTAAGCGAGCGCTTGGTAAATGTTGGCTCCTTCCCTCCTCTTCCCTTTGGTGGGAAGCAGGCAGGCTGGTTGGATCCAGGGAAGCAGTTTCGTATGGTAGAATAAAACATGAACTTGGAGTCAAGTCGAACTAATTGGATTCCCTGGTCCTCAGCTGACCTGTGTTTGATCCTGTACAAAGTCCTTGAGCTCCCTGACTCCTGCTTTTCATTGGGAGAACACCACCTCTCTTTGGTCACAGTGAGGCTTATTGATCTATTTTTGTTTTGTTTTGTTTCTAGATGGTGTTTTGCTCTGTTGCCCAGGCTGGAGTATAGTGGCACAATTACAGCTCACTATAGCCTTGACCTCCCAGACTCAAGTGATCCTTCTACCTCATCCTCTTGAGTAGCTGGGACCACAGGCACAGGCTACCAGGCTTGGCTGATTTTAAAATTTTTTTGTAGAGGTGGGGGCTTGTTATGTTGCTCAGGCTGGTCTTAAACTCCTGGACTCAAGTAATCCTCCCACCTTTGGCTGTCCAGAGTCCTGGGATTAGAGGCATGAGCCACCCGCACAGCTTATCTAATTTTTGTAAAGTTGCCCTTCCCAAATCAAATACACAAAAGGCCCTACGTCACCAAAGAGCTTTTACAGGGAACTCACATTGGAAGACTTACTGCTGCTTCTTGGGCTACCCTGGAGGGTGACATTCAGCAAGTGGCAGGACAGCATCAGGCCCTGTTTTTCCTTCATCTAGCCAGATGACAGCTGCAGACACTATGGCCGGAGGAGCACCCCATGGAGACCAAGCCTCGATGTGGATTCATATGACTATTGCTCCAGGAAAGCAAACCCAGGCTGAGAATCTGTCAGGCCTCTTGGGGACCGGGTGGAGGTGGAAGTTACTGCTTGTGCTTAGCAAGGAAGCTATCTCAGAAGGCAGAGGCCACTGCTGGGAGCTAGACAGATGACCACTGCTGCGAGCTAGACAGATGACCACTGCTGCGAGCTAGACAGATGACCACTGCTGCGAGCTAGACAGATGACCACTGCTGCGAGCTAGACAGATGACCACTGCTGCGAGCTAGACAGATGACCACTGCTGCGAGCTAGACAGATGACCACTGCTGCGAGCTAGACAGATGACCACTGCTGGGAGCTAGACAGATGACCACTGCTGGGAGCTAGGCAGATGACCACTGCTGGGAGCTAGGCAGATGACCACTGCTGCGAGCTAGACAGATGACCACTGCTGCGAGCTAGACAGATGACCACTGCTGGGAGCTAGACAGATGACCACTGCTGGGAGCTAGACAGATGACCACTGCTGCGAGCTAGACAGATGACCACTGCTGCGAGCTAGACAGATGACCACTGCTGCGAGCTAGACAGATGACCACTGCTGCGAGCTAGACAGACGTGCTCCCTCCCTGCTCATCTCCGGCCTGCTGGGGATCTCCTCACTGGCCAGCTATTACAGGATGGACCCCATCCATAAGGAAAAAACCATGACCCCCATTCAGACAGCGCCTGACTGTCCATGCAGCACTTGCTGCCTCCTTTGATGGAAGTAGGCGGGGCAAGCTTGACTAAGATGATGGTGGTGAAGAGACCAAGGCTAGAAAAACTGCTCGGGTTACCTGCCTAGTGAGTAAGAACATATTCCACAGCCCAACCTGAACCCAGCAGACCACCCCCAGGCCTGCGCCAGGAAGGAGAAAGAGACAGCAGAGGCCGGTTCCCTCCTGGGGCAGCGCTGCTCCACTTCTATCATCAGGCTGCTTCCCAGGCTCCAGGGTGAGCCAGTTTATACCCTTTTCTCACTCCTGAAGCCTCCAGCATGCTTTCTTCCCCCTTGCACCTTCACATAAAACCTCACTTCTGTCACTGTGATGACAAAATAGAAGCCATTAGACTGGAACCCCTTTTCCTCCCACCGTCAAGCTAGAGGCCACCTTGAGCCGGGACTCATCTTCTTTCATCCCTCCTGCCCCCTCCTCCCATCAACACCAGCCCCTCCACCTGTGCTCTGGGTCCCACTTTGCTGCTGACCCCCCAACCCCACTCGCAAATCTCACTTTTTCTCCCCAAAAGGTCAATTCCTTCAGCAAACAGCCTGCTCTCGGTCTCTCACTAAAACAAAGCAGAACTCTTGTATGAACATACACCCTTCTCCAGATACTGCCCCATTTCCTCCCTCCTCTTCAAAACTTGACAAGGATTGTCTGTCTTCACTGCATCTTCACCCTGACCTCCACAGCCTGCCCCACGCCTGTCTGCATTCCGACCTTACCATTCCACTGAAACTGCTGGTTGAGGTCAGCAGCAGTCTCTGTGTTGCCCCATTCGAAGGTTATGTCTGTCTTCCTCTGACTCAACCTCTCAGCAGCTTGTGACACAGCTGATGGCCCCCTCCTTCCTGAAACACGTTCTTCCTTCAACTTTTAGTTTAAACCATATACATTCATTGGCTTGCTGCAATAACAGATTACTACAGATTTTGTGGCTTACAATGATGCAGATTTATTATTTTACAGTTCTGTAGTTTAGAAATCCAACATGGGGCTCACTGGGCTAAAATCAGAGTGTTGGCAGAGTTAGATTCTTTGCCAGAGGTTCTAAGGGCAAATCCATTTCCTTCCTCATTTGGCCTATTAGAAGAATTCAGTCCTTGTGGCTGAAGGACTGAGGTCCTGTGTCTGGGCTGGCTGTCAGCTGAGGGCCGTGCCCAGTTTCTAGAGGCCACCTGAATTTTTGGCTTCTCCATCTTGAGAGCTGGCCGTGGTGGGTCAAGCCTTCCTCGTGTTTCACATCTTCTGGGCCCTTCCATCATCACATCTCTCTGACACTCACTGCTGCCTTGTGTATTTGTAAAGAATCGGGTCGTTAGATTGGGCACACTGAGATATCCAGGATAATTTCTCCATCCCAAACTCCTTAACCTCAGTTGCATATGCAAGGTCGCTTTTGTCACCTAAGGTAACATATTCACACGTTCCTCAGATTAGGGTATGGACATTCTGGCGCCCACTGTTGGGCCTATCATGTCATCTGCTTGTTCTCTTCCTACTTCCCCAGCAACTCCTTCTCAGTCTCCTTTACTGGCTCTTAATCATCCCACAGCTCTAAATGTGAGAGGCCTTCAGTCCTCAGCCTTCAGCCCTCTTATCTCCTATACGTTTTCTGTAAGCAATCCCGTCTGATTTTGTCCCTTGAAAATACCATCTGCAGGCTGGCGTGGTGGCTCATGCCTGTAATCCCAGCACTTTGGAAGCTAAGGTGAGTGGATTGCTTGAGCTCAGGAGTTTGAGACCAGCCTGGGCAACATGGAGAAACCCTGTCTCCACTAAAAATACAAAAAATTAGGTGTGGTGGGGTGTACCTGTAGTCCCAGCTCGTCAGGAGGCTGAGGTGGGAGGATGGCTTGAGCCCAGAAGATGCCACTGCACTCCAACCTGGGTGACAGCAAGACTCTGTCTCAAATAATAATAATAATAATAAAATAAAATAAATAAATGCATCTGTGAAGCAATGCCCCAAAATTTATATTTTTAGCCCTAAATTCACTCTTGAGTTCAAAATTCGTGTATCTGACTCAATATTGCCATTGGAATAAATGACTGCCATCTTGAAGTTGACATGTCCTAACTGAAACTGTGGGTTTTCTTTACAAACTCTGTTTCTCCCTTCTGCTCCCTGCTTCCCCACACTTTCTCTTCCTTTACAAGCTCTGGCCTGAGAACAGATGAGGGTTTTTTTTTTTTTTTTTTTTCCCAGCACTCAATCTGTTAACAACTTTGAAGGCAGTTTGCTACTCAGGCCCCAAACATAGGAGTCATGCTGGAGCCCTGTTTCTTTTTCTTTCTTTCTTTCTTTCTTTTTTTTTGAGACAGAGTCTCTCTCTGTCCCCCAGGCTGGAATGCAGCGGCACGATCTCAGCTGACTCCAACCTCTGCCTCCCTAGGCTCAAGCGATTCTCCCGCCTGAGCCTCCCGAGTAGCTGGGATTACAGGTGCATGCCACCACGCCTGGCTAATTTTTGTATTTTAGTAGAAATGGGGTTTTGCCTTGTTGGCCAGGCTGGTCTCAAACTCCTGACCTCAAGCGATCTGCCCACCTCGGCCTCCCAAAGTGCCGAGATTATAGGCTCCCCTTGTCTCCATCTGGAATGATAATGCTTATTTCTTTTTTTTTTTTTTTTTGAGATGGAGTCTCGCTCAGTTGCCCAGGCTGGAGTGCAGTGGCGCGATCTCGGCTCACTGCAAGCTCTGCCTCCCAGGTTCACGCCATTCTCCTGCCTCAGCCTCCCCAGTAGCTGGGACTATAGGCGCCCACTGCCACACCCGGCTAATTTTTTGCATTTTTAGTAGAGACGGGGTTTCACTGTGTTAGCCAGGATGGTCTTGATCTCCTGACCTCGTGATCCACCTGCCTCGGCCTCCCAAAGTGCTGGGATTACAGGCTTGAGCCACCGCGCCCGGCCGATAATGCTTATTTCTTTGCTTCCTTGTTAAATATCTTCCTTCTCACCTCCCACCCTGACTCCTGCACCAAGAAGGTGAATGAAGGCAAGAATCAACATCTGTCTTTCTCACTCCTCTTAGACTGCGGGCCTAGAAACGTGCCTCCCTCGTGCATGTTTGTTGAGTGGCTTTGCAGCAAATGCCCCACATTCCCTCTATCCCACTCCCTTCTGCTCCCTGCTTCCCCACACTTTCTCTTCCTTTACAAGCTCTGGCCTGAGAACGGATGAGGTTTTTTTTTTTCCCAGCACTCAATCTGTTAACAACTTTGAAGATCCCTGACTAAAACCAAATTAATAATTACACTAATTACACTTAATTGTGAGCATTTATATCACACTTACTATTTCCGAGCACCGCTGTAAGCACCTTACTCATCCTGAATAGGCACAGTGTTCCTAAGAGTAACCAGTCATGACATGGTTATTGCTCACTGTCATCATCTCCATTCACAGAGGAGGAAAGCGAGGCACAGAGAGACTAACGTGCCCAAAGTTCCACAATAAGGAAATGGTGGCAGCAACCTCCTGAGAACCAGGCCTGAGGGGCCTCTGCCAGGGCCCCATGCTTTAGATGGCCTGCTCTGGCCCCTGTCTGGCGGTGTCCTCCCCACAGGGTAAGGAGTCCTCAGAGCCAAGGGGAAGGCTCACTTCCTGCTTGTGGACTACACTTGGGGAGCATACACTGTGGAATTCCAGCCCACACAGCCATGAGGCTACTGCCAGGGCCTCTCCCCAGGCCTGTCTTCCTTTGGGTGCACACTGCCACCTCAGTGGGCCCAAATGGTGGCTGCAGGGCAGCTCTTTATGAAAAGTGTGGACAGAACTTGAACCGGCAGTCTCACTGTCCACACGTGGCCCCTTTGAAGGTGTGACAGAGCAGGGCGTGGGAAGAGGAGGGCGAGCCATGGCTTCCCCACACTTCCTCCTTCAGACACAGAATTGTGTGGAGCCCCAGAGTTCTACATTCAAACCTGGCCTTCCAGTTCATTGAGAAGGTTTATGTGTCAAGATAGGAGGGTGGAATGTATTCTCCTTATGTCTGTTGGCTTGACTGACAGTTTTAAAGTATGTTAAATATTTAGACATGTGGTCTGTGGCCTCCTTTCATCCTCCCCGCCGGGCCCACAGATACTGGGGTGGGTCTGAGTGGCAGAGCTAGGTGTGGACCCCAGAAGCCTGGCCTGGGCTCCTCCCATGCTGCACCTGGGAAGCCTTTGTGTTCCGAGCCACGCACCTTCCCAGAGGACGCCCTGCATGGTGGCTGTCCAGTCCTGTCCCCCACTTGCTTCTCTCCTGGGAGCTCACATATTGGTCATTTCCACCATATCCAGCAAACTCCGCGATGGTCTCTCACGGGAGGCTTGCTGTCACTGGCGTCCTGAGCTGGTCACCAGTGATCCGTAGAGTGGTTCGAAGTGTATGTTTTGGGTTTGAATGCCAGTTCCACCACTTATTAACTGTGACATCAGGTAAATTATGTAACCTCTTAGCCTATTTTGTGTTCTGTTTTCAAGGATTAAATGGGAATGGCTGCACACTCCGTAAATGCTTGTTACCGTCACGGCATGCCACCATTTGCTCTGTGATCTGGGGACAATGCCCTGTGGCTCAGCCGTTTCTCCAGGAAGCTGCCTCAGGTGGATGCCAAGCACAGAGCTGGCAGGAACAGGGACTAAAATAAAGAGTCACAGAGTCCCCAGTGGGAAGTCCTAGGCCCTGGGCACAGCTGAGCTGGAAGGGATGAGGTGACCTGTTTTCCCTGCAGTGCTTAAAGTGGGATTCTTATGAGCTGCTGGGAGCCATGCGGTCCTGCAACATGGCAGGCATGCCACCACCTTAAGGACTCTCTGTGTACTTCCCTGCAAAATTCTTCTGCCTGTGACATGTGCCACCTGCCACCTTCCCCTTTGCTAATAATGATTGCACCACACACTCAGACACAAACACACATTCACAGACATGCAAATTGTTTTCGGTTCTTTTTAATGGCTAAATAGAAAGCATCCCTTGACCAAGAGTTTAGTTTGTCATATTAAGAAATGAAGGCTGCCTTTCAACTCTGAAACCTACCTGAAGCAAGTATTACAGTGGGTGGGGCTGAGAAAGAAAGCAGCAGGGATTTCTAAAGAACAAGATGTTGAGGCTCACATTCTTTTCTTTACCCTATTTGGGAAGAAGTGGGGTCTGCATTCATGTGGCAGAACTGAACCTGCACCGTCCTAACCTGGGCCCGGTGGCTCTTGGGAGGGCCTGGTCCCACTGCAGGCTGCAGACCCAGTTGGTTTTCTCGCTTCTCTGCTCCAGCACCTGGAAGTCAGGCCTGAGTCATCTGTTTTCAGCAGAGAACGAGCTTTAGATCCGAGATGTGAACCTGTTGGGCATCTGGGGATAGACGTGACAAATGGTTTCTGATCCAGCTCCACTACTTACTAGCTGATGATATTGAGCAAGTTAATTACCCTCCCAGTGCCTCAACCATCTTGTCTATTAACTATGTCTACTAACAGTATCTGGTTCACAGGGTCATTTGTGGATTAAGTCAACAAATACTTGTAAAACAAGTGACTAGCAAGAGTAAACAGTCATGTTTTTTTTTTTTTTTTTTTTTTTGAGACGGAGTCTCACTCTGTCGCCCAAGCTGGAGTGCAGTGGCCGGATCTCAGCTCACTGCAAGCTCCGCCTCCCGGGTTCACGCCATTCTCCTGCCTCAGCCTCCCGAGTAGCTGGGACTACAGGCACCCGCCACCTCGCCCGGCTAGTTTTTTGTATTTTTTAGTAGAGACAGGGTTTCACTGTGTTAGCCAGGATGGTCTCGATCTCCTGACCTTGTGATCCACCTGTCTCGGCCTCCCAAAGTGCTGGGATTACAGGCTTGAGCCACCGCGCCCGGCCCCAACAGTCATGTTCTTTATCATCACTATTAACAATGCCAAGAGACCAGGCCAGAGGCTGGGGAAATGGTGCCACCATATTTGCATTTTCAATAGCCCCCAAGTGATCCCAATGCTGGCCTGAGGAAGGTGTGTCGTGGGGACATGAACCCAGGCTGTGGGGGGTGCCTTGCAGCCCGCTAGGGGCTTGGCTTCTATTCTGAACAAACGGGGTGGCATGTAAAGATTCTAGTTTTGCCATGGAGAGTCCTTCGGGTCTTTCTAGGATGTGGTGGTCTGGCTGGCGACTGAGGGTGTCCTCTCAGAAGTGCCAAAGGAGGAGGTGGAACGTGTTCTGAGGCCTGAGGAAGATGTTCCAAGAAACAATGGGCAAATACAAACAGAGGAGTAAAGACGTCTGGAGAGGGCCTGGCTGTGGGAGCCAGACAGGCCCAGGTGAGGCCAGGTTGTGTCACTTCACAAGCTCTGTGTTCTTGAGCAAGATCCTTAACCTTTTTAACTTCAGTTCCCTCACCTGTAGAATGGGGCTGACCTCAGAAGGTGGTCGTGAGGGTTGCATACGATGACGTAAGCCAAGGGCTTCCACGAGGTAAGCTCAGCGGGCAGCCCTATCTGTTGTGAAGGTTTTTTTTGTTTTGTTTTGTTTTTTGAGACAGAGTCCTGCTTTGTCGCCTAGGCTGGAGTGCAATGGCAAGATCTCGGCTCTCTGCAACCTCCATCTCCTGGGTTCAAGCCCATTTTCCTGCCTCAGCCTCCCGAATAGCTGGTATTACAGGCACGTCCCACCACATCTGATTGATTTTTGTATTTTTAGTAGAGATGGGGTTTCACCATGTTGGCCAGGCTGGTCTCGAACTCCTGACCTCAGATGATCCACCCACCTCGGCCTCCCGAAGTGCTGGGATTACAGGTGTGAGCCACCGCACCTGGCCTGTTGTGAAGGTTTTTCTTGGGCAGTTGGAAAGGCGAACATGGCAGCCGTGAGGGTCCGCATCATCCAGGAGGGAGAGAGGTGGCGTGGAGACAGGAGCAGCCCAGGCATGAGTGGGAAGAGAGGATTTCCCGGGCCCACCATGCCTGGGTGAAATACTCGTTAAGACTTGGCTCCATTTCCGTGCTCACCAAACTTACCACTAATTATTGCTGCAGCCTCAGGGGATGGGCAAGGAGAGGGGTATGGCTGTGGAAAGAGGATGGGGCAATTGGGATTCACTCTGAGTTAGTAATGTGGCTTTCTGGCTCATTCTTCCAATTCGCATGACTTATTCTGACTTCTCCAGAACACCTGCTCATCTGTGGGAGCACGGATGTGTTCTGGTTTCTAACCCTATCAGGCTGGGGGGCAAACCCTGGTGGTGGCAAATTGTCCCAAGTAGTTAAGGCCCCTCAGTGAGGCCTCCTGACAGTGGCCAGTGGACCTTCCCCCAGCCACATGCCTCCCACCATTCAGACGCTCTTCCCTGCCAGCACAGCTGTCACTGTGGGGCTGCTGAAGAACGGACGGGAGAAATCGTTTGTTAAATGAAGCTTCAAATGTCCACGGTGTGGTCCCATCACACCTCTTCAGCCCCATCGCCCCAGACTTTGAATACAAATAGCCTGCCTTTCTGCTCCTGCTCACGCTTCCCTTCGCATGAAACACCTCCTATGCCTCCTATGGAAAGGGCTCTTTAGCACCATAGGCCACAGTTGTCTTTCCCACCACGGAAGAACCTGAATCTATACTTATTAACACATGTGTGTTTTGTTTCCACACCCTGATCTTAAGTCATGCTAGGGCAAGGACTGTCCTCCTAGGAAATTTGAAGACCTTCTGGTCAATGAGTGAGGTCAAGAAGGATGGCTTATTCCCTGGTGCTTTAGGCTGGAGAAATTGCTCCATCTGGGGGCTGTTTACATGCAGTTGTGCCCAAAGGTGGAGGGATGGAAAAGATGAGTGTTCAAGGCCCTTCTGGTCATAGTAGAACATGCGGAAGGGTGTTGGTGTGATGATGCCACAGGTCGGCAATGACTACTCAGTTACACCTTTATTTATTCATAAACTCATGATTTTGCCAAGAAAGTCAGCAGCTGAGGATACATGTATTCATTGGCAGATACTGCTGGTTGTGAAATTGACAGCTGTTTCCCCACTCTTCTTCCTTACCCAAGGAACCCACCTTCTACGTTACAGACCAGAGTTCTAGACACTTGCTCTCTGGGTCTCCCTTACGATTCGTGGTGGTCATTTTGGGCCCCATTCCTGGCCAATGACACATGAGGGGAAGTTTGCCAGGGACTCCTAAAAACTTTTTTTTTTAATTTAAAATAATTATTTTTTAAACTTTTTTGCTCTTATGAATACTTTCCTAACACATTAATTTTCTAATGTTATTTTCAAAATTGTCCATTTTTTAAAAAATTATGTGATTTCTTTTAAAGGTGTAGTTTCTTGGAATAACTTTACTCTCTGATGAAAGGAGGGAATAAGGTAATGAGAAGTCCCCTCCCTCCGTTCTCACATTGGACCTTGTGTGAGGACGGGACACTGGAGCTGCTGTGGCCACCTGGGCCAAGAGAACCAAGGAGGTGCTGACCCAAACCCTGATGCTGCAAAGCCCCTGACCAGCGCTGGCGTTGTCTGCCTCTGGAGTCCTTGTTACAAGAGAATTATAAACTCCTGTTGTTGAGACTTTGAGGCAAGTAATTTGTTTCTCACAGTCAAATGCATATTAACTTGCCTCGGGTCTTCTCAGTAATTTACTTTTCATAATGGTTATTTCACACATTGAGATCCTCAGCTTATTTATTATTTATGTATGTATTTATTTATTTTTAGAGAAGTAAAGAAACAAAAGAATGGCTACTCCATAGGCAGAGCAGCCCTTAGCTCCTTTTATAAACAAAGATGTAGAAACCGAAATGATCCTCTTTCCATTCGCTGGCCCCTCTTTGAAGAGCAAAACCCTTCAAGGGTTCAACTTCTTCACCGGAAACCAGCAAATCCTCCCATCTTCTGTTCTGGGTCTCCCCAAATCGTAAAAATCCTGCAAACACCTCTTAAACCCTCATATTATGTATAGTTTGGGAAGTAGAATTAACAAGATAATGATCTCTCAAGTCAGAAGCAGGGATAATACAGTCTTGCAGCTCCCAAGGAATTCTTTATTTTTAATTTTTTAGTTTTTTGAGGCAGGGTCTCATTCTGAGACCTCATTTGAGGCAGGCTGGAGTGCAGTGGCCTAATTGCAGCTCACTGCAGCCTTGATCTTAGCACCCACCGACCCCAGTAGCTGGGGCTACAGGGGCACACTGCCAAGTCCAGCTAATTTTTCTTTTACTTTTAGTAGAGACGAGGTCTTACTATGTTGCCCAGGATGGTCTTGAACGCCTGAGCTCAAGCAGTCCTCCCCGCTTGTCCTCTCAAAGTGCTGGGATTACAGATGTGAGCCACTACTCCCAGTCAGAATTCTTGAGTAAGTGCCTTTTCTACCCCTTTTCTCTAAGTGAAGAAGTTCAACTTTGAGACTTGCAGTAGGAATTTAAAGTTCTAATTCCATTTGGCTCATCTAATTGTTTGAATTAATTTTTTCAAAACAGTAGCAGTAGCACTGACAGACCAGTTGGGGAGGTTATTTAGATGATTATTATTTTAAAAAATATTTCCACTATATTTAAAATGGGTCATCACACATAACCTGTTTGTGTTGTGGAAACTAAGAATCCTGGAATGCATTTAGAGTTAAAAGAGTGGTTTTGAGTTTCCTGACATGCATTCTTCAGGTGAAAAGATAAGTTGCATAAAACATATTTTCATGTAGTACCCCCTTTTTTTTGTTTGAGACAGAGTCTTGCTCACTGCAACCTCTGCCTCCCAGGTTCAAGTAATTTTCCTGTCTCAGCCTCCCAAGTAGCTGGGATTATAGGGGCATGCCACCACACCTGGCTAATTTTTATATTTTTTAGTAGAGATGAGGTTTCACCCTGTTGGCCAGGCTGGTCTTGAACTCCTGACCTCAAGTGATCCACCCACTTTGGCCTCCCAGAGTGCTGGGATTACAGGCATGAGCAACCGTGCCCAGCCCATGTGGTATTCTTGTTCAAAACAGAAGCACAAGAAAATGTGATATGTACTCGCAAAAGATGCCAGTATCACAACAAAATATACTTTAATAGAAAATAGAGTCACAGGCCGGGTGCGATTGTTCACACCTATAATACCGGCACTTTGGGAGGCTGAGGCGGACAGATCTCCTGAGGTCAGGAGTTCGAGACCAGCCTGGCCACAATGATGAAACCCCATCTCTACTAAAAATACAAAATTATCCAGGCATGGTTGTGGGTGCCTGTAATCCCAGCTGCTCAGGAGGCTGAGGCAGGAGAATTGCTTGAACCGGAGGTGGAGGTTGCAGTGAGCCAAGATTGAGCCATTGTATTCCAGCCTGGGCGACAAGAGCAAAACTCCGTCAAATAATAATTATAATAATAATAATAATAATAACAGAACCAAGAGAAAGAAATCTTGGCCTCCCTAGTGTAATTCTACACAGACTGACACACGGAGGCTGCTGGTTAGTGACACAACCTGACAATTCTTTTCCCTATACTGTCTGCCTACCACCAAATGCACATCTTTTTCTTTGAATACCAAAAAGCACTAAGAATGCTTGAATTGTGTTAAATATACCACTTAAATTATGCGTGACAGCAAAGCTTTTTAATTACTTTGAGTCTAATTTATACTTGAAATAAAAAATATTTAGGTTAAAAAGCCCCAACCCAAATTTAACTTCTTAATTTCAGCAGATAATAGAATTGGAGTAGTTTTTAGGTTATAAAAGGGAGTATAATTTTATCTAAATGTAGCCGCTGCAGCACTTAGCAGAGAGGGAAATTAAGACATGTGGAATATGTCCTCTTTGGTGATGCTTTGTTATTTGGGAGAGAATATTAATTTTTATTATCAGATGATACTTGTACATAGCAAAAAAAGGTTTTTACACACACACACACACACACACACACACACACACACACACACAGCCCCATTCCTCTCATCATCATCATCCTACTTGCCAGGGCACGCATTGTTAACCATTTCATTTTAACATCTTTGTTCTGGTGCTCACCTCTGTATTAAAAAAATATATGCTGGCTGGGCATGGTGGCTCACATCTGTAATCCCAGCACTTTGGGAGGCCAAGGCAGGCGGATCATCTGAGGTCAGGAGTTCAAGGCCAGCCTGGCCAACATGGTGAAACCCTGTCTACTAAAATACAAAAATTAGCTGGGCGTGGTGTAATCCCAGCTACTCGGGAGGCTGAGGCAGGACAATTCACCTGAACCTGGGAGGTGGAGGTTGCAGTGAGCCAAGACTGGGCCACTAAACTTCAGCCTGGGCAACAGAGCAAGACTCCCTCTCAAAATAATAATAATAAATAAAATAAAAATAAAAAATATATATGCTGACTCTTGAGTCATTAGCTTCAGACTTTAGCTACTGACTTCCTGTATTACTTAAGGTTCCCCAGATAACAGAACCAGTAGGATTTGCATGTGTGTACATATACATGCATTTGTGTGTGTGTGTGCACGTGTGAATTGTCTCATGCGGTTGTGAGGGCTAGCAAGAAGCAAACTTGCAGAGCAGGCTGGCAGGCTGGAGACCCAAGAAAGAGTTGATGTGCAGCTGGAGGCTGCAGGCAGAGGCCCACCACATTCTGGAGGGGAATCTGCTTTATTCAAAGTCTACCTGTTTAACTGTTAATCTTATCTGAAAAATATCTTCAAAGAGACATCTGGACTGATATTTGACCAAATAGCTGGGTATTGTTGTCTGGCCAAGTTGATATGTAAAACTAACCGTCACGCTTCCTAATAGGGTGAACACAGACTTAGCTGATACTTCCCTTCCTCCATCTTCCCAATGTAGTGACACCGCAGTGCTTGATGTTTATATTACTGTAACTATAAATATTGCTCATTGCTGAGCCAAGAAGTGCACCATGATTGTTCCTTACTTGTATGGTGCTTTGTTTTTCCTTTAATTATTATTTTTGAGACAGTCTTGCTCTGTCACTCAGGCTGGAGTGCAGTGGCGTGATCTCGGCTCACTGCAACTTCCACCTCCTGGGCTCAAGCAATTCTCCTGTCTCAGCCTCCCGAGTAGTGGGGACTATAGGCGTGTATCACCACGGCTGGCTAATTTCTGTATGTTTTGTGGAGATGGGGTTTCACCATGTTCGCCAGGCTGGTCTCAAATCCTCATTTTTTCATTACTTGCTCTTCTTGGAACCTATTATTAAGTCTTTCCTCACCCTTTTTTCCTCATGTTGTTAAAAAATGAGTATTTGCTCCCCTCTCCTCCCTTCTTGTGGGAGACCTTCCTTCCTATTCTGGACTGGACTGCTGGCTCTCTAGACCTGCCAGACAGCAGTCATCCTGGGAATGTCCCTCACGCTTTCCCTGGGTTGGATTCCCTGCTTCTGGACCTCAAGTCTTTATGCTTCATGGTTGATGCCCTCTGAGAAAGGAAGCGTGGGGAGCAAGGGCCCTGCATTTCTGAAAATGCCCATATTCTACCTTTACACTGGATTCATAGGTTGGCTGAAATTATTTTTACTGTTTTTGACAATGTTGCTCTATTTTCTTAAGCCTCCAATGCTGCTCTTCAGAACAGGAATGACATTTTGTTCCTAACTTTTACATGTGGTGTTTTATTTTTCCTCTTCAGAAACTTTTATGATAATTTTTTTATTTTATTTTATTTTTTTTGAGACAGAGTCTCCCTCTGTCTGTCGCCCTGGCTGGAGTGCAGTGGCACAATCTTGGTTTGCTGCAACCTCTGCCTCCTGGGTTCAAGCGATTCTCCTACCTCAGCCTCCTGGGTAGCTGGGATTACAGAAGCGTACCACCATGCCCGGCTAATTTTTGCATTTTTAGTAGAGATGGGGGTTTCACCAGGTTGGTCAGGCTGGTCTCAAACTCCTGACCTCGTGATCCACCTGCCTCAGCCTCCCAAAGTGTTGGGATTACAGGCGTGAGTCACCGTGTCCAGCCAGATAATTTCTTTACCTATGGAGTTGACATTTCACAATGCTATGTCCTAATGTGGGTTTATTTTCATTTATTATGCTGGGTACTCATTAGACCATTTCCAACTGGAAAATCATATTTAAGTTCTGGAATTTTTTCTTGTATAGTTTCGTGTTTTCTCTGTTCTTTTTAGATATCCAGTTAATTTGACATTGGATTTCCTGGATGGGTTCTCTAATTTTATCTATTTTTTGTTGTTGTTTTACTTTCTAGATTTCTTCAATTTTATTTTCAGACTTTCTATTGAATTTTAAATTATGGTTGCCATACTTTTAATTTTCAAGAGCTTAACCATGTCTTCTGACTCATTAATCTCTTAGAGCATCCTAATCCTATTTCATGATGCAATATTATTTCAGCTGAGAATTTTAATTCTAGTTTTTAAACCTCTTATGAGGTTTGTCTTCTGTGCCATGCGGTTGTTTCACCAGAATCCCTCTTTTTTCTTTTTGATTTGGTCTATTTCATCGTGGTGGCTTCCCTCCGAAGTCTGGAGATGGGTGGCTATTTGTTCACTTACAGGTGATGTGCTAAAAATGTGATGAGCAACTCAGTGCGCATGGGTGGGGCTTTTTGGCTGATGGATTTCATGGGAAGGGGATCGAGGGAAGCCAGCTTTTTCTTTGGAGGCCTCTCCAAATGACAGTAACTATAGGCCTTTCCTCTGTGGCCAATTTTTCCAGAGGAGGGTCCTCCAGTCTCCTTCCTGTGGGAGAGGGTTGTGGCTAAGCCTGACTGGGTCCCTTACTCCGTCCATCCACTTTAACTTCATCCTTATCTTCAGTCTGTTGCCCGACTTCCCTGCTTCATTGTGTCTGGAGTCCTCAAGTTCAGGGCCTCTCTGGTTCAGCTTCTCCAGAGAATTACTCACCTCCTGAGAGCATTGAAGAGAGCACAGGCAGTGCCTGGATCCACTGGGAGGGGTGGTGACCTGGGTGGTCTCACTGTTCTGACCAGACTTGCCATCAACTTCTCTATTTTCTTCCCTGTTGGGAAAGGCAATCACGTGCAGCTTCCTGCTCCTGCACAATCACGTTGAGAATGGACCTGGAACACTTCCTCACTGAGATATAAGAGCACTACAGGCTGTGCGGGGCTTATCTCCATGAGCGGGAATATCTTGCCCTGTTGCAGACTCAATGTGTACTCCTTTGTTCTGCTTAAGCTCATGTGTCAATGGCCCTCATACACACCCAGCTTTCTGCCTTTCAGACCCCCTGGCGGAGGGGGAGGGTCCTTCCACTGCAGCACTAAGTGGGGCACTTGCAGTCACATTGCCTTTGTTACCTGTGGAGCAGGTCTACTGCCCTTGTAGGGCTGATGCATTGCAAGGGGCTGAACCTCCTGCACTGTCTCCTCTTGGTGTAAGTAAACACTGTGCCACCTGAGCCTGGTGTGTGTGTTGTCTGTCTTCAGTGACCTTGAGTCATGCATTGGTCTCTTCCCTGGGAGGCACGTATCTGCCTTTTGACCTTGGCTGCACAGCCTGGATACCCAGCAAACCGTGAAACAACCTCCGTGTTTCACACCTTTTACCGTGGCAGCCAGTGCCTCCAATTCCTGAGCTTTGCTGGGATTTTGTAGGGCATTAGCTGTTTCTCCTCAGTAGAGTCATGCATGCTTAACCACTGGGATATGTTCTGAGAAATGCATCGTTAGGTGACTTCATTGTTGTGGAAACATCGTAGAATGCACTTACACAAACCTAAATGGTACAGCTTGCTACACACCTACACTACATGGTGTTGTCTATTGCTTCTAGACTACAAATCTGTACAGCATGTTACTGTACTGAACACTGTAGGCAGCTGTAACACAAATGGTAAGAATTTGTGGTATCTAAACAAACTTAAATATAGAAAACAGTAAAATCACAGTATAAAAGATAGAAAATGGAATGTGTATATAGCGTACTTACCATGAATGGAGCTTGCAGGACTGGAGGCTGCTGTGGGTGAGTTGGGAGTGAATGTGAATGGCTAGGATATTATATACTTTTACACAACTGGCAGCACAGTAGGTTTGTTTACACCAGCCAGCGTCACCATAATCTCGTAATGTGCCACACTACAATGTTAGCCATGGCTATGACCTCCTTAGGTGACAGAATACTTTCAGCTCCATTATACAGAATCTTCCGGGCCCACGGCTGTACATACGGCCCATTGTTGACCACTATGTGGGGCATGACTGGCTTCCCTTCTGTAGGCACTCACCACTGTACTTCTCCCCAGTGTAGGTCTCATTGTTCTTGGCTCTGCTGTGTCAACTGCCATCCTCTTGACTGCCACTTTCATATAGTTTGATTCAAGGTTACAGGTATTTGGTCTTTTTTCCAAGAGTCTATTTGTTATTACTATTGTACTATTGTGTCCTCAGCACCAACCACAGTATCTGGCACATAGTAGGCACTCAAATAATCTGGTTTCTTTTTTCTGAGACAGATTTCACTCTGTTGCTCAGGCTGGAGTACAGTGGCATGAACACGGCTCATTGCAGCCTTGACCTCCTGGGTTTAAGCGATTCTCTCACCTCAGCCTCCCAACTAGTTGGGACCACAGGTATGTGCCACTGTGCCCCACTAATTAAAAAAAAAAAAAAGTTTTTTGGAGAGATGGGGCCTCACCATGTTGCCCAGGCTGGTCTCGAACTTCTGGGCTCAAGGAATCTTCCCACCTTGGCCTCTCAAAGTGCTGGGATTACAGGTGTGAGCCACCATGCCCAGTCTCAACTATCCATTTTATGAGAGGAAGAATTTCTTAGGACCTATTGTAATTTGGGGCCAATTTTTTTCTGAGAATTTCCGCAATGTTCATGGTTGTGGTAGGGGCTAAAGATATAGCAAGGATGGCCATCTAGGGGCAACTAGAAGAATTCAGGTAAGATGATGGTGGTTACCACTTCTAATTTGTTGAACCACAGACAATTCATTATCCTGAGTGCTGTGCATTTCCATCCTTGGATTGTTTTTATTCTTCTATCACTTCAGCTCCATTCTCCTCCGAGCTCCTATTTCCGGAAATAAGTTACAGCCTCCACACCTGGGCATCAGCTGGTTGCACTTCTTTGTGGTCCACTTGAGTATGACTTTTCCATGTGTTATTTTGCAAAGGGTTATCAAAATTTAGGTCATTTGGGAGAAATGGCATTTGCCATTAATTGGAAGAAATAAAAGTTATAATTTATCAGAGAACTCTTTCCTGACTCACTCCTACCCTTATTGGGTCCTTTTATTAAGATATTCTCAAATCCTTTAAAAAAAAAAAAAAAAAAGATATTCTCAAATCCTATGTATGCTTCCTGTGCAGCACTTGTTAGAAATTGTCACACAGGTTTTCAAAATCTTTTGGTGGCTTTCATTAGACATTAAGTTTCTTGAGGTCAGGGACCACGTCTGTCTTTTTTGCTACGTTCCCAGCACTCAGCACAGTACTCAGAACATGAAGGTGGTGGTCAGTGGCTATCTGCTGAATCAATGAGTATAGGACCAAAGCCCAGGCTGCTCAAATGTATGTGCTGATGGCATTTATGTGCAGGTAAATAGCTCTTATCCACAGCTTACCTTATTCTACTGTCCAAGCATCAGCATCCTGTGACTAAGTAAGAAATCAGAAATAAGTGAATTTTATGGGGACTAATTTTCTGAAGCTGGCTCAGGAGGGGAAAAATGGAGACCTGACATAAAATTAATTAATTTATAAATCAGTTTATTTACAGATTTTATCTTTTCTTAAAGTATATTTCAGTTAACAAATCTATTTACACAGGTATACATGGGAATTCATCCCAGTTATTTTACAGATCATACTTACAAACCACACCCTTAAGTGTTCGGTGCAAAATTGCACTGGATGTGACTATTGGCTGAAAATGGCCTGATGACCAGGCTATTTACACGCACACAGTAAACGGGTTTATTTTTTCATGTCTGCACAGTACAGTACACACAAGGAGGCTGAACCTCCCACAGAATGCTTTGCAATGTGTTTACCAAGAAGGCTTTGCAAAGTTCAGAAGGAAAAGCTATTAAACATAGATTAATTAAAATGACAGTACCTGCTTTACATCAGTTTACATTTTTTCTTCACATTTTTATAATACAAAGATATTTTACTGAATTGTTGCACAACCAGTTGAAGATGATTTGTAAACATGTAAATTCCTACAATTTGCATTAAACGTCATTGTAGTTTCTATAATTTGCTCTTTGAATTAATGTTTTACTCACTAGTATTCTTAAGGTAGTAAAAGGAAGATGTAAGTTTGTATTTCTTGCAGAAAAGTTATGAGTCTCTAATGCTGTGCTACAGAAATTCTTTTGCGAGTACACACTTTATTCAAGTATTGCAAAAAGCTAAGGCCACTTTTTTTCAAGACAAGAAAGTGAACAAAATTGTTTTTATCAATAGGCCACAACACTCTTATGAGCAGTGAAATCTCTTTTGAAAGATAATTTCTCAGAGACCTGTAGTCACAGAAGGAATTTTATTTTCTTTTAGGTAAAAGAAAAACAAATTACCTTCCTTATTAACTACGTTTGAGCTCTCCCCACTTTTCCCTACGGTAAAAATTCCTGTGTAGACCTGAAGAGGGAATCTATACCCTGTACTTGTTTAACCCAGAGTTAACTACTCTGGATAGCACAAATTGTTTTGGACTCAGAAGTAAATCTGAAGCCTATATGTTGGTTTACTACTAAATTCTGATAGTGCTATTCTAAAAGATATTACTGCTGATGCAAAGATTTTTTTTAGAGGAATTATGAAGGAAGAGTGAAAGAGGACGAGGATGTAGGGAGAAGGAACAAAGATTAGAAAGAGGGAATATTTAGGTTCTTGATTAAGAGGCAGAGCTGATTTAAAAGATACCAACATGGAACGAGTGGCTGGGTATCCACATCTATCTTTCTTAATCCTAAGAATAAAGCCATTTCAATTAGATCCAAATAGTTAATAAGAAATCTGCTAATTATGTATTTTTTTTTAATTTTGCTACCAAACTACAGATAATCATTTCTAGCAAAGAATAAGACTGATCCATTTCCGCCTCTCATGTGGAGCCTAGGATTCTTCAGACAGTAAAGACAGTTGGAGTCTGTCAGGACAGCTACTGCCACATTCTTGGCAGCACTTCTTACCAGATTGCTGATTCCATGACTTGTATTATTATTATTTTTTCTCTTTCTGGAGTCATAATGTCATAAAGAATAAACTTTCTTATTAAAAACTGGTTTTACGTCCAAATAATGAAGATGTAGAAACACAATCTACAGTCCCATTATAACATTTTGAAATTCATTTATAAAAAATTTACAGCAGCTGTAAAGTTTCAGTATCATAAGGACAATGTGATCCTACAAACAGCCAAAGGATGCAGACAAGATGTTTTTCTGTCTTCCAAATAACACAAACTGAAAAGAAAAGCCTTTGCTTTTCCTTAACCACATAAAAATAGTATTTCCACACTACCGGTTAATAACCCCAAGAAACCTTTGCTTTTCTTAGTCAATATGCTCATTATGGCTACAAGACTACAGCTCAACATCACAAGCCCAGAAGAAATGCTGGTAAGACATCAATCTGAGCATTTCCCGAGACCCAATCACAACATTTCAGTGCTTTCCTTATTTGTCAAGCGCTATCATACCAGTCACTGTGCAAAATGCAAATATTCCAATGATTATTTCAGTACGTTTCTAATAACGACAAGATGAAACCCAAGAGGAATGGGAGTGTGCATAGTGAAATATTTAAGATGCAAAGGCAAGTTTGGAGGGAAGATGCAGAAATGAACGAACGTGCACACTTAAAAGATTATACCATCTTTGGGGTTTTTCTAACACATTTTGAAGCTATAACATTCCAGGATATTTGTAAATATGAATCCAGTGGATGTCTTGGATCATGCTTCTAACCAGGACCTTCAATATTAAGGCATTTACATTCGCGCCTAAGAGTTTCCACATTCTTCTAGATTACTTGAAGAGGGACAGGACTGATGAACAGAAACCAGTCAAGAAGGCAGGGTACTGAGGTCCCAGGAGAGCATCTCTTATGCTCTAATGTAGCAGCTGGAGTCTATATATATTTTTTTCAGATGCAGGTAATAGTTGTGAGAAGCAATGCTGCAAGAGAGGCAGAGTTAAATTGTACAGTGTCTTTAAATCATTTTATCCCATCCTGCTACTGCAGGTGATCTTGGAAAAGCCCATCTTCGTTTCACTGAATTAAAATGACTTCTTCAATATGTGTATTGGTTTGTTAAAACCATAGGTTCCTGTGCAAAGACTGAACCACAGAAGCTTCAAGATGGAGGTTTAACTATTACAAGAAGAATCTTTCACTTCTGAATAGGGACATACATTTTCAACTTAATAATTTATCTTAAAATAAATTAAAAAATGTTCCATAGCGCAAAACAAGCACACAAACAACAGACAATATCTTTTTGTCTTTGGTGCACACACTCATTTCCTAAATCATTCAAGTAACAGCATCTCTAACTTCTTGGGGAAAGATGGGAGTTGAAGGTTTGAAGGCCAAAATGAATTATTTCCACTTTGCCATGCCTGGATGCCTGAGATGGTCCTGAGTATCTGTGATTCTGGGAGCAGCTGGTAGAGATTCAGAACGAGTAAGAAAAGTGCAGGAGTAAACCAAGGGGTAGAAGAACCAGCCCTGCATTGGTCCTTTGAGCCCAGTCTTCAGTAGGGGCATTTCTTTGTTTTTACGCCCACACAGAGAACACTAAACATAATGCAGAGGTTTAAAATTCTTTAGATGGTGCTCAGAAAGCAAGGCTACCACTTATTCCTGTTAGCCTGACAGTCCACTTGGTGCTGCTCAACTACAATAATGGAAGAAAATGATCTTCAAAAAGAAATGAAATAAACTCCAGAATGTGAAGTTGGCAGACATTATTAAGCTTGCCTATTTTAGAAGCGGTTAAGGTTTTAATACTGTTTAGAGACTATAATGTCCATTTATGACTTCCATGGTATAGACCAGAATTACATTTCAAAAGTGATGTGATGCATTGATCTATACCTCTCTCACTTGACTTCAGACTCAAATAAGTGATACCCTAGTCTAAACTCAGAGGTAAGTCTGCTGTTTTTGGCCCTCTCTGAGACCCAGTGGGGTTGCTAGCGAGAGGTATACAATTACACTGTGCAACTCTGCCCACCGAAAATAACCAATTAATCCAGTGGATAGTCTCGAAAGGCAAAGGCTGTAATACCAGATATACCACATTGTCCTATGAACTCCATACTGGTAGTCTTTAAGAATAAGTTCAAGGTCCGGAAGCACTCTTGCTATGATGGCGATGGGGTGTACATCAGGAGGCAGAAAGGCCCAGGACTCACATTAGCACTCAGTGTTCGATTTATTTGCAAGATGTCACACAAGTAGCATTCTCCCCTGCTTTTCACTGATCTGATTCAGAACATCAATAGTGTCTTTGATCAGGGTCTCAAAGATCCCGTCGGCGAGCTGCATCTTCACACACAATTCATCCTCATCATAGTTCACCCACTGTGCCTCCTCCTCATGGAGCTCCTGAACCTAGGATTTAGAAGACAACAAACTTAGAAAACCCCTGTCACACAAAAGCTAGAAAATATAATTGCTGACTTTGTAGTCCTATCCATAGGACTACAGCCCAAGGAAATAAACCAGAGAAAAAAGGTAATTCATATGACATCAGTACCCCTTTTAAAATTGCAAAAAGTTTAAAAAACCTCAATTGCCAAATAATATCAAGATGACTTCAAAAATACATTTGACAATATTGGAGTATTTCATAGATATTAAAGATTACCAGTATGTTGTCTATGTCAACGTTAAGGGAACATGTATTCCATAAGGAATTCCATACCATAAGGGAATAAGGAATTTAATGGAAGGAGAACACAAAATATTAGACAGAAATGTTCCTCTACTTACAATGAAGTTATGTCCAATAAATTCGCTGTAAATTGAAAATATCATTAAGTCAAAAATGCACTGAATACACCTAACTTACTGAACATATAGCTTGGCCTAGTCCATCTGAAACATGCTCAGAACATGTACATTGGCCTAAAGTTGGGCAGAATTACCTGCATCACAGTCCACAGGAGAGTATCGGTGTTCACCCTCATGATGGTATGGCTGACTGTGAGCTACAGCTCACTGCTGCTGCCCCCAATACCACTTATTACTAGCCCAGGAAAAGATCAAAATTCAAAAAATCGAAGTACTGTTTCTAGTGAGTGTGTGTTGCTTTCATAACATTGCAATGTTGAAAAACAGTTAAGTCGAACCTTCATTAGGTAGGGGACATCTGTATATGGATTTACAATTATAAAATGCATATATTAAAAGACAATATTGAATGTGATTCTGGAGTATTATAATAAATAACACTTTTTATAAATAAATTTATCCTTACGGTAGTTTTCAAATGTAATATTGCTTAAGTTTATTTTTCGAATCACTATTATATTAATACAATACTTGCTCTTTTTGCATTTTAGGATTCTTAGGTAAATAAAAACTAATCAAATAGAAATAACCTCCCCAGATTTATTGCTTGTTTATAATACATGGGAAAAAACCTACTTTATTCTAAAAGAAACACATTAGATTGGCTGGGTGCGGTGGCTCATGCCTGTAATCCTAGCACTTTGGGAGGCCTACGTGGGTGGTTCACCTGAGGTCAGGAGTTCGAGATCAGCCTGGCCAACATGGCAAAACCCCGTCTCTACTAAAAATACAAAAATCTGCCAGACATGGTGGCACGTGCCCGTAGTCCCAGCTACTAGGGAGGCTGAGGCAGGATAATCGCTTGAACCCAGGGGGCGGAGATGGCAGTGGGCCAAGATTACACCACTTCACTGTAGCCTGGGCAACAGAGTGAAACTCTGTTAAAAAACAAAACAAAACAAAAACAAAAAAACCACATTAGATTTGCTATACAAAATAACATTGTGAATGGGATGGAGGCCAGATAGGGAAGTGAACCCTGATCTAGTCACAAATTCAGCAAAATTAATTGCAGTGACAGGGGTCTCTAACTAGAAGTCTTACTTGGCAAAAAGCCGAGTGACAACATGCTCCTGGCTTGCCCCAATCATAGTTTTATCTTTAAAAAAGCATAGAAAGTGGGCCGGCGTGGTGGCTCATGCCTGTACTTCTAGCACTTTGGGAGGCGAAGGCGGGTGGATCACGAGGTCAGGAGTTCAAGACCAGCCTGACCAACACAGTAAAACCCTGTCTCTACTAAAAATACAAAAATTAGTCGGGTGTGGTGGTGTGAGCCTGTAATCGCAGCTACTCAGGAGGCTGAGTCAGGAGAATCGCTTGAACCTGGAAGGCAGAGGTTGCAGTGAGCCGAGATCATACCACTGCACTCCATCCTAGGCCACAGAGTGACTCCGTCTCAAAAAAAAAAAAAAAAAAAAAAAAGCAGAGAAAGTGAACAGGGGAAATTGTACTCTGGTTTGCCTTATGAGGAAACAAGAAGACTCTAGCAAAAAAGAGACTACATCATCCTGAAGCTTGAGAGAGTAAGAGAGGGGAAGAATAGTATTGTCCAACATATATCCTTGGCTGGAGTTGACAAATATGTAACAGGGTGGCTGCCACATTCTTTCTCTTTTAGAAAGGTTGTTTGGGGGATATGTAAACATTCATTCCTCTGTTCCCTAATGTACCACCAAAAAGGGTTCTATGGCCAAGTAAGTTCTGGAGAACTCCCTCTGGGAGAGTTACACTGTACTTAAGCCTATGAGACAGAAGCCCACCAGTAAAGAAACTTGTTTAACTCAGCGTTTCCTGTATTTAATTGACCACAGAATCATGGGTATCTACGAAATACTTGTCAACCTACCATGGAATTGGTGTTCCTCTCTTATGAAGGATGCTATAATAAACAGCCTAATATAAGACTTCTTGAACTTGTGCTGAGGGATGGTCTAGGTGTGTGCACAAAAAATTTCACATCTCCAATGAATTTGTTATTCAAAGTTGCGCAGCATTCCTTTTTATAATAGTTCTTGCAGACCCTCCCACCTTTTTTTTTTTTTTTTTTTTTGAGACAGGGCCTCACTCTGTCACCCAGGCTGGAGCGCAGTGGCACGATCTCAGCTCACTGTAACCTCCACCTCCCAAGCTCAAGCTATCTAGCCTGCCTTGGTCTTCCAAAGTGCTGGGATTACAGATGTGAGCCATGCTCCACAGCCTCTCTTGGCCTGTAATATTAAATCTGTTCTTTGAGCAATTTCCTCCACAATAACAAAATTTAGAAAACACTAAGGAAACCTTTTGGGCGCCTGCAGTAGAAATATATGCTCATGACATTTTTTTTTTTTTTTATACTTTAAGTTCTAGGGTACATGTGCATAACGTGCAGTACATATGTATACTTATGCCATGTTGGTGTGCTGCACCCATCAATTCATCATTTATATCATGTATAACTCCCCACTGCAATCCCTCCCTCCTCCCTCCTCCCCATGATAGGCCCCAGTGTGTGATGTTCCCCTTCCCGAGTCCAAGTGATCTCATTGTTCAGTTCCCACCTATGAGTGAGAACATGCGGTGTTTGGTTTTCTCTTCTTGTGATAGTTTGCTAAGAATGATGGTTTCCAGCTGCATCCATGTCCCTACAAAGGACGCAAACTCATCCTTTTTTATGGCTGCATAGTATTCCATGGTGTATATGTGCCACATTTTTTTAATCCAGTCTGTCACAGATGGACATTTGGGTTGATTCCAAGTCTTTGCTATTGTGAATAGTGCCGCAATAAACATACGTGTGCATGTGTCTTTGTAGTAGAATAATTTATAATCCTTTGGGTATATACCCAGTAGTGGGATGGTTGGGTCATATGGTACATTTAGTTCTAGATCCTTGAGGAATTGCCATACTGTTTTCCATAATGGTTGAACTAGTTTACAATCCCACCAACAGTGTAAAAGTGTTCCTATTTCTCCACATCCTCTCCAACACCTGTTGTTTCCTGACTTCTTAATGATTGCCATTCTAACTGGTGTGAGATGGTATCTCATTGTGGTTTTGATTTGCATTTCTCTGATGGCGAGTGATGATGAGCATTTTTTCATGTGTCTGTTGGCTGTATGAATGTCTTCTTTTGAGAAATGTCTGTTCATATCCTTTCCCCACTTTTTGATGGGGTTGTTTTTTTCTTGTATATTTGTTTGAGTTCTTTGTAGATTCTGGATATTAGCCCTTTGTCAGATGAGTAGGTTGCAAAAATTTTCTCCCATTCTGTAGGTTGCCTGTTCACTCTGATGGTAGTTTCTTTTGCTGTGCAGAAGCTCTTTATTTAATTAGATACGAAGATTAATTCAAGATGGATTAGAGGCTCATGACATTTTTTATTCTCTCTCTCAGTGTAACCTCAAAACGTAAGATTTCAGTGTTGGCAAAAACTTTGTTCCTACTTAAGAACAGGAACTATTTCTCTGTCACTCAGAAAGAACATGAACTTTTCCATTTCTCTTTGGCCTTTAGAAAGCTCAGAGTCTCATTTGGAACTTCAACTATAACAACTGAGGGATCTCATAGCCTGCAAATTTGCCTCTATTTTTTTTCTTCTGATCTTATTATATTCTTTGACTCATTTCCCCGATCCTGCTCCTGAAGATATATGTATGCATATGTAAAAGTTAACACATTTAATATATAAACAGCTTAATTAATTACATCTAAAAGACTAACAGTTTTTTTGTTTTGTTTTTTGGGAGCGGAGGAGGAGACAGGGTATTAGGCTGGTGGAATAGAGAAATGTAGTAAATAGAATGTGGCCCAATTTCAGCAAGCAGATGCCAGGGTCTTTCACTGTATCCTTGTGAAAAAGTTGGGAAAAAAGAGACAGGTCAGTTAGGTGGATTTACACTTGTTTGAGATGGAGTCTCACTCTGTCACCCAGGCTGGAGTGCAGTGGTGCGATCTTGGCTCACTGCAACCTCCGCCTCGCGGGTTCAAGTGATCCTCCTGCCTCAGTCTCCCGAGTAGCTGGGATTACAGGCATACGCCACTGTGCCCAACAAATTTTTGTATTTTCAGAGAGATAGGGTTTTGCCATGTTGGCCAGGCTGGTCTCAAACTCCTGACCTCAGGTGACCCAGCTGCCCCGGCTTCCCAAAGTGCTAGGATTAGGTGAGCCACTGCACCTGGCTAATTTACACTCTTTTGATTAAAGGACAGCTCTCAACCCAAAAGCAAGTTTCTGCCTTGAAGACTCAGGGAGTTTTTCCTCTGCACTCCCATTCTATTTTCTTCATATTCCATTACAGCAATTATCATGCTAAATTATATTCTGTGTATCTGTTTTCCCACTAGGCTGTGAGCTCTTAAAGGGCTGTTTCTTTTTATTTATGATTCCCTCGTGACTAGGAGAGTCCAAATAGAAGGTGCTATATAAGTATCTGGCATATAGAATAGTTAATTTTTGTGAATAGTGAAAGGCTGTCTTTAGCTCTACTTCATTGTTTTTAGCAATGACCTAGATGAAGGCAGGTACATCAATTTTAGAAATGACAGGAAGCTGGGAAATATTATAACTACGTTCAAAGAAAGAATCAAGAAATGTGGTGGTAGCCTGGAACAACAGGCCACATTTAACAAGAGAAGGAATAAATAAAGTTCTGTAATAGGGTCCAAAAAAAAAATCACTACAAAAGCACAGGTTGAGCACAGGTTGGTCTTGGGGTTTTCCTCAGCTCCTGTAAGTACTCTAAGTATGATACAGGTAAAAATAAACAAAAGAAATGTGATCATAAACTGCACTAATCAAAATATACTATCTAGAAAAAAATAGGTTGAATGACTACTAATTAAATAATACACAAGGCTCGGTGTGGTGATGCATCCCTATAATCCTAGTGCTTTGGAAGACTGAGGCAGGAGGATCCCTTGAGCCCAGGAGTCCAAGGCTGCAGTGAGCTACCATCATGCCACTGCACTCCAGCCTGGGTGACAGAACAAGACCTTGTATGTAAAAACAAAACCATGAAACATTATAAAGCTAATTGTGAGCACTGTATTTAAAGAGGGACACTGACAGAGCTACAGTTATGTTGAAGGGCTCAAAACTATATCAGACAACAGGAGACAATACTAATGTTTTATAAGGAGAAAAGACTCGGGTGAAACATGATAGCTGTTTCAAAAGGGTGTAGAAAAAATTAAAGTTGTTACGTAAAACTCCAAAGCTGTAGAAGCAAATTGTAATTAATTGTGTGAAAGCCAACTTAGGCTTAATATGAGAAAGAACGCAGAGACAGGAGGAACTCAGGAGTGCTGAGTATCCTTCTTATCAGCTCCCAGGCTATAAAGGAGATTTATCATCTTAGGTGCAATTCTACTTACAGTACAGAGATTTTTCAAGGCTACTGTACATAAAGGTTATACAAACCATGCTCTAATTACTTGCTACTCATTCCACGGCATCTATACTTTGAGAATGCACTGCTAAAAATAGCTCAAATTCTTAGCTAACCTAAGATATAAATTAATCAATGCCTTTGTGAAAGAAAAAAAGGGCAGTGAATGAGAACTAGAGGTGAAAGAAAGATTTCTCTTCTTGTTTGGCTAACAGAGGGCTTTATGTCTAAAAAATTATTTGCATTTTATTCACCTGAAATAATGCCTGAAGACACAAATATAGTTAGATTGATTAGGGACATCCCAGTCCAAGCAACAGCTAAAATATACATTTTCTTAAATTGGAAGAAGCAACTGTTTATTATGAAATGTTTAGTAAGATAGTTCATCATGTTACAAATATTTTAAAATGGTGTAATTAAGATTTTGATAAAAGAATCACCACGATCAAGTAGGATTTACTGCATACACAATCAATAAATATGACACACCACATTAACAAAATGAAGGATAAAAATCAGAGGATCATTTAAATAAATGCAGAAAAAGCCTTTGATACCCTTTCATGAAAAAACTCTCAACAGATTGGTATAGAGGAAATACACCTCAGTAGAAAGGCCATACATGACAAACCCAGAGCTAACGTAATTCTCAGAAGTTGTTTTGAACATGTGAAATTTGAGATGTCTAATAGACACCCAAACGCAGATACTGAGTAGGCAAATGGCTATATGCATCTAGAGTCAAGCAAGAATCCTAGGCTGGAGATACGAATCTGGGAGTGGTGAACATACAGATCGTAGTCAAAGCCATGAGACTGAGAAGGAGTGTAGACAAAGAAGAGGTCTGTGGGCTGATTCCAGGAGCACGTCAATGTTTCAAGGTGAGGATGAACCAACAAAGGAGACCGAGGAGCAGCAGCCAGTGAGGGAGCAGAAAGCCAGGTTTCAAGGAAAAGGGAGGGATCAACTGTGCTGAATGCTGTCGATGGGTCAAGGAACACAGGAAGTGAGATTTCCCACTGGGTTCATCAATCCAAGCAGTTTTGGTGGCATGGATGAGGTAAAAGCTTGACTGGAGTTGGTTCCGTAAGAGAAAGACAGATTAGGGAGAGTAAAAATGGACATGTTAAAGGAGTTTTATTGTAAAGAGAAAATTGGAGGGGGAAGTGATGACAAGAGAGTTATTTTAGCTTTAAAGAAATATGCAGTTTGTATGCTAATGAAAAAGATTCAGTAGAGAAAATGTGTAATGCAGGGGAGGTGACGGTCTATGCTTATTATTAGTCCAAGTGCTTTTGCCTTCAAGAATGCTGTATCAGGTGGCAGATTAAAAATGCTACATCTGAAATAGCTTTAAGTGCATGGAAAAAACTACTGTGTATCAATGAAAATAATTACATTAATAATATCTAATATTTTTGAGAGCTTCTTATATGCCACTTAATACATATTAGATCTCGGTTAATCATCCCAACTCTATGAGGTTGCTACTTTAAAGAGGGGGAGACTGAGAAAGACAGAGAGGTGAGAGAACTCACCCAAAGTCACATTGTTAACAAGTGGTAAAGACAAGACTGGACACTTACAAGCTGTCTGATTCCAGAGACCTTGCTTGTTATATGCCATTCTCTCCATTTATAAAATAATCCCCATGAGAGAACTTTGGGGTTTATTACATGCAAAAATACTGAAGGAGGCTCAGGAAGTTTCAGAAACTTTTAAAACTAGAGATCCTAAGCAAAATTCCCAATAGTCAAAACTCTAGAAAAACAATAAAAAACATCAATTTTATAGGAAAAGATCCTTTTATCTACAGTATTGTGTTGTCTAAAATATTAACCACTGTCTTCTCCTGCTCTTTTGAACTACAATAGCCAAATATTAATTACAGATAAAATTGGAAAAACTCTTGGAGTGTATCAAAAAACAACTCTACAAGAAAACTACAGCTGTCAAGATTCAGTTTCAGCAAAAATGGTGAAGTAAGATAATGCCAAAAAAGTCCTCATATAAATATGTAGATGTATTAGATAAGATATAACATAAACATTCGTAATGTATAAAGAAATTTGGAGAAAGGAGGGAAAATCCTAAGTAACAAATAGTGATTTAAAAGAGGGGCAAGTGCTATGACTACCCAGGGGAGGAGTTAAGAACCATGGAAAGAGAATAAGGCCAAAGATGTCTAAAGAAGTTTCACAGAGAATTGGGAAAGTTGGGAAGAAGCAATCTTTTAAAAGACAATAGCTGAGAAATTTCCAGAACTGAGTAAAGATATGAATCTATAGATCCGGCCGAGATCCGGCCACTGCACTCCAGCCTGGGCGACAGAGCGAGACTCCGTCTCAAAAAAAAAAAAAAAAAAAGTTAAAAAAGAAATTACTTAAGCAGATAGGGTAAGGAAGTCCCTGGTAAGCACAATGAGTCTAAAGCAGAATAAAAACAAATCCACATTTAGACATATCCAGAAAAATTAGAGAAGAAATACACACAATCTTAAATGGAAAACAGAAGAGACCAATTCTCCATAAAGAACTGTCAGCGGACTTCTCAAAAGCAACAAGAGAGGTCAGAATGATACAAAAGTTAAAAAAGAGGTCGGGCGCGGTGGCTCAAGCCTGTAATCCCAGC
Source organism: Rhinopithecus roxellana (assembly GCF_007565055.1). NCBI lineage: Eukaryota > Metazoa > Chordata > Mammalia > Primates > Cercopithecidae > Rhinopithecus > Rhinopithecus roxellana. The sequence goes on along the minus strand of NC_044556.1, from coordinate 130,081,824 downwards.
ACTTTGGGAGGCCGAGGCGGGCGCATCACGAGGTCAGGAGATCGAGCCCATCCTGGCTAACACGGTGAAACCCCGTCTCTACTAAAAAATACAAAAAACTAGCCGGGCGACGTGGCGGGCGCCTCTAGTCCCAGCTACTCGGCAGGCTGAGGCAGGAGAATGGCGTAATCCCGGGAGGAGGAGCTTGCAGTGAGCCGAGATCCGGCCACTGCACTCCAGCCTGGGCGAAAGAGCGAGACTCCGTCTCAAAAAAAAAAAAAAAAAAAAGTTAAAAAAGAAATTACTTCAGCAGATAGGGTAAGGAAGTCCTTGGTAAGGTTTTCCTTTTAATGAAAAGCAGCCCCCAAATCAGTTTCTTTTCTAATGAAGAACAGCCTGTAAAATCAAGCTGCAGACATAGACAAGCAAGCTGGAAGCTTGCACAAGCGAATGCCAGCAGTTGTGACAACAGAAAAAACTACCCGTGGAATAGGCATATTCAAAATGGCGGCTCCATCTTCTCTTCTTTTTGCCACGTGTACAGTAAGGAGCAGGCAAGATGGCACTGGCCAAGTAGAAAATCCATTTGCCTAATAAGATTAGGGTGGGGTGACCAGCCTTTCCCGCACCAGTAAACATCACACCTGGTGGAACCAATCTGTGGGCCCCATGTAAATCAGACACAACCTCTTGAAGCCTGCCTGTAAAATCTGCTGTGGTCCACCGCTTTTCCTTTTTCGGAACACCTCTCTTTCATGAGAGAGATGCTCTCCTCTCGCATTTCTTCTGCCTATTAAACTTTCCACTCCTTAACCCACTTCATGTATGTGTGTGTGTGTCGTTAATTTTCTCAGCTTGAGACGACGAACCCTGGGTATTCACCCCAGAAAACGATGCTGCTTCAAAATTACAATGAAATATCTTCAAACTGCTTAAGTAAAAAGAAGTAGCAACTTAAAATTTTATATAGAGCTAATATATAACTCAAAAGTAAGAGCTGAAATAGACATTTTTAAACAAAGACTGAGAGTTTACATTAAAGGCCTGAAGTTAATGGAATACTCAGTGTGTACTTTAGGTAGATGCAACCGAGCTAGGAATGAAGGACAAGGATGCAGAAACAATGCACTCTATATTATTTTCTACTCTTTTTTATACTTTAAAAATATTTCATAATTAAACATGTAAGACTTAGAAAACCAGTAACGGGTGAAAAGTGTAACAAAATCATAGAGCAAAATAAGCTCGTTCTTTTAGTAAAAACTTAAAAAATGGCTAATAATTCCCATAGCCCTTGTTATAGTCTTATTAAAATGTGGGGGGTTGGCCAGGTGCAGTGGCTCACACCTGTAATCCCAGCACTTTGGGAGGCCGAGACAGGTGGATCACCTGAGGTCAGGAGTTTGAGACCAGCCTGGCCAACATGGTGAAACCCCGTCTCTACAAAAAATACGAAAATTAGCCAGGCATGGTGGCATGCGCCTGTAATCCCAGCTACTCCAGAGGCTGAGACAGGAGAATCGCTTGAACCTGGGAGGCGGAGGTTATAGTGAGCCGAGGTGGCACCACGGCACTCCAGCCTAGGTAACAGCAAGACTGTCTCCAAAAAAAAAAAAAAAAAAAAAAAAAAAAAGTCAGGGGTGTTAGGCCTCAGCAGCAGGCCTGCCCTCCTTTCATTCTAATGTTCCCCTGCCTTTCTGACTGTGGGTCTTAAGGCCCTCCCATGAGAGGGTCCAACCCAATCTTGGGGGAAGGAATGCTGATGTCATGAAGCTTCCAGAAAAACCCAAGAGCAAAGAGTTCAGGGAGCTTCTGGATAGCTAAACCTGGAGGTTCCTGGAGGGTGCAGCCCAAGGAAGGCATGGAAGTTCTGTGCCCCTTCCCCATACCCCACCCTATGTGTCTCTGTATCCTTTGCAATATCCTTCCTAATAAACCAGTAAACCTAAGTAAGTGTTTCCTGAGTTCTGTGAGCTGCTCCATCAAATTAATTGAACCCAAAGGTGGGAGCCCCAACTTGAAGCTGGTCCATCAGAAGTTCTGGAGGCCTGGACTTGCAACTGGTATGTGTGTGTGGAGGGGACAGGGGCAGTCTTGGGGACTGAGCACTCAATCTGTGGGATGTGACACTATCTCTGGGTAGAGAGTATCAGAACTGATTCAGAGGACACCCAGCTGGTGTCCACTGCTTGATGTGTAGGGGAAAAGTCCACACACATATGGTCATAGAAGTTTTCTTGTGTGGTGATGATTGTTGTGATGTGAGAGTAGAGGGAAAATGTGGTTTGAGAAAAATTTTATGTGTTATTAAAAAAAATTGTTGTTTTAAATCTCAATCCCCCTAAAATGTAAAAACATTAGAATCTGAAAATACAAGGTTGACCAAATCTAATCATGGGAGAGGAGACTCGTTCATTTAGCATTTCTTGTTAATAATTAGCTCAAGAAGCTGACAGTATCATTTTGTTAAAAACAAATTAAGAAGAATGAGCTCATGCAAAAAGTTATATAGGTCAGGTCTCTCTGTAGGAAGCTAAAAAACATTTTACAACCAGCAAAGGGGATAGTCACATAATATATACTTTATTATTGTTGTTTACCAGTTGGTAAATTGCTTCAATTCTTATGCACAGTACTCCCCTCACCCAAACTATAATAACCTTACCCCTGAAAAACAAATATTTTGTTTAGTATTTGAGAATTTCTGATAACTGTTAGAGAGATGTCTCTGCTTAACTGACCCTATTTGGCACCTACTGGAAGCCTCTGCTGTCAGGGTACTGATATGGTTTGACTGTGTCCTCACCTCAATCTCAACTTGAATTGTATTTCCCAGAATTCCCACGTGTGTGGGAGGAACTCAGGGGGAGGTAACTGTATCAGGGAGTCGTTCCCATGCCATTCTTGTGATAGTGAATAAGTCTCGTGAGATCTGATGGGTTTACCAGGGGTTTCCACTTTTGCTTCCTCCTCATTTTCTCTTACTGCTGCCATGTATTCATCTTTAAGATCTGAGCTCAAATGTTACTTCCTCAGAGAAGTCTGCTCTGACCATCCTCATTCGATCAGCTTCCTGTGGTTTTAACAGCTCCCTATTCTTCCATTTTTATGCTTAACTTACAATTACACACTTGTGTGTAAATGATATATTAATGGCTAGTTTCTGCCATCAAACTGGAAATCTATGAAGGTGGGGTCTGTGTCTGTTATGCTTACTATTGTAACATCAGTCCTTAATTAGCACAATTTTTGATTCGATGTATACACAGAGGTGATGTATAAGGGATATCATCAATTTAGCTGATAGGTTAGATGAATGCCTTTTAATATGCTTTTTTCTTTAATTCCTAAGAAGTAAAGGAAGTAACAACTTGGAAATTAATAACAATTCAGACTTTAAAACATGATAGAAATATGAGAACAAGTTCACTTTCTTGAGATGCGAAGATCTATAAAGAATTAGTTGATTGAAATCTTGTCTCTTATTTTACTGGGCAAGTCACTTAACATCTTTGAATCTAAATTTCCTCATTTGTAAAACAAAGAACAACATTAGTCCTTCCTACCTCATTTAATTATTGTGAGGATCAAATAAGACATAAGACACCAGGCTCAGTGGCTCATGCCTGTAATCCCAGCACTTTGGGAGGCCAAGGCAGGCGAATCACTTGTGGTCAGGAGTTTGAGACCAGCGTGGCCAACATGGCGAAACCCCGTCTGTACTAAAAATACAAAAATTAGCTGGACGTGGTTGCAGGTGCCTGTAATCCCAGCTACTTGAGAGGTTGAGGCACGAGAATCACTTGAACCTGGGAGGCAGAGGCTGCAGCGAGTGGAGATTGCGCCACTGCACTCCAGCCAGGGTGACAGAGCGAGACTCTGTCTCAAAAAAAAAAAAAAAAAAAAAAAAAAAAAAATCAAATAAGGCATAAGAATGATAAACTATAAAATACTAAGCAAATGTTATCTAGTACAGTTATTACTGAGTAAATGAAACACTAGAGAGGTACATACATGAGAATGGTGATAAATTTAAGTATTATACTTTTTTTCATTATATAAATATCAATATAGATAAGATAAAAGGTCCAGAATTAAAATGTTTAGAGTTAAACCTGAATTTTTTTTTTTTTTTTGATAAACACTTTTCTAATGTTACAGAAATATATTGCAAAACCAAATAAATCATATCCAGGGAATGTTCTGGATAATGATAATAGTGATGATGAGGTAACAGCTAATATTTACTGAGTTATATATGAGGAACTATTCTAAGTGCTTTACACATATACTCATTTAATGTTCTTAATAACTTTATCAGGTAAGTACTATTATTGTTACCTTCACTTTGCATAAAAATGTTAGATAAATTTGTTCAAGATTACACATCAAGTAAGTGGCAAAACAAAGATTTAAACGTGGGCAGTCTGGCTCCAGAGTCCACACTGGTCTCTTTTCAATTCACTACCTTAAACTTTGCTTCCATTCAAGTTAATTTCTCAAGTTCTACTAAAATACTACTGATCAAGTTAAATGTTCATCTACTGAGTACAAAAGAAATAATCAACAAAACTGAGGGGTAGAAATGCAGCAAGTAAAGGCCTTAAGATTTTAATACCACAGACTTAAGAATAATTCTATCCCTTTTCCTTTTAGAATCTAACTACATTCTGAGTTTAAAAGATATGGTCAAAATAAAAACAGTTTGGTTGTATACACTGACCAGGATATGATCCACTCGGTCTCTTTTCTTTCTTCCAAATTTCATCATTTTCTGCCAATCTGTTTTGTGGTTTGGCTCCTTTTTAAGACTGAACAACTTGAGTACTTCACTTGCTATGAAGCTCTGTAGAAATAAGACAAATACATGAAACACAAACAATAGAATTCCTGAGTTTCATGTGTTTACAATGCAGTAAACAGATTCGTGCTAAGAATATAATATTTACAATAAAATATCATACAAATTTCTTCCACTTAACAGTTCCACATAGCAATTTGAAGGGAAAAGCATCCCAAATGCTGAGACTTTATTCACTTATGAAACATATAAAAGTAAAATCTAGCTGGGCACGGTGACTCACGTCTATAATCCCAGCACTCTGTGACACCAAGGCATGAGAATCACTTGAGGCCAAGAGTTTGAGACCAGCCTAAGCAACATAGTGACAGACCTCGTCTCTAAAAAAAAAATATAAAATTAGCTGGGCATGATGGTACATGACTGTAGTTCTGGCTACTCAGGAGGGTGAAGTGGGAGAATTGATTGAGCCCAGGAGGTCCAGACTGCACTCCACTCCAGCCTAGGTGACAAAGTGAGATCTTGTCTAAAAATCACAACAACAACAAAGTAAAACCCGCTGATTAATCTGCAAAGAAAAATTACTTTAGAGTTTACTTAAGAACTACCATGCTGGGTGCGGTGGCTCATGCCTGTAATCCCAGCACTTTGAAAGACCGAGGCGGCGGATCACCTGAGGTCGGGAGATCAAGACCAGCCTGACCAACATGGAGAAACCCCATCTCTACTAAAAATACAAAATTAGCTGGGTGGGGTAGTGCATGCCTGTAATCCCAGCTACTCGGGAGGCTGAGGGAGAAGAATCGCTTGAACCCAGGAGGCGGAGGTTGCAGTGAGCTGAGAACACACCATTGTACTCCAGCCTGGGCAGCAAGAGTGAAATGCCATCTCAAAAACAAAACAAAACAAAACAAAACAAAAAAACAAACAAAAAAACCTACCATTAGCTAACTTCAAGCTGGCAAAACTACTAAAGAAAGCATAAAATCTTGCAGTAAGCTGAGATCCGGCCACTGCACTCCAGCTTGGGCAACAGAGCGAGACTCCGTCTCAAAAAAAAAAAAAAAAAAAGGCCGGGCGCGGTGGCTCAAGCCTGTAATCCCAGCACTTTGGGAGGCCGAGACGGGCGGATCACGAGGTCAGGAGATCAAGACCATCCTGGCTAACACGGTGAAACCCCGTCTCTACTAAAAAGTACAAAAAACTAGCCAGGCGAGGTGGCGGGTGCCTGTAGTCCCAGCTACTCAGGAGGCTGAGGCAGGAGAATGGCGTGAACCCGGGAGGCGGAGCTTGCAGTGAGCTGAGATCCGGCCACTGCACTCCAGCTTGGGCGACAGAGTGAGACTCCGTCTCAAAAAAAAAAAATAAAATAAAATAAATAAGAAAGCATAAAATAAATCTCTGAATTGCAAAAATCTCAAAGAAATTTTTGGGGACAACGTAATGTGAGAAAAGCAAAGACTTTATCTGGGATAGTTTATTTTAAAGCACCAAAACTCAAATATGTTAAATTTAAAAATATCAACACTTCAGTATGAGAAGCATAATAATTTTACCACTAACAATATTTGAACTATCACCCTTAAAAACTTTACAAAATGCTATGTCAATACTAAAATTTGTGGGCATTTATTGTACGCTGTATTGATGCATGTAGTCTGATTGTTGGTATATATTATGTATCTTGTCTTACCTCAACTTAATGTTATTAATAATTTATTTTGTTACTTTTATGGTTGTTCTGTTAAAAAAAACAATGTTCTTAACAGGGGAAGGGACACATTTATGAATCAGAATCACCTGGAAAGATTCTCAAAGTACCAATGTGCCTGCAAATTCCATCACTCCCTACCTGTTCACAGACACACATAGCATTCAAGCATTTATCAATTGTGGAAGGGTAGAAGGAATGGAGTATATAGTGTGTTTTTAAAAAGCTACTTACTTTAAGCCAGGGGCTGGCCAACTCTTTCTGTAAAACATCAGACTGTAAATATTTTAGGCTTTGTGGGCCATGTGGTCTTTGTCACAACTATTCAATTCCACTGTTGTAGCAGAAAAGCAGCCATATATAACATGTAAACAAATAGGTATGGCTGAGGTCCAACAAAACTTTATTTATAAAAACATACAAGGGCCTGGATTTGGCTCAGGGGCCATAGTTTGCCAACCCCTGAGGTAAGCATACATCCCATCTCACAAATATCTGTTGGTGTTCTATCAGTATAAAATATTTTTAAAGGCTTTCTGTGATCAAGTAAGTTTGGGAAATACAACTTTAAAGCTTTGTTACTCAGAGTGGTCCTGGGACCAGCAGGACCAGCATGACTTGAGAGCTTGTTGGAAATGCAGAATTTCAGGTCCTACTCCAGACCTACTAAATCAGAATCTCCATTTTAACAAGATCCTCAGATCATTCACATGCACATTAAAAGTTGAGAATCACTGCTCTGGAAATATAACCTTTGCTGTAAGGAAACATGTGACTAGGCAGAACAGATTGCCACCAATGTGACTTTAAAATTCACAGTCCTTGTAGCTTCTGGGCAAGGGGCTACAACGGTTTCTTAGATAACAAAATAAATATTTTTATGTATTATATTATTATCCTACATAGTTCAAAACCACATTACCAATTTGAAACCTCCTAAGTCAAAGATAGAGAAGTAACACCTAAGGCCGGGCGCGGTGGCTCAAGCCTGTAATCCCAGCACTTTGGGAGGCCGAGACGGGCGGATCATGAGGTCAGGAGATCGAGACCATCCTGGCTAATACGGTGAAACCCCGTCTCTACTAAAAAATACAAAAAACTAGCCGGGCGACGAGGCAGGCGCCTGTAGTCCCAGCTACTCGGGAGGCTGAGACAGGAGAATGGCATGAACCCGGGAGGCGGAGCTTGCAGTGAGCTGAGAGCCGGCCACTGCACTTGCACTCCAGCCTGGGCGGCAGAGCAAGACTCCGTCTCAAAAAAAAAAAAAAAAAAAAAAAAAAAAGAGAAGTAACACCTATGTGTCCAGGGCTGGCATACTGAAAAGATATATATATGACATGTATTCACATGTACTTTTAGAACATTATACCCGTCTCTAAAGCCCCCCAAACTTACCTAAAACTCCTATGAGTTGCAATAATTTATCTCCCTAGGTATTTCCTAATTTTTCTTAAATATTATAATTATGTATATAGAGAAAATGACTGGTAAATTTTTTTTTTTTTTTGCACAAACTTGAGGATTCAGCCCTTTCACTCATTCCAATCTTTCCACTGTTCATGGATTCAGTGAGTCAACAAATCTTTATTGAATACCCACTATGGAACAGGTCCTGAAGACACAAAGGTCAATAATACAGAAGAGCACCTGCTTTTACAAATTTATAGATATGTGTAAATGAACAGCAAGTCAAAAAAGAAGACACTTTATAGTTTGCAGTTTACCTTGATTTCATCAAGGTTATTTGGATTTTTCACTCGTCGGAAATAACTAGAGTTGATTCTACATGGCTTCATCCAGACAGGCTGATTTAAGTTGGGATCCTCAGCAAATATTTCCTCAAAAATCTCTTTTGTTAAATCAAAAACCGCCTTGATAAAGAAAAACAAAACAAAATGGCTAAGAATCAAATTTCAGACAATGGGAAAGAAGTTTAAAAACTAAAATTACCCTTTTATTTTACCTACCTGTTTGTAGACCCTTTTGCTAGTGCTTTCTATATCTAGACCTTTACTGGCACAGCCAAGCAGTTTTGTAGAAATACTGATGCTGTGAAGATCATGGCCTAATTCTTTCCATTTCCAAAGTTCTTCTGCTGCATTATGTACAAGAATCTCTACTTCCTCTGCAGTATGGGGGACTGCCAATAATGTTTCACATGGCTGTTGGGTTACTCTTTTAGATTCTGCCATTAGAGGTACAATGGTTGCTTCTGCCTTATTCTTTTGGATCTTGTGAGAAGAGCTCAAACCAAAGTCTTCATCAAACCAGTCTTGATCATCTCCTAATGTGCTCAGGAACTCCCGGCTGAGCTCAAGTTCAGCAAGTCTCTTAGCAAGTTCTTCCTGCCCACTGGCACCAAATACTGGGCTCTCCTATAGAAATGGAACCATTCAAACAGAGCACCATTTAGGGACCTCATATCATTTTTCTTTTTAATAAAGACAGAGTAAATGTACTATTTATATATTTAATATTTCTCTGTAAGCAAGCAGAATAAAAAACAATATGGTGGCCACTAATAAACAATCTTAAGAAAAAGTTATCCTGTTCCCTCAATTCTACTTATATAAACCTTACATATAATTGAATTTTTATAAAATGCTTATTGATTAGGGCTCTCCCCGCTTTTTGTATTATCATTATTCTGTTTCTAAACAACTGTCCATCTATGGGATATGGAAATGGGATATAAAATTTCTCACCTCTGGTGACCATCTGGCTCAAGTTACTCAAAGTCATTACTTTTGCTCAACTGTCCATGGGCAACATAAACAAGCTGATAGTCTGAGTGCATGTCACAGTGGATATATTTCATTTTACCAGAATCAACATCACAACTGCTAACCTCTGCATACTGGCCAACCATGGCTGAGTAGATATGTAAACAAACAATTTCACAGGCAAAAAAGAATTGGGTGGTGAGCCACTGGAAAACTCCATGGAATGAATTTGTTCAGTGAATCTGGAAGGAAATGTAATTTGTGGACAGTACAGGGGTTGTCAACTAAGCAGTTTAAATGGATATTTTAGTTCCCCAAAACCTGCCAGTGCTTGTGACAACCCTATATTGACTACTCATGACATAATAGAGGACAATTACACTTCAGCCAGGAAAAACAGCTACAAGGCCTTTAAAAACTTGTATAGTGATCCTTCTCTAATAAACAACAAGTCAAGGAAAAAAAAACCTATCAGGAGTTACAGAATTAAAATGTACTATATAGGCAAGGTAAGTTGCCTTGTTAAAAGTGTCAAAAGGTATACTGATACTTTTTCTAGATGAAATACTCACCGGTCTGGGACACATATCTGGAGAGGAAATCTCTTCTTTTTCATCTTCCAATTCAGACCTTAAGAAGCAACTTGAAACACTTGGTGACTGTTCCTCAACATTTTGGGATAGGTCTTGGGGTGTTACTTTCTTTTGGTCATCACCAAGAAGCTCCTGATTGCTAAGCTGGATTTTCTCATCTCGGGTTTTTTTGATTTGTTGTAGTTGATTGACTGTGTCCTTTACAAAGACTTTTAGTAAACTATCTGTCAGTAAGCTGATTGTTTCCAGTTGTTCTTTTGACTTTTTTTCCTCATTCAGTGATGACTTCAGTTGGGCTTCCAGCTGGTTTTTTTCTCTTGTTAAAAGATCCAGAAGTGGTGTAGAAAGCTTTTCTGAAGTTTTAGCATATAGGTTGTCCTCCTGTTCTGTAAACTGCTGTTGCTTCTGCAATTCTTCAGAAAAGGTATTGTCTAAAGTATCATCTTCTGCAGCAATGGAAACCTTTTCTGTGGCATCAGAAATGAGGTCTTTGTTTTCCTTTGAAGAAATCTGTGAATCCACTGAAGACTGCTGGTGAACATGGGCTTCAAGTACCCCAGAAATGTCCTGTACATTGTCTGTTTCTATTTTAAGGCTTATATTTCTATTAACTGAGGCTTCTATATCATTCACACTAGGTAGGGATTTCTCATAAAAATATTCACTGGCATCCTTTTCTCTGTCTTTTGGACCCTCTGTATCATTTTGCTCTTGATTATAGTACTGATATTGTTCATCTGAGTAAGAGTCTTCATCTTCATTAATGTCTACATAGTCATCAAAATTTTCTGGAATGTGAGATATTTTTTGAGGAGGAGCAAAAATACCATGCTTTTCTTTGCACTCAAAATATGCAATGCCATCATATGTTCCATTGTTATTTCCTTCAGGTTTATCTAACTCCACTCCCGCCCAAAATCCTTTAGCAAAACTAGTCTCACCTTTGAATCGAAGAATTCCTGGCTGAACATTTCCAATCAACACCCTATCACCAATGTGGAAATCAAATAACTCATCTGCAGTAGGAACTGAAGCCAAGGAAGGGGATTCAGTAACTTGCTGTTCATGCTCCACATCGCTGCGCTCCTTATTTTTCATCAGCTCAGTAGGGGACTTGAGTTCCAACAGCCTGTCAGAGTGAACACTGCTATGGATAGAAAGGCTTTTTTCACTTAGGCACTCACTGATTTCCTCATTACTACCAAAGCTAGTGGCTCCACTTGTGGAGCTCCTCATTGGCTGTGGCTTATCTCTGCAAGACTGAGAGTCTTTCCTGAGTGACAGCAAAGATGACACCTCAAAATCATCTTTGTATAATTCAGCTGAAATTTCTTTCTTGAAAGAAGACACTTCAAAATCTTCAGAGTATGGTATCTCTTTAGGAGCAAAAAGATGTTCTGACCAAGACAAATCTTTTTCCTTTGTGTTCTTTTGTTCATGAATGTCTTTTCCTGATTGGATGTTTGGACTATGATTCACATCTTGATCTGACTGTCTCTCTTTCAACATTTCCTCACTTTTATGGAGATTTTCAATAGCTAATTCAACTAGGTCTTTCTGAACATTTTCAGAATCCAAAGGAAGATCTTTCTTTGAAAGAATTTCAGATGAGTCTCCCTGTTCTAGGACTAATTTCAGTAAGACATCAGATTTACCTTCTTTAGAAAAGGCATCTTCAATCTTACTCTTCTTCAATTTTGTGTATTCTATTTCTTGTATTTCTGATTTTTTACTAGATTCTTCAACCTTGCCATGTGACACATCAAGAATTCTACTAGCGGCATTTAATTCTTTGAGAAGATGTAATGCAGGTACATTTTCTAGAGAATCTCCAGATTCTTCCCTGATTTTCCTTGATGATTTGAGAACTGGAGATGGGGTCTGAAAATCTTCTGTTCGACTGTCCCATTCATTTACTCTCTTTGCATATGCAGATAAAGACCTTTCTGATATGGATCTCTCAGAATCTGACAGTGAAGCATCTTAAAGAAAAAACAAATCACCACATCAAAATGATTTAACCACAATCTTTCAATTTTGTGAACCAAAGTTTAGAGAAAAGCCAAATTTTAGTGGAAAAAAAAAAACCCTCTAGTCAATAAATATGACCTGTTTTGGCTACTTTATAAGTTTTTCTTTTAAGAGAATATCATCTGTATCAACATTTAAAATTGCTTAAAATTCTAAAGTTTGGAATAATTTCTTAAGCATTGTCTTAACTTATAAAGTGAAGAAAAATATATCTAAGTTGATGGAGCCATTGCTTTGCACATTCATCCTCAAATCATGCAAAAATAGAACTGTATGATGGTTATTACAAACATTTTTCAAACAGGAAACTAGTGAAGGAGAAACAGACTTCCATATATACTTCTAAAAGAATACATTTTCCTAGGAAGTTCAACTAAGCTCTTGAATTAAAAAGAAAACAGATCAACTATTTCTGCAAATATAGCACTTTAAGAGCTAAACTTGCAAAATATGATCAAAGTACAATATAATGAGTTAACAAACCAAGAGTTAAAAGTTTTAAATTCAAATATCTTTTTTTTTTTTTTTTTTTTTAAGAGCAAGAATCTTGCTCTGTCACCTAAGCTGGAGTGCAGCGGTCACAGCTCTGTGTAGCCTTGAACCTGGGCTCAAGCAATCCTTAGCCTCAGCCTCCTAAGTACCTGGGATTATAGGCACGAACCACTGTGCCTAGCCAAATCTCTGTTTTGTCACTGATGTTTCTTTGTGCCTCAGTTTTATTTTCTCACTGAATTGCATTTTATTTTTTTGAGATAGTGCCTCACTTTGTCACCCAAGCTGGAGTGCAGTGGCTGATCACAACTCACTGTAGACTCAACTTCTTGGGTGTAAGCGATCTTCCTGCCTCAGCCCCACAAATAGCTGGGACTATAGGTGTGCACCACCATGCCCAGCTAATTTTGTATTTTTTGTAGAGATGGAGTTTCACCAGACTGCCCAGGCTGGTCTCAAACTCCTGAGCTCAAGTGATCTGCCTACTTCAGCCTCTCAAAGTGTGGGAATTATAGGCGTGAGCCGCTGCGCCTAGCCTACATATTATTTTCAATAATTAACTTTGTTTTGGTTAAACTGAAAAAATGTGTACAGCTATTTACCTGAGAAACAGTTAGGCTGAAAATATACATAACCAGATAAAAAATCTGGTTAGGGGAAATTTAGAGATGCTGATGATATACTCAGCTATTTAATCATTATGCTTCGGTTTTTCTAATAAATTTTGAACAATAAAGACTGATTCAGCTGAGTGTGGTGGCTCATGCCTATAATCTCGGCACTTTGGCTGAAGTGCTGGTAATTTTCAACCAGGCTGAGGTGGGAGGACTGCTTGAGCCCAAAAGTTCGAGACCAGCCTCGGCAACAATGGTGAGACACCTATCTCTTAAAAAAAAAAAAAAGATGAGCTGGGTGTGGTGGCATGTGCCTGTGATCCTGGTCCTGGTTACATGGGAGGATTGCTTGAGCCCAGGAGGTCAAGGCTGCAGTAAGCTATGATCATGCCATTGCACTCCAGCTTGGGTGATAAGACTGAGACCCTGTCACAAACAAAAAAATACCCCAAAAAACCAAACCAAACAAACAAAAAGGATTCATATAATTTACACATAGCCAATAAATCACTTTAAAATATAAAAGTAACTTTAAAATGTTAAATAATGTAATTAAGAAATTCACTTTTTAATAAAAAGTATAGAGGTAGAATTTTGTAGGCCTCTGCATAAATCCTTAGACTATGTAGCTACAAGTTAATTATTTTTTCTAGTTACATACCAACATGTTCAGCAATAGACTCCAGGGATCCTCTAGAACGTTCTGAGTCTGTCAGTGATTTCCAATTCTTTGCTGTTTCAGATCTGACGTGTAAAAATTAATAAGCAGAAATAAATATATTACTATAATAACTGGTAACAAAAAGCAGACATTCTTAGACAACTGCTTCTTTTCTCTTCTCCACGGTAGGTATGTCAATCTATGCCACTTTCATCAAGCCTATTTCTAATTCTCATCACTCTCACTAAATGAGCTTGCCTTTGTCACTAGATAACAAAAACAGAGGTCATCAGGCATGAACTTTACCTTCAAACTTTTACCTACAAGTTTATCCATATTCACAGCCATCCTAACTGCCTTTCCTTCTGTCTGCAGGATGAAAAGTTGTCTCTCTCTCTCATTTGTTCAAAGCTATTTGTTCAAACCACCCTATATTACTGTCCTCTCTTGTTCTTTATAGATAACAGAAGAGGCTACATTCATTCTCTTTATTTTCTTGACTTCATTTGCTAAACTGTAATACTTGGCTTTTACTTCCTACCTTTTTTTTTTTTTTTTTTTGAGACAGAGTCTCACTCTGTCGCCCTGGCTGGAGTGCAGTGGCCGGATCTCAGCTCACTGCAAGCTCCGTCTCCCGGGTTCACGCCATTCTCCTGCCTCAGCCTCTCGAGTAGCTGGGACTACAGGCGCCCACTACCTCACCCGGCTAGTTTTTTGTATTTTTTAGTAGAGACGGGGTTTCACAGTGCTAGCCAGGATGGTCTCGATCTCCTGACCTCGTGATCCGTCCGTCTCGGCCTCCCAAAGTGCTGGGATTACAGGCTTGAGCCACCGCGCCCGGCCTACTTCCTACCTTTTTATAATGCCCTAAAATGTTGCTATTTTATCATCTTGAGTACCTGGCTCCCATTTATTCCCTCTTAATGCTATCTCCTCTGGGTGATTTATGGCTTCAACCACTATCTATGTGCTTATCATCCTCATATTTCTAACCCTGTTAACTTTCCTCATAGTTTTACTTAAACAACAAGCACTTAAAAGTTAACACTTAAAACCAAAATCATAAGCCTCTCACAGAAAACCACCTTTTTCATTTACATTAATGAAAACTTGACCCAATCAACTACCTAAGAGAAACCTGGGAGTCATCTCAGACTTGCCCTGCTACCCCATCTAGCACTTTAACTAGTCAAGTCTACGTTTTTTTTTT